>NC_052327.1:7428883-7759383 GCF_016432855.1 Salvelinus namaycush
GTGGCACACAGTGAATTAATGAAGTGGGCCATTCTTGGCATTAAACCTCGTAATTTTACTGACTTGAAAAATTAAACAGGGTTTAATTACAAAAACGAGTTGGTAAAAAAATAGGCCTACATAATGTTATATATATATATATATATATCACGTAAGAACTGATAATTATTGCTTACCTTCCAACCTGCTGAGCTATTACTGTCTCCTTTATCCTTAAAATATGGCACGCTCTTCACCATCCAGTCATAGATCTGAGACAAGGTGAGTCGCTTCTCGGGTGAGCTCTCTATCGCCTTGGTGATGAGGTCCGCGTAGGACATATTGCCCCAGGCGTTCCGACGCGACGAGCTGCTTTTCCTCTGCACGGCTGCGGCGGCGGCCACCGAATTCGAACCGACGGGGGATGAGACCGGGGGCACCTGTTGCTGGTGCGGCAGCTGAGGACACGGGTGCTGCTGCTGATGCTGTACCTGCTGTGGATGTTGTTGCTCCTGCTGCGGGTGTATGCAGTTCCCCTGGCACTGAAAATCATTGCACAAAACGAGCGGTTTCTGATCCTCCGGGTAGTCCTCTGACTCTTCTAAAAAACTGAGGTTACTGATGTATTCGACAGGCTCCTGCTTGACTGAAGGCGCCGGTGAAGATGTGTTTGAGCAAGCCGGTTCGATGAACTCTGGTCGAGGCAGAGGCCAGGTGCATGACCGGGGCCTCGAGAGCGGCTCGAAATCCGGGTCTATATCAACCAACTGTTGCGGCAGCGGTAAATCTGCCATCTCTAAAGTAAACGGACAAATAGCTCAACTGTCACATAAAGACACTCAATGAATCGTCCCGTCCAGGCACCAAATGTAAAAGTGTAAAAAGCGTCGTCACTTCTTCATGAACTCTGATTGAAGGCACTAGTTGATAACCGGTTGTTTGCGATGATGGAATAAAAAATACAACTCACTCTGGATGTCCTTTATCTAAAACAGCGCGGTTACAGGCAAATTGTATCTGTGTTCTGTTCGTCTATCGCGCCTGACTGTCGTTGTCTATTGTCAATCACAGATCTATTACGTTCGTAAGTCCTACGAAGTCAACTGGTAACACCCACTAAGACCTTGAGTGACAGTCAGCGGCCACCAATGGTATGTGTATAAGGTAAACAGGACTTGGTTTTGACATAATACCTGTTTCTGTTCTTATTCTAACGTGAACAATATTTCCCACCCTGAAAACGGGGGCCAGGGCAATTAAAACGTTTAAACATGGAAAATGTTGAAGGAAGTGCAAGCGGGTTAGAACAATGTGTTTTCGAGTTATGTCTGTCAAAACATTGTTTGCCTAATTCTTAGGGGAAAGTTGTCTGGCTGTCAATGTTAATAAGTATAGGCCTAAGATACTTTATATAATGTTGGACAAGCCTTGGATTTATAAAATTATTAATAAAGTCTATATACTATTAACTGTTATATTTTCTTTATTATATATAGCTTATAAATGTAATAAACATTTTATAGAATGGTATATGTAATAAACAGTTATAACACATAGCATGGCTGGTTCTATCCTTTTGGGGGCCCTAAGTGAGATTTGGTTTGGGTGGAGAGAAATACTGGCAAATTTACAACACATATTCTGCAATTCTACACATTTTGCAATGGGGTGGAGAGACGTTTTTGCCGTTTTAAAGCTAATTTCCTGAAATTCTACATATTTTGCTATGACTTATGGCAGGGGTTCTCAATGTTTTTGGGGCCGGGGACCCCTTTTGTGATAGCAAATTCATCAGGGATCCCCTAACTCGAGTGCGATAGGAATAGCATACAAGGAGTTTTACTATGACTTTGGCAGTGCATGGCCGGACGAACCAGGTCTTAAGACCAGGGAAGGAAGATTTTAAAAGCCCACCTCTTGGCTTAAGATATTTTTCTTTACAGTTTTCAAGCTAATTTCCTGAAATTCTACAAGCCTCTGTTTTAGTAAAAAGCTGAGGGATGGGCCTGGAGAAATATAAACACTCTCAAATTCATAGACAGAACTATGGATGCAAGGACTGACCATCAAATGATATCGAAATTATATTTTTAACAATGTTTTGAGCCTATACAGTGTTTGTTTACATTCAAAAGCTTACCATTTGGGTTCTGATGGGGTACAACAGTTGAACTATGCTCATGAGGCAACTCAGGATTTTAGCTTTACATTACAGTGCATTAATGTTGCCCAGGGTTAAGAACATAAACTGAAGATATAAAATATAATGCAATGTAGTAATATTTAACACCCTCTAAACTTATTCCACAGATAGCTTGGCCAAAATGTGTCTAATCTATTGTTGTTAGATATATACATAAAAAAAGAGGAATGTAAAAAATAAAAAAGCCTATATACAGCTGAAATCAGAAGTGTACATACACCTTAGCCAAATACATTTAAACTCAGTTTTTCACAATTCCTGACATTTAATCCTAGTAAAAATTCACTGTCTTAGGTCAGTTAGGATCACCACTATTTTAAGAATGTGAAATGTCAGAATAATAGTAGAGAGAATTATTTATTTCAGCTTTTATTTCTTTCATCACATTCCCAGTGGTTCAGAAGTGTGCATATACTCAATTAGTATTTGAGTAAATTGCTAAAAAAAAATATATATATATATATTTTTTAAATGTTCTCCCCTTTTCTCCCCAATTTTCGTGGTATCCAATCGCTAGTAATTACTATCTTGTCTCATCGCTACAACTCCCGTACGGGCTCGGGAGAGACGAAGGTCGAAAGCCATGCGTCCTCCGAAGCACAACCCAACCAAGCCGCACTGCTTCTTAACACAGCGCGCCTCCAACCCGGAAGCCAGCCGCACCAATGTGTCGGAGGAAACACCGTGCACCCGCCCCCCTCGGTTAGCGCGCACTGCGCCCGGCCCGCCACAGGAGTCGCTGGAGCGCGATGAGACAAGGATATCCCTACCGGCCAAACCCTCCCTAACCCGGACGACGCTAAGCCAATTGTGCGTCGCCCCACGGACCTCCCGGTCGCGGCCGGCTGCATAAATTGCTAAATTTGGCTCAAACGTTTTGGGTAGCCTTCCTAAAGCTTCCCACAATAACTTGGGAGAATTTTGTCCCATTCGTCCTGACAGAGCTGGTGTAGCTTAGTCAGATTTGTAGGCCTCCTTGCTCGCACACGCATTTTCAGTTCTGCCCACACATTTTCTATAAGGTTGAGGTCAGGGCTTTGTGATGGCCACTCCAATACCTTGACTTTGTTGTCCTTGAGCCATGAGGCACACAACTTTGAAAGTATGCTTGGGGTCATTGTCCATTTGGAAGACCCATTTACGACCAAGCTTTAACTTCCAGATTGACGTCTTGAGATGTTGCTTCAATATATCCACATAATTTCCCCCCTCATGATGCCATCTATTTTGTGAAGAGCACCAGTCCCTCCTGCAGCAAGCCACCCCCACAACATGATGCTGCCACCCCCGTAATTCACTGTTGGGATGGTGTTCTTCGGCTTGCAAGCCTCACCCATTTTCCTCCAAACATAACGATGGTCATTATGGCCAAACAGTTATATTTTTGTTTCATCAGACCAGAAGACATTTCTCCAAAAATTATGATCTTTGTCCTCATGTGCAGTTCCAAACCGTAGTCTGGCTTTTTTTATGGCGGTTTTGTAGCAGTGGCTTCTTCCTTGCTGAGCGGCTTTTCAGGTTATGTTGATACAGGACTCGTTTTACTGTGGATATAGATACTTTTGTACCTGTTTCCTCCAGCATCTTCACAAGGTCCTTTGCTGTTGTTCTGGGATTGACTTGCACTTTTCGCACCAAAGTATGTTCATCACTAGGAGACAGAATGTGTCTCCTTCCTGAGCGGTATGACGGCTGCGTGGTCCCATGGTGTTTAAACTTGCGTGCTATTGTTTGTACAGATGAACGTGGTACCTTCAGTCATTTGGAAATTGCTCCCAAGGATGAACCAGACTTGTGGAGGTCTACAATTTATTTTCTGAGGTTGTCACGCCCTGGCCTTAGTTATCTTTGTTCTCTTTATTATTTTGGTTAGGTCAGGGTGTGACAAGGGTGGTTTGTGTGTTTTTGTCTCGTCTAGGGTGTTTGTACTGTCTAGGTTTTTTTTGTAGAGTTATGGGGTTGTGTTCATTATAGGTGTTTATGTAAGTCTATGGTTGCCTAGATTGGTTCTCAATTAGAGGCAGGTGTTTATCATTGTCTCTGATTGGGAACCATATTTAGGCAGCCATGTTCTTTGGGTATTTTGTGGGTGATTGTTTCCTGTGTCAGTGTTTGTGCCACACGGGACTGTTACGGTTTGTTCACGTTTATTGTTTTGTATTGGTGTTCATAGTTCAGTTTTCTATATTAAAACATGGATACCTACCACGCTGCGTATTGGTCCGATCCTTGTTACACCTCTTCAGAGGAAGAAGAGGAAGACAGCCGTGACAGAGGTCTTGGCTGATTTTTTTTGATTTTCCCATGATGTCAAGCAAAGAGGCACTAAGTTTGCAGATAGGCCTTGAAATACATCCACAGGTACACCTCCAATTGACTCAAATTATGTCAATTAGCCTATCAGAAGCTTCTAAAGCCATGACATTTTCTGGAATTTTCCAAGCTGTTTAAAGGCACAGTCAACTTAGTGTATGTAAACTTCTGACCCACTGGAATTGTGATACAGTGAATTATAAGTGAAATCATCTGTCTGTAAACAATTGTTGGAAAAATTACTTGTGTCATGCACAAAGTAGATGTCCTAACCGACTTGCCAAAACTATAGTTTGTTAACAAGAAATGTGTAGAGTGGTTGAAAAACGAGTTTTAATGACTCCATCCTAACTGTATGTAAACTTCCGACTTCAACTGTATACAGGGCCTATAAAATGGAGGGACAGTTTGCGGGACTTTACCCGGATTGGCAGATCCCAAGTGGACAGCCATACCCTCTGCCTGAGACGATAACGGAGAGCCGGGGTCCGGTGGTGGTGCGCCTATTGTCGATGCCTGGAGGCGGTCTTGAGCAGAGCCAACCAGGCTCTCTTCCAGGTACGGTATCAGCGGCGGACGCACATCTGGGTCGAGGGTATGCTGACCTCTTCCTCTTGCTCTGGGAAGAGCGGGGGCTGATATCCCAGGGAGCACTCAAAAGGCGAGAGACCAGCGGCTGAGTCTGGGAGGTTGTTGCGTGTGTACTCTACCCACACAAGCTGCTGGCTCCAGGTGGTGGGATTGGCGGAGACCAGGTTGCGTAGAGTCGTCTCCAGGTCCAGATTGGCTCGCTCCTACTGGCCGTTAGACTGGGGGTGGAACTCGGAGGACAGACTGAGCGTGCAGAACGCCTTCCAGACTTGGGACGAGAACTGAGGACCCCAGTCAGAGACCATGTCCACCAGAAGTCTATGGATCCCGAAGATGTGCTGCAACATGAGCTGGGCCGTCTCCTTGGCTGAGGGTAGCTTGGGGAGAGGAATGAAATGGGCAGCTTTGGAAAACCGGTCCACCATACGTGTTGCCATCAGATGGGGGGAGACCAGTGACGAAGTCCAGGGATATATGTGACCAGGGATGGTGAAGGACGGGAAGTGGTTGACGGAGGCCAGCCGGAGCTTGCCGAGGAGTTTTATTCTGGGCACACACGGTGCAGGCGGCGACGAACGCAGAGACGTCAGGAACCAAGGTGGGCCACCAAAAATGTTGTTGTACAAAGGCCAGCGTCCGACGGGAGCCAGGATGGCAGGCCAGTCGAGAGGAATGTGCCCATTCCAGAACCAAGGAACGGCCGAGACCGGGACAAACATCCGGTTAGCCGGGCCCCCCACCATCGGACCCCGAACTCTGCGCCTCACGGAACCAGTTCTCTATACACCAGATGAGTGCAGCCGCAAGACAAGAGGTAGCGAGGATGGTCTCGTGGTCCGATGGTGTAGCAGTGCGGCTATATAGACGTGACGGCGCATCCGGCTTCACATTCTTTTACCCCAGGCGATACGAAATGGTGAAGTTGAATCGGGTGAACAGCAGGGCCCATCAAGCTTGCCTGAAGTTGAGGCTCTTGGCGATGCGGAGATATTCCAGGTTCTTGTAATCTGTCCATACTATGAATAGGTGTTCCGCCCCCTCTAACCAGTGCCTCCACTCCTCCAATGCCATCTTCACCGCAAGTAGTTCCTTTTCGTAATTTATTTCTGTAGGGTTGAGATGATGGAAGAGGAAAGTGCAGGGATGCAGCTTTTGGTCTTGCGCTGAACGCTGTGATAGGACAGCCACTACTTCGACGTCCGAGGGGTCGACCTCTACCACTAACCTTGACCGATCCGGATGGATTAGGATGGGGGAGGTAGTGAATTGGTGCCTGGTCTGTAGCTGGAGACTACATAAACGGGACCTTGGAAGAGGTAAGCACTGACAGGGGGGAATCCCGGGGGCTGTAGCCACGGATTAACCGGGGCTCATGTCAGCTATCCTCGAGCGATCCGAGGGAAATGAAGAGGGCTGGAGCTCAAAGATGAGGGAACACTGGGAGAGAAACGCCCAGCAGGATCCGGGATCTCCAGCGTAGCGCTCCGGTGGAGGTAAGAGGGGTTCTTGGGAAGCCGGAGTAGATTGAAGAGAAATGCCGCTGGTAGTGGGGTAATTGACAGTCAAATCAAAATCAAATCGAATTTTATTAGTCATCATGCGCCGAATACAACAGGTGTAGACCTTACAGTGAAATGCTTACTTACGAGCCCCTAACCAACAATGCAGTTTTTAAAAAATCTGGATAAGAATAAGAGATAAAAGTAACAAGTAATTAAAGAGCAGCACTAAAATAACAATAGCGAAACTATATACAGGGGGGTACCGATACAGAGTCAATGTGCGGGGGCACCGGTTAGTTGAGATAGTATGTACATGTAGGTAGAGTTATTAAAGTGACTATGCACACATAGGGGTAGAAGCTGTTAAGGAGCATGTAGGTCCTAGACTTGACGCTCCGGTACCACTTGCCGTGCGGTAGCAGAGAGAAAAGTCTATGACTTGGGTGACTGGAGTCTTTGACACCGCCTAGTCCTGCATGTCACGAAGCTTGGCCCAGTGACGTACTGGACTGTACGCACTACGCTCTGTAGCGCCTTACGGTCAGATGCCGAGCAGTTTCCATACAAGGCGGTGATGCAACCGGTCAAGATGCTCTCGATGGTGCAGCTGGAGAACTTTTTGAAGATCTGGGGACCCATGTCAGATCTTTTCAATCTCCTGAGTGAGAAAAGGTGCTGTCGTGCCCACTTCACAACTGTCTTGGTGTGACCATGACAGTTTGTTGGTGATGTGGACACCAAGAAACTTGAAACTTTCGACCCGCTCCACTTCAGTCCCGTCGATGTTAATGGGGGTCTGTTCGGCCCTCCTTTTTCTATAGTCTACGATCAGCTCCTTTGTCTTGCTCACATTGAGAGAGAGGTTGTTGTCCTGGCACCACACTGCCAGGTCTCTGACCTCCTCCCTATAGGCTGTCTTGTCGTTTTCGGTGATCAGGCCTTTCACTGTTGTGTTGTCAGCAAATGTAAGAATGATGTTGGAGTCATGTTTGGCCACGCAGTCGTGGGTGAACAGAGGGTACAGGGGGGGACTAAGCACGGACCCCTAAGGAGCCCCCGTGTTGAGGATCAGCGTGGCAGATGTGTTGTTGCCTACTCTTACCACCTGGGGGCGGACAATCAGGAAATCCAGGATCCAGTTGCAGAGAGAGGTGTATAGTCCCAGGGTCCTTAGCTTAGTGATGAGCTTTGTGGGCACTATGGTGTTGAACGCTGAGCTGTAGTCAATGAACAGCATTCTCACATAGGTGTTCCTTTTGTCCAGGTGGGAAAGGGCAGTATGGAGTGTGATTGAGATTGCGTCATCTGTGGATCTGTTGGGGGGGTATGTGAATTGGAGTGGGTCTAGGGTTTCTGGCATGATGGTGTGATCAACCTTTAAAAGCATTTAATGACTACCGACGTGAGTGCTACGGGGCGGTAATCATTTAGGCAGGTTACCTTCTCTTTCTTTGCACAGGGACTATGGTGGTCTGTTTGAAACATGTTGGTATTATAGACTTGGCCAGGGAGAGGTTGAAAATGTCAGTAAAGACACTTGGTCCACGCATACCTCACATCGGCTAGGGAGAGCGTGATCACACAGTCATCCAGAACAGCTGATGCTCTCATGCATTTTTCAGTGTTGCTGGCCTCGAAGCGAGCATGAAAGGCATTTAGCTCATCTGGTAGGCTCGCGTCACTGGGCAGCTCTCGGCTGGGTTTCCCTGTGTATTCCATAATTGTTTTCAACCCCTGTCGCATCCGACAAGCATCAGAGCCGGTGTAGTAGGATTCAATCTTAGTCCTGTACTGACGCTTTGCCTGTTTGATTGTTTGTCTGAAGACATAGCGTGATTTCTTATAAGCGTCCGGATTAGTGTCCCGCTCTTTGAAAGTGGCAGCTTTAGCCTTTAGCCTGGTGCGGATGTTGCCTGTAATCCATGGCATCTGGTTGGGAAATGTACATACGGTCACTGAGGGGACGACGTTGTCGATGCACTTATTGATGAAGCCGGTGACTGAGGTGGTATACTCCTTAATGCCACTGGATGAATCCCGAAACATATTCCAGTCTGTGCTAGCAAAACAGTCCTGTAGCGTAGCATCTGTGTCATCTGACCACTTCTGTATTGAGCGAGTCACTGGTACTTTCGTTTTTGCTTGTAGACAGGAATCAGGAGGATAGAATTATGGTCAGATTTGCCAAATGGAGGGCGAGGGAGAGCTTTGTATAAGTCTTTGTGTGTGGAGTAAAGGTGGTCTAGAGTTTTTTTCCTCTGGTTGCACATGTGACATGCTGGTAGATATTAGGTAAAACGGATTTAAGTTTACCTTTATTAATGTCCCTGGCCACTAGGAACGCCACTTCTGGTTGAGCATTTTCTTGTTCGCTTATGGCCTTATACAGCTCGTTGAGTGCGGGCTTAGTGCCAGCATCGGTTTGTGGTGGTAAATAGACATCTACGAATAATATAGATGAGAACTTTCTTGGTAGATAGTGTGGTCTACAGCTTATCATGAGGTATTTTACCTCAGGCGAGCAATACCTTGATACTTCTTTAATAGTAGACATTGCGCACCAGCAGTTATTGACAGATAGACACACACCCTCGCCCCTCGTCTTACCAGATGTAGCTGCTCTGTCCTGCCGAAACACTGAGAAGCCAGCCAGCTCTATATTATCCGTGTTTCATTCAGCCAAGTCTCTGTGAAAACTTAAGATATTACAGTTTTTAATGTCCCGTTGGTAGGATATTCTTAATCGTAGATGGTCCAGTTTGTTTTCCAATGATTGCACGTTAGCCAATAATACCGAGGGTAGTAGTGGTTTACCGACTCGTCTGCAAATTCTTACAAGGCACCCCGCCCTCCTCCCTCTTATTCTCGCTCTTTTCTTCTCGCTGATGACAGGGATTTGGGCCTTGTCTTGACAAAGCTGTATATTCTTCGCGTTGGACTCATTAATGAAAAATCTTTGTCCAGTTCGAAGTGAGTAATCGCTGTTCCGATGTCCAGAAGCTCTTTTCGGTCATAAGAGATGGTAGCAGCAACATTATGTACAAATTGAGTAACGAACAATGCGAAGAAAAAACTAACAAAATAGCACAGTTGGTTAGGAGCCCGTACAACGGCAGCCATCTCCTCCGGCGCCAGTTACCTACATAAGCACAATTGTGATAAACCAGTGGCGTGCCGTGGGCCTGGGGCCTGGGCCTTCAGTGAGGTATTACACAGTCCCACCCGAATTAATCCACCTCATTATGATGCTATGGCTCTAGACACTATACATTTAGACAGAAACGCAGTATAACCAGGCGTTGCGTCACCTTGAAATTGACAAATTGACATTTGACAAAAACATGACACAATCAATGAGTCTTTTCAATATTTCCCTTCACCTTTTCATTGTGCAGCTCCGTTGCCCTGCGCGCGTGTTCTTTGAGCTGTAGATCCACTCCGGTGTCCCCAAAAGTTTTCAAAAGCACCATTGCTTGTTAGTGCCCAGCCGTACTTTAGTGTCTCGTTGCTGCCTTGGTTAGACAACTCAAGTTTGCAAAGCCAGTGTGGCTCCAAACACCAAATCGATCACTTGCAAATAATAGGCATTCCCAGCAGTACAGTTTGCAGTGCTTCTCGGAGCCAAGGAGCCATTGACAGCGCTCACCCCATTGACAGCGCTCGTAGTTGAAACTTTGAAAGTGGCGAGCGAACGAAGCCCTTTCCCGCCTGTGACAGGCTTTGTGGCGTCGGGCGACCTCTCCTTACAATGTCTAACTTTTCTTGAAAAGTTCGTCTTGAGAATGGCGTTATAATTATATCCTCGACCAAATCGATATCTTCTCCTCCTTCCGCCATTGTGGGTTGAAAAAACAGCTTAGTAGTACGCGAATTAATTCGTTTATCAAATTCAGTTTCCTAGATCTCCATAGGACCTGCCTCTCAATATTGGTAATCCAATCAAAAGACGTGCACGCACTACGCCTGCTAGCTGGCTCCTGTGTAACACTGGAGCCAGCCAGCAGGCGTGCAATAGCCAACTCTAAAGCTGATTGGTTGACACTAAATTTTCATTTCCATTCACTATAAGCGACAAGCGCCTGCACTGTTGATTCTGAAGGCCTGAGGGCAGATTTTAGACCCCTGGCAACACATGATGGCTGAATATGATTGGATAAAAGATCTAACATAAAGACAAGCCCTCCAAATCTCAACCTGGGGCTGGAAGCAGTGCAACCAAGAGGAAAGCTATGAAATGAAGAGTATAACTCTTACTCTGGGGAATAATTTAATACATATTTGTGGGAAAATATATTTTTTAAAAAAGTATATTCTGATGATGTTTAGGCCAGCAGAGAAGGCCTTGCAGGCCCTGACGGCCCACCACTGTGATAAACACTGTAAAGGTTATGAAATCAGTACCTCGATTGTCTGCGGTTATAAAGGAATTCACACATATACATTATCCTCCATACATAAATATGGTTTGCTACAGTAGAAACTATATAACACAATAGACAGAAACTATTATGATATAGTAATGAGATAACATACTTTGATGGGAATGCACATGTGTCCAAAGTTTTTTAATAAGGTAAACAGCAATGAAGGCAATGTGGGCGTCAGCTGGAAAATGCGCCAGGGGGAAAAAGTTAATGCAGGTTCAAACTGGGGGTGTGTCTGCACACTTGACCTGGGGAAACACAGGGGGACTGCTTGGGCTCGAAGAGAGAAGTTTGCCCGGCTCATCTAGCTAATCCTCGCCTGACATTAGCATAGCATGCCTCAAAAGTAAATTGGCTGCCCCGGTAAAATGGGCTACTTTTATGTGCATTAATGAGGAGGCAGAAATCCTCATTTCATACTGTTGTTTGAAAATAAAACTGTTGTTTGAAAACAACTTTAAACATAGCCTATAGATAATTAGCAGGCAGCATGCCTTGGTTTGAGGGCAGTGCAGGATAACTGTACTGTTGCGTAACAATCACATTTTGAAACAAGTGCATTCTGACATCAAGCACATAAAAAAACTCATGCTCTCAGACCATAAGAGATATTTCAAACTCGTGCGTGAAAAGGTTAAAATAATGAAGGGCAATTTCAATATGCAGTGAACAAATGGAAGATAATAAACAGTAATGACATTTACTATAACGGGTGGCCAAAAATACCTGAAAGCCACAACCCCAGTAGGCCACGCCTCCTGAAAATAACCTATGGATTACGTTGTAAAAATACCCATCTGCAGGGTCAAACCTGCATGAAAGTGAATAAATATCATACTGATGGTTAAATTAACCAAGGGGGGGGGGGGGGGGGGGGGCTTGGGATATGCATAGGCACTTAGGAACTCATACTTTTGTGTCTTATTAAAGCTATAAAAGTGTCAGTGTTCTACCTCAACATGTGTTGACATTACAACAGAACAGATTCACCGGAATGACATTTACTATCACGGGTGGTCCTCCCAAAAAACTACCTGAAAGCCACGCCCCTAATAAGCCACGCCTCCAGTCTTCTGATCTGAGCAGGGCATGGTAATGAGATGGTTGTAAGCCAACTGGCTGGGTCAAAATAACCCAACTTGTGTTCTGTCCAATATTTAACCAAATTAGGTTGTTTTTAACCCAGCATTTTTTTAGAGCGTAGTAGTCTGGAGACACGGTTTCTTCAGTAAGACAGCAAGAGGAAGTACAGGAGAGTGAAAAAAAGGGAATACAGTTAGCCTGTTTCCAGATCTGTTTGTGCTCTTGCAAACTCCATTGCTCAAAACAATTGTTTTGGCATGACAATGAGTGACAAGGAGTTGGCATGATAACGCAAATAGACTGGCACTCAGGCTTGAATACAGGGGACTGACTCAGAGAATTCAGTAAGCATAAAATCTTTCATAAGGCCTAACATTACCACTGCCAAAGAGCAATTACCTGAGCACACTGTCTGACCACATTATCCTGTCTAGACTCTAGGTCCCAAATGGCACCCTATTCCCCACTACTTTTGATCAGATTATGGCTCTGGCCAAAAGTAGTGCACTATGTAGGGAATAAGTTGCCATTTGGGACTCAGCCTGCCATACAAGTGGTACCTGTCTGTCCTTGTGACTTCTACTGCCCTCACACAGGCAATTACACCATTGGCTAAAATAGTTAACCTGTGTCAGACATCTGAACCTGTATTTGCCTCTGGTCCTTAAACTTGCACACATACACCAATGTACAAAACATTAGGAACACCCTTTTTGCCCTCAGGGCATGGATTCTACAAGGTGTCGAAAGTGTTCCACAGGGATGCTGGCCCTTGTTGACTCCAATGCTTCCCACAGTTGTGTCAAGTTGGCTGGATGTCCTTTGGGTGGTAGACCAATCTTGGTACACATTGGAAACTGTTGAGCGTGAAAAACCCAGCAGCGTTTCAGTTCTTGACACACTCAAACTGGTGCGCCTGGCTATGTCATGGAAAGAGCATGTGTTCCTAATATTTTGTACACTCAGTGTAGTATTTGGTCCAATCCCAAATGGACCCCTAGAGTCTACACCCTATGCACTTGTAGAGATATGAGAGGAGGTGATTGGTATAAACAATATAGTGAATCTTCAACCTAGCCTATCAGAAGACAAGATGGAGCTATTACCATATTGGAGGTATTACCATGCCATAAACTCTCTCCTGGCCCCTTACACTAAGTCTGAATTTGTCCTGCTAGGTGACCTAAACTGGGACATGCTTAAACCACCTGACCAAGTCCTAAAGCAATGGGACTCCCTAAATTTTTCTCAGATTATTACCAATCCCAAAAGGTATGACTCCAAACACACAGAAAAGGCTACTCTCCTCGATGTTATCCTCACAAATAATCCTGATAGGTATCAGTCTGGTGTTTTCTGTAAAGACCTTAGTGATCACTGTTTTACAGTCTGTGTTCGTAATGGCTGCTCAGTGAAGACCTGTCCTGATTTGTCATAGACTCTTGCTAAAAAACTTAAATGAGCAAGCCTTCCTTCATGAACTGGCCTCTGTAAAATGGTATAGAATCAGCTTGACCCCCTCTGTTGAAGACGCTTGGACCTACTTTTTAAGGAGCAGTTCTCTCTCTGTGGGTCTAACCCCAAACAGTTCTGGAAAATGGTTAAAGACCTGGAGAATAAACCCTCCTCCTCACAGCTGCCCTTGTCCCTTAAAGTTGATGATGTGATTGTTACTGACAAGAAGCACATGGCTGAGCTCTTTAATCACCACTTCATTAAGCCAGGATTCCTATTTGACTCAGCCATGCCTCCTTGCCCGTCCAACATTTCCTCATCTCCCACCCATTCTAACTATCCCCGATGCTTCTCCCTCTTTTTCCCCTGCCCCGCTACAAAGTTTCTCCCTGTAGGCAGTCACTGAGTCCGAGATGCTAAAGGAGCTCCTGAAACTTGACCCCAAAAAACCATCTGGGTCAGATGGTTTAGACCCTTTCTTCTTTAAGGTTGCTGCCCCTATCATCGCCAAGCATATCTCCAAACGTTTTAACCCGTCTCTCCTTTCTGGGGAGGTTCCCATTGCTTGGAAGACAGTCACGGTTCATCCTTTATTTAAAGGGGGAGATCAAGCTGATCCTAACTGTTATAGGCCTATTTCTATTTTGCCCTGTTTATCAAAAGTGTTGGAAAAACTTGTCAATAATCAACTGACTGGCTTTCGTGATGTCTATAGTATTCTCTCTGGTATGCAATCTGGTTTCCGCTCAGGTTATGGATGTGTCACTGCAACCTTAAAGGTCCTCAATGATGTCACCATTGCCCTTGATTCTAAGCAATGTTGTGCTGCTATTTTTATTGACTTGGCCAAGGCTTTTAATACGGTAGACCATTCAATTATTGTGGGCCGGCTAAGGAGTATTGGTGTCTCTGAGGGGTCTTTGGCTTGGTTTGCTAACTACCTCTTTCAAAGAGTGCAGTGTATAAGTCAGAAAATCTGCTGTCTCAGCTACTGCCTGTCACCAAGGGAGTACCCCAAGGCTCAATCCTAGGCCCCATGCTCTTCTCAATTTACATCAACAACATAGCTCAGGCAGTAGGAAGCTCTCTCACCCATTTATATGCAGATGATACAGTCTTATACTCAGCTGGCCCCTCCCCTGATTTTGTGTTAAATGCTCTACTACAAAGCTTTCTTAGTGTCCCACAAGCTTTCTCTGCCCTCAACCTTGTTCTGAACACCTCCAAAACAAAGATTATGTGGTTTGGTACAGAAGAATTCCCCTCTCCCCCCAGCTGCCAAACTAACCCTGATTCAGATGACCATTCTACCCATGCTAGATTACGGAGACATACTTTATAGATCGGCAGGTAAGGGTGCTCTCGAGCGGCTAGATGTTCTTTACCATTCGGCCATCGGATTTGCCACCAATGCCCCTTATAGGACACATCACTGCACTCTATACTCCTCTGTAAACTGGTCATCTCTGTGTACCCGTCGCAAGACCCACTGGTTGATGATTATTTATAAAACTCTCTTAGGCCTCACTCCCCCCTATCTGAGATATCTACTGCAGCCCTCATTCTCCACATACAACACCCGTTCTACCAGTCACATTCTGTTAAAGGTCCCCAAAGCACACATATCCCTGGGTCGCTCGTCTTTTCAGTTCGCTGCAGCTAGCAACTGGAACGAGCTGCAACAAACACTCAAACTGGACAGTTTTATCTCAATCTCTTCATTCAAAGACTCAATCATGGACACTCTTACTGACAGTTGTGGCTGCTTTGCATGATGTATTGTTGTCTCTACCTTCTTGCCCTTTGTGCTGTTGTCTGTGCCCAATAATATTTGTATCATGTTTTGTGCTGCTACCATGTTGTGTTGCTACCATGCTGTGTTGTCATGTGTTGCTGCCTTGCTATGTTGTTGTCTTAGGTCTCTCTTTATGTAGTGTTGTGTTGTGTGTTGTGTCGCTCTTGTTGTGATGTGTGTTTTGTCCTATATTTATATGTATTTTTACATTTTAATCCCAGCCCCCGTCCCCGCAGCAGGCCTTTTGCCTTTTGGTAGGCCGTCATTGTAAATAAGAATTTGTTCTTAACTGACGTGCCTAGTTAAATAAAGGTTAAATAAAAATATTGAATGCACCTGTCAAATCCTCTCAGATTTGTGCATAGGGTGTAGGGCAGGCCTGGGCAATACGGCCTGCGGATAATGGCCCGCGGAATCATGCTCAGATGACATAAAGAATTTGTGATAGTAAAGTTTTGAAAAATGTATTTGTTATTCAAATTAAAAGCCCAATGAATACTCGCCTTTGTGTAATGATTTAACTCCCAGCGGTTGTGGGACATTTATTTTGAAGGCACGTATAAATAACAACTGTACGAGGACAGACACTTCTAGACGAAGCACGCAGAGAAATATAGGAATATGTCTTCTGAGCAGAGGGCAAGTGCATCGAAAGAGTTGCTTTCTCAGTTGCAAAAGCAGCAGGGACTTTTCACAAAACTGCATTCAGCAAACGACGGAATTGCGAGAGCTAGCTATGTACTGTCCCACAAAATTGCTAAACATAGCAAGCCATTCGCTGAGGGCGAATTCGTTCAAGAATGTTTAATTGACTCTGCAGCAATACCTTGCCCCTGACAAGTAAAAGCTGTTTGAAAATGTTTCCCTGTCAAGACGAACAGTGACATGTTGAGGACGTCGCAGAGAATATGGAACAACAGTTGAAAGACAAGGTGAAGGATTTCACCTATTTCTCCTTGGCCCTAGATGAGAGCAGTGATGCACCTGACAGGGCACAGTTGTTGATATTCTTACGAGGTATTACCCCAGACTTTGAAATTACAGAGGAGCTTGCTTCAGTGCAGTCAATGAAGAGCACAACCGCAGGGAAAGATTTATTGGAGGAGATTAATACGTGTGTTGCAAAAGTTATCGAGTGTGACCAATGATGGGTGCTCAAACTTGACAGGAAAAAACGTTGTCCTTTTGAGCTGAGCTGAAACCAGATCAGATTTTTTTTCCTGCATTGCATTATTCATCAAGGGGTGCTCTGTAAATGTGTTCTGAAAATGACCCATGTTGTGGATACAGTCACTAAAGTGGTAAACTTCATAAGAGCAAAATCTTGAAACCACAGGCAGTTTGTCTCACTGTTGGAAGAGACAGAGTCGGGTCATGCAGATCTCCCCTACCACACAAACGTGAGATGGCGGAGTTTGGCAAAGGTGCTTAAAAGGGTGTGGGACCTGAATTTGGAGATTGCTGAGTTTTTGCAAATAAAAGGGAAATCTGTGGATTTCCCTCAACTGCAAGATAAAGAATGTTTGGCTGATTTTGCCTTCACCGTGGACATCATGTCCCTCATGAATGAACTGAATTCCAAACTACAACGGAAGGGCCTTTTTGCTAATCAGATGTACAGCCTTGTCAAAGCCTTCAAGGGAAAATTACTCTTCCTGACCTGCCAAGTAGAAGCCAACAATCTCACCCACCTTCCGACAATACTAGTCTGTTCCCTATCAGATGACCAGCGGGAGAAGTATACATCGCTGCTGCGTGCTTTGAACGGTGAGTTTTCTCGTTGTTTTGAGGATTTCAAAGTGTTGGAAAATGACATGCTGTTTGTTTCCTCTCCTTTCACCTTCAATGTGGATAACGCTCCAACTGACCTACAACTTGAGCTTATCGATCTTCAATCTAATGCTGTGATTGGAGAACTATTCAAAACAATGTCACTGACGAGGTTCTATGCATCTCTCGATGAACAAAACTTTCCAAAGATTAGGAGTCATGCTCAGAAGTTGTTTGTACTGTTTGGGTCAACCTATGTATGTGAACAGACATTTTAAGTGATGAAATATAACAAGTCAAGGCACAGATCATTTCTTACTGACTCTCAACTCTCAGCAATCCTGCGCATAGCGACGTCAGAAACTATACCTGACTTCACTGCTCTAGTCAACGCCCATCAGAGACTTCACTCACACTGATTGAGTAGTTTAAATGTCATGTTGAGCTCTCTCTTTCTTGTGTTTTTGTGCATACCCATTAACAAGAGTTCTGTCCGTGGTGCTGAATGCACAGTGCACTTTTCCCTCTGTGTAGTTCATTGCATGTTTAATAATGAAACTACCTACCAAAAGGAGAACATGGATGTGGTTTATTTCTGTGCATGTTAAAAAAGTAAAATAAGTAGCATATCTGGATGTGATTTACGGTAGATATATCTGTCAACACAGTCATACACCTGATGTATAATCCTGTAATATGATTCATTCTGGCCCACAATGGCAAAAATATATTCTAATGGAAAATAATTGCCCAGGTCTGGCGTAGGGTCTAGGGTTCCATTTGGGACTGGGCCTCTGTCTTTCATGGAAAATTGAGCACAAGTAGAAACGGGATAATGTGCTGTAGTGACTGAGCAGTGGGTGACAGAGAGCAGAGCAGTCACTTAAATAGGGAAAATACTGCCACCTTGTGGGCAATTGACAGATTACCTTTTGTGATCGAAACTGAATGGCATAATTATTGTACCCGCAAAACACCAGTCTCAACGTCAACAGTGAAAAGGCGACTCCGGGATGCTTGCCTTCTTCCCGGTGTCGCCTCTTCACTGTTGACGTTGAGACTGGTTTCAGAACAAGTATAGACTGACGAATTTCAGAAGAAATGTATTTGTTTCTGGCCATTTTGAGCCTGCAATCGAACCCACAAATGCTGATGCTCCAGATACTCAACTAGTCTAAAGAAGGCCAGTTTAATTGCTTCTTTAGTCAGGACAAGTTTTCAGCTGTGCTAACATAATTGCAAAAGGGTTTTCTAATGATCAATTAGCCTTTTAAAATGATACATTTGGATTAGCTAACACAACATGCCATTGGAACACAGGAGTGATGGTTGCTGATAATGGGCCTATGTAGATATTCCATAAAAAGTTAGCCATTTCCAGCTACAGTAGTCATTTACAACATTAACAATGTCTAAACTGTGTTTCTGATCAATTTGATGTTATTTTAATAGACAAAAAATGTATTTTTCTTCCAAAAACAACAACATTTCTGTGACCCCAAACTTTTGAACGGTAGTATATATGTTTACATGACTTATTTTATTGATTTCCCACCGTTTTATAAGTCAGAAGACAGCAATCCAGTCCTCTGTCGAATAAACTTGTATTTGACTCCCTCTGGTGATTGGGTACATCATTACATTGATAAATATCACTTCAATGCAACATTACGTCAAAGGGCCTATATGTAACGGATGTGAAATGGCTAGCTAGTTAGCGGTGGTGCGCGCTAATAGCCTTTCAATCGGTGACGTCACCTGCTCTGAGACCTTGAAGTAGTGGTTCCCCTTGCTCTGCAAGAGCCGCGGCTTTTGTGGAGCGATGGGTAACGATGCTTCGTGGGTGACTGTTGTTGATGTGTGCAGAGGGTCCCTGGTTCGCGCCCGGGTCGGGGCGAGGGGACTGACTAAAGTTATACTGTTACATATACTTAGAAGAAATATGTATCCAGCTCGACTGCTACATGGCACAGACATGGCAAAGCAATCACTGAGTTTGTCTCGAGCAGGCGGATCTAAATACATAACTATCATAGCTTTACGATAAAGAATGTGACCTACATACTTTCTCAAACCTAAAATAAGTAAAGAAGTCATTTTGTGCTGAAGTCAAACATTTGTTTAATGTCAGAGGCAGACACATTGCAAATGCTCAGAATGACTAAATCTAGCATTTTACTTTTCTCCCCTTGTCTATAGGAGGGACGCACAATGTTTAAATGGCCCAAATGTTCACAAGTTCACACATTTAACAGCTTTTAACTATCATTAATGTCATGATATGTTTGGTATAGTAATATAGAATCAAATCAAATCAAATTGTATTTGTCACATACACATGGTTAGCAGATGTTAATGCGAGTGTAGCGAAATGCTTGCGCTTCTAGTTCCGACAATGCAGTAATAACCAACAAGTAATCTAACCTAACAATTCCACAACTACTACCTTATACACACAAGTGTAAAGGGATAAAGAATATGTACATAAAGATATATGAATGAGTGACGGTACAGAACGGCATAGGCAAGATGCAGTAGATGGTATAGAGTACAGTATATACATATGAGATGAGTAATGTAGGGTATGTAAACATAAAGTGGCATAGTTTAAAGTGGCTAGTGATACATGTATTACATAAAGATGGCAAGATGCAGTAGATGATATAGAGTACAGTATATACATATACATATGAGATGAGTAATGTAGGGTATGTAAACATTATATTAAGTGGCATTGTTTAAAGTGGCTAGTGGTACATTTTTACATAATTTCCATCAATTCCCATTATTAAAGTGGCTGGAGTTGAGTCAGTATGTTGGCAGCGGCCACTAAATGTTAGTGGTGGCTGTTTAACAGTCTGATGGCCTTGAGATAGAAGCTGTTTTTCAGTCTCTCGGTCCCTGCTTTGATGCACCTGTACTGACCTCGCCTTCTGGATGATAGCGGGGTGAACAGGCAGTGGCTTGGGTGGTTGTTGTCCTTGATGATCTTTATGGCCTTCCTGTGACAACGGGTGGTGTAGGTGTCCTGGAGGGCGGGTAGTGAAGGTGAAATATTCTGGGTAGATGTTCCTAAAACAGATCATAACTATATATGGACATATTATAAAGTATGAAAAGGCTTATTCATTCACTTTTTTAAAAATCATATCATCATATTTGTACAGTATATGTTTTATTATACTTTTATTGGGTACTAGATCATATAGCTTGAAAAGTGTTTTTTTCTCAGACATAAAGAAACAATTCCAGGTGAAAGCCAGTCATAGCTTTCAAGGGGGGGACACTACTACATTAATAAAATATTGCCCTCTTGCTAGATTGATGACTAAAGCCACAGCGAAACAGTGCAAACGGCTGTCAGCTCAACTAGTTATTAAAAAAAAAAAATTAACCTTTATTTAACTAGGCAAGTCAGTTAAGAACAAATTCTTATTTTACAATGACGGCCTGCCCCAGCCAAACCCCCCCCCCCCCCTAACCCGGACAATGCTGGGCCAATTGTGTGCCGCCCAATCATGGCCGGTTGTGATACAGCCCAGGATCGAACCAGGGTCTTTAATGATGTCTCTAGTACTGAGATGCAGTGCCTTAGCCCCCCTGAAATTATTAAGTTATAGAACGGTGCCATTGTATCGCCAATATTAGAGGACACTACCTTTAGCTAGCAAATTATCTAAGTATCTAGTTAGCTAACATTGTCACAGAAAACCAAACTAGCCAAGTTCTCGCTATCTGAATAGCTATTTACAGACTTGCGACATTCGTAAACGCGACACCGTTAACTAGCTACAGGCTTGCTTGTTAGCGTTGCATTCCCCCTGCTAGTATCCTCTTCATTCCGGGAGACCTGTACACCTTGGATATACAATTGACATGTAAGTTACAGGTCTCCCGGAGTGAAGTGGCTATCCTGTTAGCTGACATTACCAATAATAGTTTTTCCTGTCAGAGATCACATCTAGGTCCTAAAAGTTATGACGTTAGCTACCTAGCCAGTTATTTAGCAAGCTAGCCATTTATAATTATGCCAGAAATACTCATATCTGGCTATACATTTCTTTGACCCAGCTAGTTAACGTTATCAACCGAAGAGACATTCAAGTCTTAGCTACGATTCCTAGCTGGTTGTCTAATGCTAGCTGTAAACAGCTGAGTTGACAGCCAATCTGCTTGTGCATGTCCTGATTGAGTATGTCCAACAAAGAAGTCCATCTGCCATGGCGGTGGGTAAGTTAAAATGTCTTTCTTTTCTGGCTAGGTAGCAAGCTTTTTTCTTATTTATAATATGTTTTTGGAAGCTATTGTCCAAATCACTGTTAATAAGAGTTTTCTACAAGTGTAACTCTAACGTTGTAGTCTGATGCTATCTTCCATTTATTCAATTCCAGGCATTACAATGAGCCGTTCCTCCTATAGCTCCTCCCACCAGCCTCCACTGGTATGGAGCCATAGCTAGCTAGCATAATCATTAGAAAAGGAGTCATTCACTTTCTAAGACCTAGCAACTGACATAAATCCAATGATTTATTGATCACCCATTTAGATCTGGAGTTTTAGTAGAAGCATGACTGAAGGTCAATTTTTTTTAACCTTTTACATTGGATTCTGTGAATATGTACTGGCCTTTGGTTAATGTAAAGCCCTATCTGAACTATTTACAATTGTCTGTCCCCACTCTCCAGGCTGCCATACACTCCCAGTTAGACAAGGTACGTACAGGCCTCATTCAGCTCCATAATGCCCTGGGGGATGGGAAGGACATCCAGAACTCCCTGGCAGATGTCAGCAATGTCTGGAGGCAAAGCATCAACACCATTGAGAACTTGAAGGATATCTCTTCAGGTCACCTCATACAGAACCAATCAGTCGATATAATCAAGATTTTTGGCATGGTGTCATTTCTTATTTTGGGTGCTAAGCTGCGTCTCTTTTCTCTGGCTGCATCTTAATTCTCCAGGATTCTTCCAAAGTAGTACACCTTCTTCCATGAATTTAAACTTCCACTAGCCAATGGTTACAGCATTTCTATACTAAATACTAGCCAATGATTACAGTATTTCTATACTAAATCCATAACAAGGAGTGTGCATGTGCACACTTCTGAAAAAGGGTAGAGAATCAGGATGCAGCCTATGTCCTTAAGCCTGAAGTGTGCTCTTGATCATTCACATTAATTCATCTTAAATAAAATGACTGGTGCATTATGGGGAAAAATCCCCCTATCCCTTGTTTACACCAGTCAAATGAAATGACAATTGGGATGAAAGGAACAGATAGACAAAGCTATTACCTAATGTGGCTTATGTAGATAGACTAGGACAGTGGTTCCCAATCAGGAACCAATATTGGAAGTGGGTACTTAGAAAGACTCATTTCATATGCCTACATGTAAAATGCACATGAGGGGTGTGTTCTGAGGGCACTCTGGGCGGGGCAAGATGTAATGGGCCGCTACAATGGCCAAAAAAGGTTGAGAACCACTGGACCAGGCTAGTATTAGGTAGTGCATTCTAACAATTCCAACAATAATCATCCATTAGACTAGATGCCCAATATATTCCTGTTCCATACTTGAAGCCCAAGGATGACATCACCTGTCTCTGAAGCCATTGCAGACTACTTATGTCAATGTGAAGCACAACTTGCTACCGATAACTGTCTTTAGATTCCCTATAAGAAAACAATTAAGTGTAAGCAACGTACCTCCACTAGTCATGCATTATGATTGATAATTGTGTCCCATGTATCAGTTAATTTAAATGTAATATTCTGCATTTAGAATAAATCAAACATACATCGGAACTCGGAAGATTACATACACTTTGGTTGGAGTCATTAAAACTAGTTTTTCAACCACTCCACAAATTTCTTGTTAACAAACTATAGTTTTGGCAAGTCGGTTAGGACATCTACTTTGTGCATGACACAAGGAATTTTTCCAACAATTGTTTACAGACAGATTATTTCACTTAACATTCACCGTATCACAATTCCAGTGGGTCAGAAGTTTACATACACTAAGTTGACTGTGCCTTTAAACAGCTTGGAAAATTCCAGAAAATTATGTCATGGCTTTAGAAGCTTCTGATAGGCTAATTGACATAATTTGAGTCAATTGGAGGTGTACCTGTGGATGTATTTCAAGGACTACCTTCAAACTTAGTGCCTCTTTGCTTGACATCATGGGAAAATCAAAAGAAATCAGCCAAGACCTCAGAAGAAAAATTGTAGACCTCCACAAGTCTGGTTCATCCTTGTGAGCAATTTCCAAACGCCTGAAGCTACCAAGTTCATCTGTACAAACAATAGTACGCAAGAATAAACATCATAGGACCACGCAGCCATCATACCGCTCAGGAAGGAGACGCGTTCTGTCTCCTAGAGATGAACATACTTTGGTGAGAAAAGTGCAAATAAATCCCAGAACAACAGCAAAGGACCTTGTGAAGATGCTGGGGGAAACAGGTACAAAAGTATCTATATCCACAGTAAAACAAGTCCTATACCGACATAACCTGAAAGGCCGCTCAGCAAGGAAGATGCCATTGCTCAAAAACTGCCATAGAATAGCCAGA
This sequence comes from Salvelinus namaycush, assembly GCF_016432855.1. Classification (NCBI taxonomy): domain Eukaryota; kingdom Metazoa; phylum Chordata; class Actinopteri; order Salmoniformes; family Salmonidae; genus Salvelinus; species Salvelinus namaycush. The sequence goes on from NC_052327.1 coordinate 7,452,577, forward strand.
CTACGGTTTGCAACTGCACATGGGGACAAAGATCGTACTTTTTGGAGAAAAGCTGAAGAACACCATCCCAACCGTGAAGCACAGGGGTGGCAGCATCATGTTGTGAGTGTGCTTTGCTGCAGGAGGGACTGGTGCACTTAACAAAATAGATGGCATCATAAGGTAGGAAAATTATGTGGATATGTTGAAGCAACATCTCAAGACATCAGTCAGGAAGTTAAAGCTTGGTCGCAAATGGGTCTTCCAAATGGACAATGACCCCAAGCATACTTCCAAAGTTGTGTGCAACATGGCTTAAGAACAACAAAGTCAAGGTATTGGAGTGGCCATCACAAAGCCCTGACCTCAATCCTATAGAAAATTTGTGGGCAGAACTGAAAAAGTGTGTGTGAGCAAGGAGGCCTCCAAACCTGACTCAGTTACACCAGCTCTGTCAGGAGGAATGGGCCAAAATTCACCCAACTTATTGTGGGAAGCTTGTGGAAGGCTACCCGAAACATTTGACCCAAGTTAAGCAATTTAAAGGCAATGCTACCAAATACTAATTGAGTGTATGTAAACTTCTGACCCACTGGGAATGTGATGAAAGAAATAAAAGCTGAAATAAATCATTATCTCTACTATTATTCTGACATTTCACATTCTTAAAATAAAGTGGTGATCCTAACTGACCTAAGACAGAGAATTTTAACTAGGATTAAATGTCAGGAATTGTGAAAACTGAGATTAAATGTATTTGGCTAAAGTGTATGTAAACTTCTGACTTCAACTGTACACAACCCGATGTCACAGGAAGGCTAAAAAGATAATCAAGGACAACAACCACCCGAGCCACTGCCTGTTCACCCCGCTATCATCCAGAAGGCGAGGTCAGTACAGGTGCATCAAAGCTGGGACCGAGAGACTGAAAAACAGCTTCTATCTCAAGACCATCAGACTGTTAAACAGCCATCACTAACATTGAGTGGCTGCTGCCAACATAATGACTCAAATCTCTAGCCACTTTAATAATAAAAAATTGGATGAAATAAATGTATCACTAGTCACTTTAAACAATGCCACTTTATATAATGTTTACATACCCTACATTACTCATCTCATATGTATATAATGTACTCTATACCATCTACTGCATCTTGCCTATGCCGCACGGCCATCGCTCATCCATATATTTATATGTACATATTCTTATTCATTCCTTTACACTTGTGTGTATAAGGTAGTTGTTGTGAAATTGGTAGATTACTTTCACAGTCGGAACTAGAAGCACAAGCATTTCACTACACTCACATTAACATCTGCTAACCATGTGTATGTGACCAATAAAATTTGATTTGATTTGATTTAGTAAATGTAAAAATAAAAATAAACACAAAATGAATAATTGACAGTTATCTCTTCCGGGGAAACGCTACAGCTAAATGGTAGGTAGTTGTTTTCTCCCCCACTTACCATTCCCATCTTACCGACACACACCATCTTGCCATGTAGCTAGATCATTCGTTTTTCTGGGCTGTGCTTCTGGCCAAGACAACTCCCCCACTTACCATTCCCATCTTACCGACACATACCATCTTGCCATGTAGCTAGATCATTCGTTTTTCTGGGCTGTGCTTCATATGAAAGACAACTTGGCCAGCGAGATAATTATATTCTGACCTCCTATCCAGTTGGCTGAAGTATAGTGTGTTACATTTTATTTGACCTAATAACTAAACGAAGGTTCTTATTGACGACAAATTTAGCTAATCCCAGTTTGCTAGATAGGCCTACATTTGTATCCCTTGATCACGACTCTCAGTTTTTATTACATTACACATAAGTAATTGGAGGAATACGTCTTCTTTAGGGGAATTATGTTAAGAGCCGCGACACTCGTTCTGAACATTAGCACGCATCACTTGCAGTACGGTTTTGGAAGCATAAGGATCATATCTTTATTGGCGGGAAAAAATTGTTAAAAAACTAAAACTTAACATAAATCCTTCTATCATATCACATCAAAATAATTTCATAAATGCAAAATACACACTTACTCTACAGTGTTTTAAACAGTTGCAGCCAACAGTATTTTTCAGTGACAACACGTTTCTGGCATCTGTCTTCCGTTGTGAACACACATTTATAAGGTTAGGCTCCCACAAGGCCATATATCCATGTTACAGCGCTTGTTTACATAAAACAGACGGAAGACCTGTTCTAGCTATAAGCGTCTCCGAACACCAGTGTATAAACGGAAGATAGACGCCACAAACGTGTTGTCACTGAAAAATATTGTCGGCTGCAATTGTGTTAAACCCGGTTTAAACACTACATTAAGTGTGTATTTTGCATTTGTGAAATCATTTTGATGTGGTATGATAGTAGAACCGTACCGCAATTGAGAATCGATTCACGTTTAGAATATTTGGATGTTTTGGCTTCCAGAGCCAATTCACACTCTTAAGGATTAGCCCTTTTTTCCCCAATTTTCGCCTAAAATGACATAACCAAATCTAACTGCCTGTAGCTCAGGCCCTGAAGCAAGGATATGCATATTCTTGGTACCATTTGAAAGGAAACACTTTGAAGTTTATGGAAATGTGAAAGGAATGTAGTAGAATATTACACAATAGATCTGGTAAAAGATAATAAAGAACCATTCTTTTGAAAAAAAATTGTACCATCATCTTTGAAATGCAAGAGAAAGGCCATAATGTATTATTCCAGCCCAGGTGCAATTTAGATTTTGGCCACTAGATGGCATCAGTGTATGTGCAAAGTTTCAGACTGATCCAATGAACCATTGCATGTTCAAAATTTTGTGTCAAGACTGCCCAAATGTGCCTAATTTGTTTATTAATAACTTTTCATGTTCAAAATTGTGCACTCTCCTCAAACAATAGCATGGTATTCTTTCACTGTAATAGCTACTGTAAATTGGACAGTGTAGTTAGATTAACAAGAATTTAAGCTTTCTGACAATATCAGATATGTCTATGTCCTGGGAAATGTTCTTGTTACTTACAACCTCATGCTAATCGCATTAGCCTACGTTAGCTCAACCGTCCGGTGGAAGGGACACCGATCCCGAAGAAGCTTTAGAACATGTAAGGTCCTTGGACTAAGGAGTAACATCAGGCTCCTTTGGTGCATTATTGGGCTAGATACATTTGCAGTCTTGCAGAAATTATTGTATTTTCGTTCCTGGATTTATTTGTATACATTTTATGAAACATGGTTTCTAATTGTCTATCTTGTGATAAGGTAATGGCTAGTGGAGTTCAAATAGTGTATTGTATTATGCCTCATAATCAACAAATGAAATGAAAGCACTGTTTGTTATGTTGGTTCTAATCATAGAATTAGTCATTTATTAGGGTCTCTGCTTCCAATGGTGTTGTTGCTGGGGAGGAACCAAATGTCGAGTCCTCCTTTTCGCTCCTATTATGGTCAAATAAAGGCGGAGACCATACGTTTAGTGACTTCTTAGATAGCCAATAATATGTCACAATGGGTTTAAACATATGACTCTGGGTGTTGCCAATATTGAATGATAGTCCCCTTCAGCAATCAAAACTTGAGCTTTCCAAACCACGTTGTGGTATATAAAACATTTTCGCGGCGTATTCGCCCTTTGTGATAATGTCGGCAGATTATGAAGAGAGGTAAAGAATCCTGCAAATTGTTCCATTATTTTATTATAACCAGATACACATGGCTAGATGAAATAACGCGGTCAGCCCCGCAATTCCTTTATAAAATGAAACATGAATGGTTTCCTTGTGCTGTCGCTTTAGTGCTAACTAACGTTAGCAACTGTAAACTGGCTAGTGGTAGCCGTGTTGGAGCCACTAGCTAGCTGGCCAGGTCTAACTGCAAGACCTTAGTACATTTTCACGTTATACCATGTTAGCTAGGTAGTTGGCTCATATTGTGCCCTGTATTATTGTAAACACTGATTTGCTGGCCAGCCCACGAACGTTAATTGAGTAATGCTCGGTGAAGGCGAACTGCTAACATTGGTTAAGATGGCTAACTAGTTCTAATTTGGCAGGCGAACACCAGACAGAGGTTGCGGGAAAATGGTGGCCTGTCTCACCAGCGAGCCTCGCCATGGTGCAGAAATTCGTTTCTGCCCAGCGGTGTCTTTGGTCACGTTTCGCTACGTTAGCTAACAGTCGTGAACTATTAACACCAACTCCAGGTAGCTAGTGTCTCGCTAGCTACAGTTCTTATCCGACATAATATGCGTACGAGCTTGCTGGGTCGCTTGTTCTTTTGGTGGAGGAACCCTTTCAGCTAACCTTGTGCGCTACGAGCACATGCTTTTCGGGTAAAGGGTTGCCAGGCCTGGTGGCGGTGCGTTATATGTATTTTTTTCTTTATTACAAAATTGAAGTATTTTCTATCGGATGGGCTATCCGGTTGAGTGACTGCTACTTCCAATTAGTATGGTTAGCTATCCCTGTTGAATGTGTCGTTTTGCATCTTAGTTAGCCAAAGTTAGTAGTTATATCATTTACGTTTACCCTCGGGCCTAGCTAGCTAGCGAACCCCCACCAATGTGTTATCCACCATGAGCACTCGGGCCTAACCAGCCAGAGAAGCACCACCAATGTATCCACCATGACCATTATTCTATTCAAAATCTCTCTGAGTGCTAGTAACTGCGTGGGCGTGTTTGAGTCGTCTGCATTGAGAAGACTTAATGAAATATATATTTTTTGAAATTGAATAGCGTCACATTTGGTTGTGTGTGTGTGCCCCAACTTCTGCAACGTTGGTCGCCAGCACCAGTATCTTATGCGAGTTTATTATACATGGGGGGGCTTCGATGCAGTCAATGGCACTTCATGTCATGCCCATTACAATCACTCTCTCTGGCATTAGACCCCTGATACATTTCTGGTTAGAAATGTTTTTGTTCATGATATCATTAGAATTTGCTAATGTGTTATGAAACAAATGTATCATCTAGTATTGACATGTGGACGTTTCCCTCCAGAGACCTCTCCAACAGAGACAATGGCCCTGAGGGCATGGAGCCAGATGGCATCATTGAGGTAAAGTTTTGTTTGTGTCAGGCAAGTTTGTCATAAGTTGGGTGAAGGACCAGTTAAATTGTTGAATATTTGAACGGCATGTAGTCCAATGGGGTGGAGGCGAAGATGCATACATCTCATGCCCACAATCAGGGTCTTGCTTGGTTTTCCATCTCCTCTGGCAGTAAAACAGTACTGGGAGTCTGTAAGGAGTACAGTATCTGAGTACTATATACACTAACCGTGGTCTGTTATTTTTCTCTCTCCACAGAGTAACTGGAATGAGATTGTGGACAGCTTCGATGAGATGGCCCTGCGTGAGACTCTCCTGAGAGGAATCTATGCCTATGGTTTTGAGAAACCATCTGCCATTCAGCAGAGGGCCATCCTCCCTTGTATCAAGGGTAAGTTCAAGTTTCCTAAAATCAACTCCCACACACAGGATGTTGTGTGTGGGCGACCTCTGCATGTATGTTCGTTTCCATCAACTTATCAAGAATGGGTATACCAATAGTGTTGATTTGTTGTGGTCTTTTTCTGTCAATATCTAGCCTAAGTTGTCGCTGACGGAAGTTGCTTCTATACTTAATTAATCCTCTTCATTCCTATGTGGAACATTAGGTTTCCTTGATCATAGTACACTGGCTTTTATTTATTCCATCGCATCCTACGTGTCAGGTTTGGAGACTTTCTCAATCATGAGTCTAAACAGTGAACCAAATGCCTATAAAACTTATCCATGGTCATATTCACTAGGAACCAACTGGGCGGGACCGGTCTGAATTTGTCCAATAAGAAACATTTGATTTTTTTTCTGTTAGTGTTTTGTTATGGTGTCCACTAATGAATACCAGCCTTCCTTCCCCACCAGGTTATGATGTCATTGCACAGGCCCAGTCCGGCACAGGGAAGACTGCCACGTTCGCCATCTCCATCCTCCAGCAGATTGATATCGAGCTGAAGGGCACCCAGGCCCTGGTCCTCGCCCCCACCCGAGAGCTGGCTCAGCAGGCAGGTTACACACACTTAAATTGCCCTAAAAACAGTCCACATTTAAATGCAACTTCTGTACCCTTTACACACTGTCGTTCCAACTCAAACGTACCATGCTGGATCTGATATTTTAATATCACGTGGGCCTTTCAGCAGTGTTCTAGCAGCCTATGGTGGATGAATAGCCAGCACAGTACAGCTTGACTCTGCTCTATAGTGTGAATCAAACCCTGTAGCCTGATGCTGTGATGTGCCACACCTGTCACTGGGCAAGGCGGTGTGTTTGAGTCTTGTATCTGTCAGGATGAGAGAGAGAGATTCTTCCCAACTGCCTGTGCAGCGAGCAACAGGTTCACGGTTCATGTTAAGGGCACAAACTCATGAGTTACAAAAGTATTGTTGCTTGTCTGATGACGACTAATGAACATGTATGCTAAAATTATCTTGAACATGGAAGTACTTAAAATGTGACTTAGATTAGGGAAGTCAAATGTTCAGGCTACTGCACTGACACTATGGAGGCTCTAGAGCGCCTGGTTAAATTGTTTGAGAGCATTTTCAAAGGGATTCTTTGGGGTTTTGGCAGTGAAGCGCTTTATCAACTTCCCCAGAGTCAGGTGAACTCATGGATTCCACTTTTATGTCTCTGCATCCAGTATGAAGAATATTAGAGGTAGTTTAGTGAGCCAATGCCAGCTAGTGTTACCATAGCGCAATGACTTGAAGTCTATCTACTAGTACTATCACGCTAGTAGGTAGCATAGACTTCCAGACATTGCGCTAGTTAGCATCTTCCTTCTAACTGCATGCAGAGACACAGAAATGGTATCCATGAGTTCATCTTACTCTGAAAAATGTTGAAGTGTCCTTTTAAACTCTCTGAATGGTTCAATTTGTGATCAATAGAGCGGGCAACAAAACATCTTAAATTGACATTTGAATTATTTTATATTGCGCTAATCTCCCTAATGTGGACAGATTTTACTGCCTTACACAAGCTTGCATTTTCACTCCATAAAATGTAGTGGAAATCCACATCCTTTTTTTGCTGAGATTGGTGGTGATAGTATAAAACTTTAGTCATCACAATGACATAAGATCAATTGGTGACATAAGATCAATTGCTTAAAACAGATCATTAACTTCGCATAATCAACTGTACAAAACCAATGGGGTGCGCAGGACTTGGAACTGAGTTCATTTTCAAACTCTCATAAGACACAAACAATTAGGGACATTCTCTCTATAAAAGTCACTGGCCACACACCAATACACGGATGTGACAGAAAAATTAGCACTTAAGCCGGGGGTACATTACACGATTTTGGCCATGATTTAGCTGTCCCAGAAGTTTTTGAGATCGGAGAAACAAAATCCCCATGTCGTTACCTCCTTGGGGGGTGCAGCTGTCACCGACGCTCGTTTAATGTGAACAGGTCAGACACAATCTGAGGGCTTCCAATCTAGTCTTTGAGCAGTCCCAGACATCCCGATATTTTCAAACATGTTTGATTTTTATCGGCACAATTTGCAATGCTCTTTTAGTGTGAGATGTGCAAGGACACGTTTTGAGAATGGTCATCAGCAATAACCAATGAGAGCTCGCCAGGGAGTTGATGTTTCGCGTCACCCAGAATGTGTACTCTCGAGCAGGTGCAATAACTACTACTAGTATGCATTTGTAGTTGTCTTTAGCCAAAGCCAATTTGTCAATGTTACAGCTCTGAAGTTCACAAGCAATGTTGTTCAATTGACAATGTTGGCTAGATATTTCAACTCTGTATGGGACGCGTGAATGTCTGACTGAAAATGTTTGAGGCTGCTTTGAGCCACAGCTCGTTGTAGCTATGTTAAATCTAATCCCATTATTGTTTTCGTGAGACGGCGTGGTGTCGAATTCTCACAACCAAGTGAAGAATCTTGTAGTGTGTGACCCCCACCTGTGCCACGTTGTTTAGTGTGCACCACTACGTTGGCTAAACACTACAGGAAAGACGGTAGTTTTCAATGTGAGAGGCTCAGCGGTGTCAGGGTTTTGAAAGTCATGTAGCGTACACCTGACTTTAAATGGCAGCCAACAGTTATCACTGTTGATATCCTCTGCCGCGTCATGATTAGTCGAAGCTACCAGAAAAAGTGATTTGTTCACTTTTCCATGATGGCAGCCTCCCGAAATAAACATCCAACGTTCTAAAACACAGATTTTAAGCCTTCTACAAGTTCCCATCTAACCAACCATTTTATAAGTTATTATTCCAGGTTTCCTTGTGACCGTTGAATGGTATTAGTTTAAATTGCTCCACACGCCAAATGTTTGCCCCAGTTCTATTGATTTCAGCGTGATATCGATGAAAGTGATAACATAAAATGTGTTGCGTTACTTACTGCATTGGCGACCCACTTAAATCAAAATGCAACACTTCAAAATGTAGCTAGCAGTCTTCTACCGATTGTTCTCTAACCAGTGACGGAAACATTATTGCCAGATTCTTCAGGTTTTTGAGCTGTTCGTTTTAACAGAATGTGTAACCTCATCTCCCCCCTCTCGCACAATTGATTTCAACATGATAATCGATTTGAGTGATTGACAGTGTTGCTTTTCTGTTTTGGTGACCCCCGTCTCAAAATGTAGCCGGCTGTGTTCTGCTGATTGTCCTCCAACCTGTGATGTGAAAATATCCCCAGTTTTTGTGGTAGTTTCCTCAGCGCATATCCCTCCCTCATCGATTAGTTATTTATTGCCACTTGTCAAAACAAGTGTTTTTGTTGTGTGTGTGCAGTTTTATAAAGTGATGGTCAGAAGAAGAGAGAAATGCAAGTAATATCACTACTGTTGCACATGTATGTGTAGATAGTACATTTTGTTTTTCACACCTTATTGAACAGTGGGGACTGAAGATGCACACGCATGACAACATATGCTCTAAACACATGTACATATGGATTTTGTGTGGTGGTAGAGTAGTGGCCTGAGGGCACACACTTAATGTGTTGTGAAATATATTTATTTTAAACATTACAATACATACCTGCCTTAATTTGCGGAAACAGTTTGATATACTCGTGTTTATTATGGAGCCCCGTAATTTTGCGGTTGTCACAAAGTGCTGTTACAGTAACACAGCCTAAACTAGGGAGCAAGCGTAAGCACAGTGGCCAAGGAATGCTTCCTTTGGCACATATTTGACTAAGTTTACATGTCCATGGCATCATAGTAGGCAGGGCAAACCCAATTTGGTGATTTTTGGTATCATCAAAATCAACCACAGCATGTTTTTGGACTCATTCAGGGGATCCATAATAAATACAAATATCACAAACTGTTTCTGCATATTGGTTATTGATTTGGACACTTTCACGCTGTGATTTGACATTGGGCTATTTTATCAATGTTTTATCAGGAAGCAGCGACAGCATCATTTTCAACGTTAGTTTTATAAATATAAATTGAACTTTCAACATGTTGTATTGTTCTTAATCAGGTGCTAACTGCTGAATGAGTCCAAACGCATGCTGTGATTGATTTGAATGATATACCAAAAATCACCAAAATGGGTTTGACCTACCTACTAAGAGACCATGGACATGTAAACAAATACGTGCCAAAGGAAGCTTTCCCTGGCCACTGTGCTTCTGCTTGCTCCCTAGTCTAGGCTGTGTTACTGTAAAAGTACTTTGTGACAACTGCTGGCTTTGAGTTTGATTGACATCCCCCTCTTCAACAGATCCAGAAGGTGATCCTGGCCCTCGGCGACTACATGGGAGCCTCGTGCCATGCCTGTATCGGCGGAACCAACGTCCGCAACGAGGTGACAAAGCTCCAGGCTGAGGCTCCCAACATAGTGGTTGGAACACCAGGCCGCGTGTTCGACATGTTGAACCGCAAGTTCCTCTGTGAGTGATGTCCGTGCGTTTCTTTTTGTTGCCAGATTTGTTCAGATAACAACTGTTAAACCTTTCTCAACATTGTTTACAGCTGTATGTTTTTGTTTACTGCAGATTATTGACAATTCCTTTTTTGTGTTCCAAGTTTTGTCTAAACCAAGTGCTCATCTTCCCCCTCAGCTGCTAAGTACATCAAGATGTTTGTCCTGGACGAGGCTGATGAGATGTTGAGCCGGGGTTTCAAGGACCAGATCTACGAGATTTTCCAGAAGCTCGGCACTAGCACACAGGTATGAAGACAGATTGTGTCTAACAGTGCCTTAGGAAGTTACGCTCTACCTGAAGCCTCTGCAATTTCTATTTACTTTTATTTATTCAATGTAGCCCAATTGAGACCAGTGTCATGTCTCATTTGCAACAAAAATATAAACTACAAGACAGCTATACATTACATCAGGTTATTAGAAGTTATAATGGTCAATTGAACACAATTGCACACTTCATTAAACAGTTTTAAACTACCCCATCGGCAGCAGGGAATCCAGGTGTGATTTGTTTTGTAAGGTATTCCATAACTGTGGCGGGTTAAAACTAAAGAGGATTTACCTAACTTTGTGGAGACAAGTGGGAACTCAAGAGTTCCAACACTGTGAATGAGTGTGGTAGCTCATATTTTTGTATTTCAACAGTGAAGTGAGTTATGTTGGAAGCTTGTGGAGAAGAGCTTTGCAAACAAGAAGGGAGTAATGAAGTGATCTACAGAACTTTAGTGAGGTCCAGCTGACCTTCTGATAAAGGATGCCGTGATGAATATTAAAACTGTCACCTGTAATAAAGCAAAGGGCGCTATGGTAGACTGCATCCATTGGTTTGAGAGTAGTTGCTGCTGCATTCTGGTAAATGGTGTCACCATAGTCAAGAACTATCAGGAAAGTTGACTGCACAATCTGCTACCTGCTGTTAATGGAGAAGCAAGATCTAAAAAAATAAAATAATAATAAATAAAAAACTTGAAATTTTAGCTTTTTAACTAGGTCATCAGTATATTTTGTTAAACGTTACATTTACATTTAAGTCATTTAGCAGACGCTCTTATCCAGAGCGACTTACATTTAACCTTTTTTTTTATTTTTAACTAGGCAAGTCAGTTAAGAACAAACTCTTATTTTCAATGACGGCCTAGGAACAGTGGGTTAACTGCCTTGTTCAGGGGCAGAACGACAGATTTGTACCTTGTCAGCTCGGGGATTTGAACTTGCAACCTTTCGGTTACTAGCCCAACGCTCTAACCACTAGGCTACCCTGCCGCTACATCTTTATCAATCCAAACAGACAGATATTTATAGGCAGGAACCCGCTCAATGAGAGCTATCCAATGAAAGACTGTAGCTCGTCTGAGAAAGTTCTGTGAATTAGAGAACATGTATTTAGTTTTGCCTGCTTTAAGTACAAGTTTTAAATCAAGGGCGTTCTGTAATGCAACAAAATCAGATTGCAGCTCTAACATAGCTTGGTTAACAGTCGGTGCAATAGCATACAAAAATGTATTGCATACAATATTATTTATATAAACAGTAAAGAGAACAGGTCTCAATACCAACCCCTGCAGTACACCTTTCGTAATATCGAGGAAACTAGACTTGACATCATCAGAAAGCATACATTGAATCCTGTCGGTCAGATGGCTCTTCAACCATTTGCAAGACTCCTTGTCCATGCCCGTTTCAGACAGTTTTAAATGACTAGCATGTCTAAAACAAGAATAGTGGCTGAAACCGTATGAGGCCTCTGGTATGTCTTGTGGGGTATGTATGGGTGTCAGCTGGGTCCTAGTAGTTTAACTTCTTCTGGCTGCAAGCCCGAGGCCGGCCACAATATGACAACAGCCACTTCAAGTGCAGGGCGCAAAATTCAAAATATATTTTTTAGAAATATTTAACTTTCACACATTAACAAGTCCAATACAGCAAATGAAAGGTACACATCTTGTGAATCCAGCCAACATGTCCGATTTTTAAAATGTTTTACAGCGAAAACAGCACGTATATTTATGTTAGCTCACCACCAAATACAAAAAAGGACAGACATTTTTCACAGCACAGGTAGCATGCACAAAGCCAACCTTACTAACCAAGAACCAACCAAACTAACCAACAAACAACTTCATCAGATGACAGTCTTATAACATGTTATTCAATAAATCTATGTTTTGTTCGAAAAATGTGCATATTTCAGGTATAAATCATAGTTTACATTGCAGCTACAATCAGAAATTGCACCGAAAGCAGCCAGAATAATTAGACACCAACGTCAAATACCTAAATACTCATCATAAAACATTTCTGAAAAATACATAGTGTACAGCAAATGAAAGACAGGCATCTTGTGATTCCAGCCAATATTTCCGATTTTTTTAAGTGTTTTACAGCGAAAACACAATATAGCGTTATATTAGCTTACCACAATAGCCAGAAACACAAGCCATTTCCCAGTAGCAAAAGTTAGCGATCGTAACAAACCAGCAAAGGATATATAATTTTTGACTAACCTTGATAAGCTTCATCAGATGAGTCCTATAACATCAGGTTATACATACACTTATGTTTTGTTTGAAAATGTGCATATTTAGAGCTGAAATCAGTGGTTATACATTGTGCTAACGCAGCAGCTTTTTCCCACAACGTCCGGATATTTTTCTGACACACATATTCTGACCAAATAGCTATTCATAAACATAACTAAAAAATACATGTTGTATAGGAAATGATAGATACACTAGTTCTTAATGCAATCGCCGTGTTAGAATTCTAAAAATAACTTCATTACGACATCCAGCTTAGGTATAGCGCGAGAGTACCCAAAAGCTGGGCGCAAACGACTAGTTCACATGTACGACAGATATATGAAATAACATCATAAAATGGGTCCTAATTTTGCTGATCTTTCATCAGAATGTTGTACAAGGGGTCCTTTGTCGGGAACAATCGTTGTTTGGATTTAGAACGGCCTTTTTCCCTCTCGATTTAGCAAGCACACTTGCCAAGTGGCGCGAATCTCTCCATGTCAACAAACGGAAGAGAACGGAACACGGCAAAACTCCCGAAAAAATTTAAATAATCTGATTAAACTATATTGAAAAAACATCCTTTACGATGATATTGTCACATGTATCAAATAAAATCAAAGCCGGAGATATTAGTCGTCCATAACGGCAGCTTATCAGAAGGCAAATCCAGGTCCCTGCTCGCGCTCTCAAGAAAACAGGAAACTGGTGACGCGTCATGCCAAGAGCTATAATTCGAGGCCAGATCAAGTTACACACTCCATTTCTTCTCTCACTCCTTGTCGACATCTAGTGGAAGACGTATGAAGTGCATCTAAACTAATAAATATCAAGGACTTTAATAGGCAGCCCCTAGAAGAGAGCATCGATTTCAGATTTTCCACTTCCTGTCAGGAAGTTTGCTGCAAAAGGAGTTCTGTTTTACTCACAGATATAATTCAAACGGTTTTAGAAACTAGAGAGTGTTTTCTATCCAATAGTAATAATAATATGCATATTGTACGAGCAAGAATTGAGTACGAGGCAGTTTAATTTGGGAACGAAATTATTACAAAGTGCAAACAGCACCCCCTATTGAGAAAAGGTTAATCACTAACCTTTGATGATCTTCATCAGATGACACTCATAGGACTTCATGTTACACAATACATGTATGTTTTGTTCGATAAAGTTCATATTTATATCCCCCAAAAATTTGTTTACATTGGTGTGTTATGTTCAGTAATGTTTTGCCTCCAAAACATCTGGTGATTTTGCAGAGAGCCACATCAATTTACAGAAATACTCATAATAAACATAGATAAAAGATACAAGTGTTTCACATGGAACTTTAGATAAACTTCTCCTTAATGCAACCGCTGTGTCAGATTTAAAAAAAAAAAAACTTTACGGAAAGTAAAACGAGCCATACAGGTACCCGCCATGTTGTGGAGTCAACAGAAGTCAGAAATAGCATTATAAATATTCACTTACCTTTGATCTTCATCAGAATGCACTCCCAGGAATCCCAGTTCCTCAATAAATGTTTCTATTTTGTTCGATAAAGTCCATAATTTATGTCCAAACACCTCCTTTTTGTTCACGTGTTTAGTTCAAAAATCCAAATTCATGATGCGCAGGCCAGACGAAAAGTAAAAAAGTTCCATTAACGTTCGTAGAAACATGTCAAACGATGTATAGAATCAATCTTTAAGATGTTTTTAACATAAATCTTCAATAATGTTTCAACCGGAGAATTCCTTTGTCTTTAGAAATGCAATGGAACGCAGCTACCTCTCACGGGGGCGCGCCTGAGTGAGCTCGTGGCACTCTGCCAGACCCCTGACTCAATCAGCTCTCATCCTTCACAGTAGAAGCATCAAACAAGGTTCTAAAGACTGTTGACATCTAGTGGAAGCCTTAGGAAGTGCAATATGACCCCATAGACACTGTATATTGGATAGGCAAACCTCAGATTTCCCACTTCCTGGTTGGATTTTTTTCTCAGGTTTTTGCCTGCCATATGAGTTCTGTTATACTCACAGACATCATTCAAAAGGATATCAACAGCTGTTTCTGACAATTTGGAACCGTGTAAACGACACTAAATCCATTCTAATACCATATTGGCTGTTCTATTTTACAGTGACGTGCTACCCCGGCCAAACCCTCACGACAGTGAGCAAATTGTGCGCCGCTCTGAGACTCCAGATCACGGCCAATTGTAGTACAGCCTGGGATCGAACCAGGGTCTATAGTGACACCTCTAGCCTTGAGATGCAGTGCCTTAGACCACTGTGCCACTCGGGAGCCCTCTGGAGATCGTGTGGTTGCGTGAGGCTAGATGCTCACAAAATCAGGCTATTACACAAACAGGCAACAGAATAAGGATCTGTCTTATTTCTGTAGATATATATATGGATGATTTATAAAGCCAGGCACATTTTAGAAGTTAGGCTATTGATTATTGACCTAATTAAATTGGTTTCCTCTCTCCTCACTTTTCTTGGACAATTAAGGCAAGCTATTTTCTCGTCTCCTAACTCTGCTGCTGCCTCCACTGCATCGTTCTCCACACCAATATGCTGATTAACTTTTGCTGTTATGCACATAGCAACATAGTCTAGGAAAAGGCGCAAATTCAACAGTTCACTGGTGTTTCAGAACCACGGACAGCGACCGCTGTCCAACGCGGGAGAAAGCGCCTTTTATAAAATAGTATTTTTATTGGTGTTGCACCATTGTTCTTATGTAATATAACCATATACTATTTCAGTAGCACGTGTCTTAATGGACTGTGCCATCCACAAGGCCTCCACAATGGATCAGTCCACTCAGACAGGCGACTAAAGACATCTCGGTCGACCAACAGCCTATTGACTGACCAGTCGTCTAAATGGGGTCAGCCCTACAGCAAATGTTAGTGCATCAATTAATTTCTCTAATCCAGGGATGGGCAACTTTGATGGGGTGGGGGCCACAATCTGAACTCATGAGGCAGCAATGGCATGCAGGTCTGTAGACCTACAGGGTGCAGAGAAAATATTAGCTTTTTTTATATGGTATCTGAGTGACTATCAAAATCGACGGGGGGCCACCGGTTGGTAATTCAACAATGTTTACTACAATTTTAGATAACTGCCCATTAGACTAATTTGCAAATAAAATAAAAACTACATTTCACATTGTGTATTCTACTCTTCTAACGCTCAACAGTAAGTTCAGACCCTGACTGAGTAAAAAAATAAAGAGATTGATCCGGGGCCGCCAGATCCCTGTTCTAATGAAACGGAGTAGTTTCAAAATACAAACGTATTGGATCCCATGCATCTACACTGAATACAAATATAAATGCAACATTCAACAATTTTGCTGAATTACTGTTCATGTAAGGAAATCAGACCATTTAAATTAATTCATTAGGCTCTAATCTCTGGATTTCACATGACTAGGCAGGGGTGCTGCAGGCCCACCCAATGGGGAGCGGGGCCCAGCCAATCAGAACAAGTTTTTTTTTTTTTTCACCAAAGAGCTTTATTACAGAGAGACATACTCCTCAGACGATCCCACCGGTGTAGAAGCAGGATGTGTAAGTCCTGGGCTGGCGTGATTACACGTGGTCTGCGGTTGTGAGGCTGGTTGGACGTACTGCCAAATTCTCTAAAACGATGAAGGCGGTTTATTGTAAAGAAATTAACATTTAAATTCTCTGGCAACCGCTTTGGTGGACATTCCTGCAGTTGGCATGCCAATTGCAGGCTCCCTCAACTTGAGACATCTGTGTCATTGTCTTGTGTGACAAAACTGCACATTTTAGAGTGGCGTTTTATTGTCCCCAGCACAAGGTGCGCCTGTGTAATGATCATACTGTTTTTAAAATTTGTGCACAAAATTTGAGAGAAATGATTTTTGTGCGTATGAAGCATTTCTGGGATATTTTATTTCACCTTAAAACATGGGACTAACACTTTACCTGTTGCGTTTTATTTTTTTGTTCAGTATAGATGCGTATCGAATCGTCTTGAAAGGGAAAGATGCACATCCCTACAGACTACCCCTTGCTAATCAGGAAACTCTTGGGTATGTTGTGAATTGTCATTGCAATTGCTTTGTAGTGTAGCTAGTCACTGAAATATTCTGAATTCACTAGTGCTCTCATCGTATCCTGATGTGTACAGCAGATGGGAGTTGTTTTCATAACATTGCTAACTTAGCTAGCTAACACATTTCGAGAAGAAGTTGTATTACGTGCATAGCTAGCGCTAGCAAGTTTTGGTGTTTAATGAGACTGAGTCTAGACAGCTGAGCTAGCAAATATTGTAACAGAAGTTTTTAATTTTGGATTAGAAAAAGGGAAAGGAGGATACCTAGTCAGTTGTACAACTGAATGTATTCAACTGAAATGTCTTCCGCATTCAACCCTCTCTGAATCAGAGAGGTGCCGGGGGGCTGCCTTAATGGACATCCACGTCATCGGTGCCCGGGGAACAATGGGTTAACTGCCTTGCTCGGGGGCAGAACGACAGATTTTTACCAGCTCGGGGATTTAATCCCTGGCCCAGCGCTCCTACCTGCCCAACATGCTCTGCATTTCAGGAATCACAGTAGCAAGTACTTCTGCTGCAGTGTTCAATTATTTAGCCATTTAAACAATACCTTTTTTGAAGAACTATTTTTGCCGCTGGCTTTCATGCGACTTAAACGTGATCTTGTTCCAAGTGTCAGACTCAACGGCAGTTGCTATCCATTGGAGCGTTGCGATTGGTTCCCCACATTCTGGGGCGGGGCATAGCAAAGGGTCAATTAAGCATAATCTATGGGCATATAGAATCAAAAATCAATCAATCAAATTTATTTTATATAGCCCTTCGTACATCAGCTAATATCTCGAAGTGCTGTACAGAAACCCAGCCTAAAACCCCAAACAGCAAGCAATGCAGGTGTAGAAGCACGGTGGCTAGGAAAAACTCCCTAGAAAGGCCAAAACCTAGGAAGAAACCTAGAGGAACCAGGCTATGAGGGGTGGCCAGTCCTCTTCTGGCTGTAGAATAGTAGAATGTAAGTAGAATGTACTGTGCTTTTCTCAATCTTAGCTAGTACTTGTCCCAACCCTACTCCCTGGTAGTGCTCCTAGAGAAAGAAAGAGTTAGCAAGAGGGAGATGAACAGCTGAGCACACCATAGTAATCTTCAATGACCCATGTATTCCTTTGTCAAGTGATTGCTCTATAGAGCTAATACCTTTCAACCCTGTTTCCCAGGTGGTGCTCCTGTCTGCCACTATGCCTCAGGATGTGCTGGAGGTCACCAAGAAGTTCATGCGTGAGCCCATCCGTATCTTGGTGAAGAAGGAAGAGCTCACCCTGGAGGGTATTCGCCAGTTCTACATCAACGTGGAGAAAGAGGTATTGCTGTAATGGAGGCATGTTATAGTGTGTGTGTGTGTGTGTACACACACGTATAATGAATGTATTGTTCTTTTTATATGCTCGTTATTACAATCTTGTGAGGGCCTTTGCTCTACTATCAGGAATAAGTCAAGTCATGAAGTAGCCCCATTTGGTCAATACAACACAGTAACTGTCCTGTTAACATGGAATGATAATCAATGAGACATTTAAAAATGGCCTTTCTTAAAATTGTAGTATTTGATTATCAAGATGGTTGATTTTGTATGAAAAGAGCTTGCTACAGTGACTCTAATGGTGAGTTTAGCTATATCCTCTTGAGCACTTTGGAAATGTTGTTGGGGTCCCAAGTTCCCTCTGCGTCTCCAGATCTGTATATAATGAAGAGATGCTCATGTCTCCGCCCTAACAATGGGAGTCGTCCCGAAGGCGGGCAACAAGAAACACATTGGCCTTATTTTGGACAGATGTAGACTAGAGTGAAACCTCTCATTTGGCCTCTTTATGGCGTCTCCCAAGCTGTTGGAGGAACAATGTTCTTTGGCAGAGGAAGTCGACTGCTCTCCACTATGGCTGGCCTCTTTGTCCCTCTCCACAACTTTAACTTAAAAGCAACCTCATGCTCTTCATAATTTGGACGTTTGCTAATACTGTAATATCAATTTTTTGTGTAGTGTACCCCTTTCACACTACTGCGCTGAGACTATTTACTGCATTAGCCAGGTTACTAGCTTGGAACTGTGCTGGATAAGGAAAATGTGAAAACAGTCATATCAAAACAAAATATTCTAGCATGGATGGTGTAATTTGGGTTGGCACGATAGCTTGAAATAGGTGTTCTTGACCCGGTCTTAGGCTTGCAGTTTTCCCATGTCTTCAGACTCAATTCAACCCCCTTTGTTAGGAGTGGAAGCTGGACACCTTGTGTGATCTGTATGAGACCCTGACTATCACCCAAGCTGTGATCTTCATCAACACCCGCCGAAAGGTGGACTGGCTGACTGAGAAGATGCACGCCAGGGACTTCACAGTCTCTGCCCTGGTAAGAGCTCCTGCACTTCCAGCTCGCTGTCCATGTCCCACAGTGTTGTCTTACCGATAGATGCTAATTGGTTATCCGCTGAAAATACAGTTGACCAGTCATGCTTATCGGTCTATATGTTAATTTGCATAATTTTGTGGAATTCAGTTGTCGCTTGTATTTCTGTTCGTCGGCATGCATTTTATTTATCACACACGCACAGCATATAGAGCCTAGTTTGAGAAGCGGAATAGCCTACCTACCATCTGTCAAGACGGCGGGAGAGTAGGTCCTCAAAAAGCCTGTAGGCTACTGGAGGGAAACCTGCTTTTGTAAGCCCAGTCATTGCGGAACAAATAACAATTCTAAACACAATCGTGTGTTCACTTTAGTGGCCACAATTTAAAAAGGAGCTACTTTTATTTCTCAACTTGTAAAGCGCGCCTTCCATTCGGCTGCGTAGACTAGCCTGCCTACTGTTGACCTTCAGTGTCCCCCCCCCCCCCCCCACCACTTTGGGAGCTTGAGGCAGTATAATTGTTTAAAACCTGAATGTTTTACTTCAAATAATGATATCTTATTTTGCTTTTAAAGTAGCCTTGCAAAAATCCATCCATAGAAACGTGGAGGCAAGGATTTTATCATGCTCTGCTGGCACATTGTAGAACAGATGTCAACAGGCAGAAAGTGTACAATGTAATAATGTGCAGTGTAGCCCAAAGATAGTGTTTTTGTTGTGTTGAACTTGACAGTAACACTTGAGTGAGGGGGGATTATTTAATGTTTTACTCAGTGAATGTTATTTCTGCGCAGGTAGCCTTGTGCACTTGATCGATGTCTACTATAGTGGCCACTAACTAAGTTTGTTTCATTCTGTTTCTACTTTAAGAGTATTTTTTCCCAAGTGCAATATTTAGATGTGTGTGTGTGTGGTCAGAAGCGTTCTATTATGAAGGCTTTCTAGGCTAACTGCATTATTAGTGTAGTGTTTTTTTCCTCAAGACTTTAGTGTCATTTGCAGTAAAGTCTAGGCAACAAATAACATTGGAAACATATACATTTTTTAGCTGTGAGTTAGGTTCACATTGACCACTTATTTTACACAGACTGATCATGTAGATAATATTCTTTGTTTAATTAGGTAAAACCTGCATTTCAAGAAGGGATCCAGCCTAAATCACTAGAAATTAGGATTTTAAAGCTGATATTTTCGTATTTATTTTTTTATCCCCCCCAGCAGGGATATTTTTTGCATGTTTCAGTGTTAGTGTCACCTTTTTGGGCCCTCACCAGTTTGCATCCCTGGTTCTATTGGTTTTCATATCAACATGATTTAATTGTCCAGAAGCCAAAGGCACAATCCTAGTCATACTAGAAACCCATCATAGTAGTTGCTACTGGATTACCTTTTAAGTTAACAGATTTTCATCTCGGTCACATATGGAGCTGCTCGCATTTAGGTGTGCCGTTTAGAACCGTTTTCAACTAATTGCATTTGGGCAAATGTTTGAAAATGACGTTTTAGTAGCTGCTTCATTACAGGAGTTGCATGTTCAATAATAGGCTATAGCCTTTTGACTGGAAGACGATAGGCTTGCTATTGTTGCATGTTTCCATTAAGCGCTTAATAGAAAATATTGGGTCCTTGTAGGTATGCATGCATAGTATCAGAGGAAGAGAAAAAAAGCGATGTTTCACTCTCGCCAAAATCTGTCCAATGCATTTCTATGGGCTTATTTTGTGCCTATGCTTGTCGCCTGCCTTTCCGCCTTGGGACGACTCCCATTTTGGGGGGGAAGAAACATAAGCATCTCGTCATTATATACAGATCTCTGATAGTGTTTTCTGTTGGCCATGTCATTTTACTGTTTCGAAAAAATGTAACTGTTTGTTGACCGGTTAATGAGGGTCATTTAGTTTCAGGCAAAATTGACAAAAATTTGCCTCCTTTATATACTTAACAAAAATATAAACGCAACAATTTCAAAGATTTTACTGAGTTATAATTCATATGAGAATCAGTCAATTGAAATATATTCAATTTGGCCCTAATATATGGATTACGCATCTGTTGGTTACAGATACCTTTAAAAAAAAATGTGCCTCAGGATCTCATGGTATTTTTGTGCGTTCAAATTGCCAATCGATAAAATGCAATTTGTTGTCTGTAGCTTATGCCTGCCCATACGATAACCCCACCACCATGGGGCACTCTGTTCACAATATTGACATCAGCAAACCGCTCTCCCATACAATGCCATCCACAAGGTCTGCGGTTGTGAGGCCTGTTGGACGTATGGCCAAATTCTCTCAAACTACGTTATGGTAAAGAAATGAACATTAATTTCCCTGCCAACAGCTCTGGTCGACATCCCGGCAGTCAGCATGCCAGTTGCACGCTCCCTCAACTTGCGACATCGGTGGCATTGTGTTTTGTGACAACTGCACATTTTCTAGTTAATGAGAAGGTTTTTGGGAAAGCATTTTTCCGTCAACCAGAAGTCTTATCCTTAGCATCGCTAAAAGTTAGAGTCGTAGACATGCATGCGCTGCACACATACAGATGACACTGCAAAGATGGCCTGTAGAGTTTTGTCATACTGTCCAGTCTGTGCCCAAACAATTCGAGCTTCTACTTTTAAAAATCCACCTTTCCAGAAACAAGTCTCTCACCGTTGCTGCTTGTTATAGACCCCCCCCCCCCCCCCCCCCCCCCCCCCCCCCCCCTCTGCCCCCAGGTGTGCCCTGGACAACATATGTGAATTGATCGCCCCCCCCCCATCTATCTTCAGAGTTCGTACTGTTAGGTGACCTAAACTGGGACATGCTTAACACTCCTGCAATCTAAGATAGATGCCCTCAATCTCACACAAATCATCAAGGAACCTACCAGGTACAACCCTAAATCCGTAACCATGGGCACCCTCTTAGATATCATCCTGACCATCTTCCCCTCTAAATACACCTCTGCTGTTTTCAACCAGGATCTCAGCGATCACTGCCTCATTGCCTGCGTGCGTTATGGGTCTGCGGTCAAACGACCACCCCTCATCACTGTCAAACGCTCCCTAAAACACTTCAGTGAGCAGGCCTTTCTAATCGACCTGGCCCAGGTGTCCTGGAAGGATATTGACCTCATTCTGTCAGTAGAGGATGCCTTTGTTATTCTTTAAAAGTGCTTTCCTCACCATCTTAAATAAGCATGCCCCATTCAAAAATAAATAAATTAGAACTAAGAGCAGATATAGCCCTTGGTTCACCCCGGACCTGACTGCCCTTGACCTGCAAAAAAACATTCTGTGGCGTTCTGCATTAGCATCGAATAGCCCCCGCGATATGCAACTTTTCAGGAATATCTGGAATATACTCGGTCAGGAAAGCTATGGCTTGCTTTTTTTTCCTTTTTCCTAATTGGTTTATTGATAAATTTAAGTTCATAACTGTGCTCTCAAACAATAGCATGGTATTCTTTCACTGTAATAGCTACCGTAAATTGGACAGTGCAGTTAGGTTAACAAGAATGTAAGCTTTCTGGCCATATCAGATATGTCTATGTCCTGGGAAATGTTCTTGTTACTTACAACCTCATGCTAATCACATTAGCACACGTTAGCTCAACTGTCCCGTGGGGGGTTTCACCGATCCTGTAGAGGTCATACGTTGTATTGAGGTGTCAGCATTCATTTACATTATCTGCAGAATCCTCTCAAGTTCCCCCATTGCTTCTTAGTGCCTCTATTTGTGTGGAAAACATCCTGTCCATCTGGTTAGATCAGCATTTCTTGGTTTTTGATTTCCATAATGTGAAATGAAGTGCTTGTGGTGTTCACAGATCCAGGCTTGACTTGTTTGACGATACGTGGGTCTGCATAAGAGTACTAAATGTAAAATGTGTGACACCTTCCTTCCTCCCAGCACGGTGACATGGACCAGAAGGAGAGGGACCTGATCATGAGGGAGTTCCGCTCTGGCTCCAGCCGTGTCCTCATCACCACAGATCTGCTGGTGAGTTGAGTTCAGGAGACGCAGGAGCACCCTACTACCTGGGCAGAGCCTTATTATGTTAATCAACTTGGCAAACCCTTTTATTCAAAGTGACTTCCTTTACAGTGAAATGAAATGTGTAAGTGACCTCTGATCTATTGAATTGGCCTATTCTCAGTAATAACAAAGTTTTAGTCAAGTGGCACATTTTTTGTATGTTATCTCTGGAATCGAACCCATAACCTTTGGCGTTGCTAGCGCTACACGTTTCCCAACTGATTCACATGGAACCAAGCTAGCCTGCACCAGGGTTCAGGGTAATAAAGCAATGGCAGCTAGAGGTCGGGCATTGCAAGGGGTGCTGATCATGTTGCTGCTTTCAGGCCCGAGGAATTGATGTCCAGCAGGTGTCTCTGGTTATCAACTATGACCTGCCAACCAATCGTGAGAACTACATTCACAGGTAGGCGGGACCCTGAGATATTAAAAACAAAGCTCCATAGGAATAACTTATGTCATCAACATGGTTCATATTGGGGTGTGAATTTTCCAGAAGTTCCTGCTTTTCTGACATCCTCCATTTCATACATCTTTGCAATTTAACTAGCTAACCACAAACCAGTATCCTACTTTTTCTGACTTGTTCAATAATGTCCTGGTCTCATTCCTCCTGGTTTGTTCATTCATATCGTATTTATTTCTCTACCGTTTTGTTTCTAAATTCCGATCGGCAGGGTTCGTATTAATCTGGTCTTTTAATTGTTGTGTGCCAGGATCGGGCGAGGAGGCCGTTTCGGCAGGAAGGGTGTCGCCATCAACATGGTGACTGAAGAGGACAAGCGCACACTCCGGGACATTGAGACGTTCTACAACACCACAGTAGAAGAGATGCCAATGAATGTGGCTGACCTGATCTAGACTTCCCCTGGCACCCTGCCTGCTGGTGGTACCTTAACACACTCTACGGACCATCATCATCCCACAACCCCCCCCCCCCCCCTCAATTCCTCATTCTCTAACATCTCCCGTTTCCTACCTATCACCCACCTAACCAAGCCTCCCATGTATCCCAATTTTGCGCTCTTAAATGGGGTAGGGGAACTCCTGTTTTCCTCCTCTTCCATGCCCTCTGCGGTCCCTCAGCTCAGCCCCACTCATTTGGTTTTCTATGGATCGCCTTGCTTAATAAAAATCTAGAATTGTATTTTACTTGGCCAACAGATGAGATTTGCTATGTTTTGTATTAGCAGCAGACTTGATTTCCTTGTGGTCTACTTGGACCCTTGTGACTCCGTTTCAATAGGAAATGGTGACTTCTTGAGGGGAAGGGGATTGCATCATTCAGTTCCATTCTTTATTTGCATCGAAGTTCTATTGTGTCACTATCCATTGCTGATATGCAGTAGTTTTTCTGCAGGAGTGTTTTTAAACAGAAACAAGGGATGACGTTGTTAATCTGTTTATTTTTTGGTTTGTTCCATGTGCCCCCTTGGAAGTACAGCAATTATTTGAATACTCTGAGTGGTGTTCCAAACATGTTGGTAGATATTTCTAGTGTGTGTAGTCGACATTTCACACGGGTCGGCATTGACCCCTTGTTCTAAACGTTCATTGACATTTTTGGGGGAGAGCATGACGGTGTACAGAGGGGGGGTATTGGGAGTTTTTTTTGGGTGCAAAGATATTTGGACTCGACAAACACTCCAGGCAAATCAAAATCCAGTACAAACTATTTATTTTCCACCCCTTTTTTATTCATTAGTTTGGTTTAATTTTACAAATTGGGGGAGGGGGGTGACTTCAATAAAGTTACCAAATAAAATCCTGTGTTTTGCCAGTTATTTCTCTCCTATTGTACTCAGTGTTTCTCATCAGTGCTGAGTTGGTATGTGGGTCTGTCTGTTCCAGAATGCAAGATCATTGAGTTGGTCAGATGACCCTGAGATGAATTCATATTTTTGAGCAATACAGATGTGTAAAATGTGCATGGTATGGGTTACTTGACAACCAAAACCCATATTCAAGTTCAGCTTTATAAATGAACCAGATCGATATAATGATCCTGTTTTCTGGAACAGTCCAGTGGTCCTGCAGGGGGTTTTAATGCATTCATAGTGTGAACCATGAAAGGATTGCATGCTTGTCTTGTGTTAGCCCATATATTTAGTTTTCATATGAATTATTGGATTGTCTCTAGGACTAGACAAATGTATACAGTGCGTTGTGGAAAGAATTCAGACCCCTTCTCCACATTGTTACGTTACAGCCTTATTCTAAAATGGATTAAATATTTTTTCCCCTCCATCTACATACTATCCCATGACGATAGCAAAACGGGTTCAGAAATTTCTGCAAATGTATTACAAAAAAAAATAACACTAACATAAGTATTCAGACCCTTAACTCAGTACTTTGTTGAAGCATCTTTGGCAGCGATTACAGCCTCGAGTCGTCTTGGGTACGATGCTACAAGCCTGGCACACCTGTATTTGGGGAGTTTCTCGTTCTTCTCTGCATATCCTCTCAAGCTCTGTCAGGTTGGATGGGGAGTGTCGCTGCACAGCTATTTTCAGGTCTCCAGAGATGTTCGATTGGGTTCAAGTCCGGGCTCTGGCTGGGCCACTCAAGCACATTGAGGCTTGTCCCGAAGCCGCTCATGCGTTGTCTTGGCTGTGTGCTTAGGGTCGTTGTCCTGTTGGAAGGTCGACCTTCGCCCCCGTCAGGTCCTGAACAGGACCTTTGTACTTTGCGCCGTTCATCTTTCCCTCGATCCTGATTAGTCTCCCAGTCCCTGCTGCTGAAAAACATCCCCACAACATGATGCTGGCACCACCATGCTTCACCGTAGGGATGGTGCCAGGTTTCCTCCAGACGTGATGCTTAGCATTCAGGCCAAAAAGTTCAATCTTGGTTTCATCAGACCAGAAAATCATTGAGTTCTTTAGGTGCCTTTTGGGCAACTCCAAGCGGGCTGTCATGCCTTTTACTGAAGAGTGGCTTCTGTCTGGCCACTACCATAAAGTTCTGATTGGTGGAGTGCTGCAGAGATGGTTGTCCTTCTGGAAGGATCTAACATTTCCAAAGAGGAAGTCTGGAGCTCTGTCAGAGTGACCATTGGGTTCTTGGTCACCTCCCTGACCAAGGCCCTTCTCCCCCGATTGTTCAAATCAAATGTATTTATATAGCCCTTCTTACATCAGCTGATATCTCAAAGTGCTGTACAGAAACCCAGCCTAAAACCCCAAACAGCAAGCAATGCAGGTGTAGAAGCATGGTGGCTAGGAAAAACTCCCTAGAAAGGCCAAAAGCTAGGAAGAAACCTAGAGAGGAACCAGGCTATGAGGGGTGGCCAGTCCTCTTCTGGCTGTGCTGGGTGGAGATTATAACAGAACATGGCCAAGATGTTCAAATGTTCATAAAAGACCAGCATGGTCAAATAATAATCACAGTAGTTGTCGAGGGTGCAACAAGTCAGCACCTCAGGAGTAAATGTAAGTTGGCTTTTCATAGCCGATCATTGAGAGTATCTCTACCGCTCCCGCAGTCTCTAGAAAGTTGAAAACAGCAGGTCTGGGATAGGTAGCATGTCCGGTGAACAGGTCAGGGTTCCATAGCCTCAGGCAGAACAGTTGTAACTGGAGCAGCAGCACGGCCAGGTGGACTGGGGACAGCAAGGAGTCATCATGCCAGGTAGTCCTGAGGCATGGTCCTAGGGCTCAGGTCCTCTGAGAGAGAAAGAGAGAATTAGAGAGAGCATACTTAAATTCACACAGGACAAGACAGGAGAAATACTCCAGATAACAGACTGACCCTAGCCCCCCGACACAAACTACTGCAGCATAAATACCGGAGGCTGAGACAGGAGGGGTCAGGAGACATTGTGGCCCCATCCGATGATACCCCCGGACAGGGCCAAACAGGCAGGATATAACCCCACCCACTTTAGCAAAGCACAGACCCCACACCACTAGTGGGATATCTTCATCCACCAACTTACCATCCCGAGACAAGGCCGAGTATAGCCCACAAAGATCTCCGCCACGGCACAACCCAAGGGGGGGGGGGGCGCCAACCCTGACAGGAAGACTACGTCAGTGACTCAACCCACTCAAGTGATGTACCCCTCCTAGGGATGGCATGGAAGAGCACCAGTAAGCCAGTGACTCAGCCCCTGTAGTGATCCCTGATTGTTCAGTTTGGTCAGGTAGCCAGCTCTCGGAAGAGTCTTGGTGGTTCCAAACTTCTTCCATTTAAGAATGATGGAGGCCACTATGTTTTGGGGGACCTTCAATGCTGTAGAAATGATTTGGTACCCTTCCCCAGATTTGTACTGACACAATCCTCTCTCGGAACTCTACGTACAATTCCTTCAATCTCATGGCTTGGTTATTACTCTGACATGCACTCTCAGGTGTGTGCCTTTCCAAATCATGTCCAATCAATTGAATTTACCACAGCTGGACACCAAGTTGTGGAAACATCTCAAGGATGATCATTGGAAACAGGATGCACCTGAGCTCAATTTTGAGTCTCATAGCAGAGTCTGAATACTTATGTAAATAAGGTGTTTCTGTTTTTTATTTTTAATACATTTGCAATAATTTCTAAAAACCTGTTTTTTCTTTGTCATGATGGGGTATTGTTTGTAGATAAATTAAATGTTATTAAATGAATACTTTACCAATGTACTGTATGTATACTGTGAGCAACTTTATCATGTTAAACAGTTGTCTGCTGCTCAAACATAATTAAACATTGACGTTGTAGACTAGCTGAATTTTGTATCAATATGTTTTAACATGAACAATGTAAGCTTTTATACATTGGATGCTGCTCTATGTAAGTCTGGATGTCTTTGATTTAATACCGTCTGACTGCTTCTTGGAGAAACAACTTTGGATATCTGCAGTTGATTGGAGTTAGAGTTGAGCATAGTACAGAGTACAACTTTTGTGTAAATTGAACATGTATTGTTGAGGTTTGGCAAATGGGTTATGCTTGACCAGTCCCATTTTAGGAGTAGAAAGTTACAGCTTGACATTTCCTGTCAGAGGAAAAACGAATATATTACATAATGACTGGGTTGTTATACCATTATCTACCACCAGATGGATTCCAAATACTTTCCCGTCTTGGGTGCCCTCCATCCAGTGCTGCTGCTTGACTCAGCAATCCTATACTTCTGACATTTAGATTTTAAGAAATACAGATCACTTTTGGTTTAAATGCACCCACAAGAGATAGAAGATAACTCAAAGTCTTGAACTCAAGTGTCATATTGATAAACCAACCAATTTTTGTACAATGTCTACATTGTTTTACTAGTTACTGTGGAGGCATGAAGTGGATCAAGTGAAAAATAATCCCATGTAATCATGTTTTTCAGATATGCTATTGGAGTACATTTCAGTAATTTATATTGTCTTTATGTTTAGTTTATTAGGATCCCCATTAGCTGTTGCACATGCAGCAGCTACTTTTCCTGTGTCCTGAAATAACTACTCTTTAGGCTATAGCCCCCTCTAAAGATCTCTGTGTGTCAATAGGTCTTAAAGGAATCAGTTATTAGGAAATACATGCATCTCGACGTCCTATTTCTTTCTCAGTCAGAAACAAATCGTCACCCTCAACTTTTTTACACTTGAGAATGACATCAAACAGCCTCTTGAATTTCTCACACTGTTTCTCTTGTAATTTCATTACATTTCCTTATGTTATTAAACACAGCCAACCCTAAACCAATGTACGCTTCTCTGGCTCAGTGTTGGTGGCCATTCCTCTAATTTCTCTCCCCTCCGGTATCCATCCTCCAGTATTTCTCTCACCAGGATTGGCCTCCCAACCGTGACCGCCCACCCCCCACTGGCACCCCAATTGTTGGCAGGGCAATTGTGTGTGCGGGAGGCTCGTAAAGGGCACTGCCTGGGTTCCTCTGCCCTGTGACGGATAGCTGGGAGACCGCAGGGCTATTTACATGAGAAGAGCCGGAGGAGAGAGCGATGAATAGAGCGGCTTTCAATCTGCTTGTCTCTGAGGACTTTCTCTCCTAGCCACCAACCCCCCATCACCAACCCTTTCTTTGTGCAACTTTTTTTGCCTCCCTCTCTTTCTTCCCTCTTTCTTCTCCTCAACCTCGTCACTTCATTTTCCTTTGACTCATTGCCTCAAATCTGTCATTGCCAATATTTTTTTTTCCTTATGTATTTAATGCTTGAGGCTTTCAAACCTCCCTGTCTGTCTTTTATTTGTCCACTTTGATGCTGAATTGATTGTCACCATCACAACACCAGGAGACATAAATGTGTTTCCTCTACTTCCCCTATGTTATGCTCACAATAAGAATGACCCTGGCACAATAGGAGACGGACACTCACTCCATAAGTACAAATAAAGTCAAATGAATTGGATAATGGCTGTATTGTCTTGGTCATTGGAATCAGTCCAGATAAGTTGCATAATGGCTGTATTACTGTGGCGATTGGAACTATTCCTATTCCAAAATCAATCAAATTGATTTATAAAGCCCTTTTTACATCAGCTGATGTCACAAAGTGTTATACAGAAACGCAGCCTAAAACCCCCAAACAACAAGCAACGCAGATGTAGAAGCACGGTGGCTAGGAAAATAATGTGTATATTATTGTGGACCTTTAGACAAGTCCAAATCAACAGATTGACCTCTCAACCAACCACATTTCCCCGAAGCTGAGGGGGACTGGGATTATTGTGCACATTGTGGTCTATTTTTAGCTATTGTAATCAACCTACTTGCTTATACCACTCTATTCAGTTTGAAGTGAACTGAAATAGGTGCCAGTTAGGACTCATTTATGATGCCGGCCCAGTAGTCTTATTATTCAGGTGTCCGTACTCATCACATTGTATTGCCTATATTCTATAAGAGTCGCCGGTACACCTTTGGGCACTGGCCCAACTCAAGCACTGACTCTTAGCATGATCCTGCAAAGCATAATTAATTAGCTATTTACTGATGGATGGCTATGGGTGAACACCTAACCAACAATGGAGGTGTAAAGTGATGACCAATAGAAACTAGAAAAGGGTGTCAATGGGTAGCTACTAGTAATATCCCACCTAGCCTTATTTTAGAACAGCAGGGAGCTGCTACTGGATAGAGGGGGCATGGATCATGGGCTACATTGGGCAATGGATCCTGTTTTGTTGACATCCGTTCTCTCTGAAAACATAGGTCTACCAGGCACTCGACAATAGAATGCAATGGAATGTATATTGTCATATATTAGGTCATTCAAATACACTACGGATTTCATTCTTATATGACATTTATTTGAAAAGCCTAAACTTGGGATTATTGTCAACAAGTGTCATTAGTGTGGCGGTCAATATTAGGCCCCAGAAAAATCTCAAACATAATGTTTCTATGTCTTCAGTAAAATAAAAATGATGAATCTGAACATTTAAAATAGTTTCAAAGTTTTTATTGGAGAGAGACTTGGGTGATCCTTCCTTCCTACCGCATCCTTCCTTCCTACCTCCCTTGCCTAAAACATGTCTCTGTGGTGGCCAATGTTATGGAAAGAAGCCTGAAACAAAAGTATTATTTATATGAAATAAACATGAACTATATATACATGTAACAAACTAAAGTTTTTCTTTGCTATTGGAAAGAGAGGGGGGCGGGGGGGGGGGGGGGGACCCCCTTCTTCCCTCCCTCAGCGATTCCTCCTCTTTTCATATTCACTCAAGTGCATTCCAAATTCACCGCACCCCTTCTATAGTGATGTAAATGAGTAGGGTGGAGGAAGGGAGGGAAGTTAAGAGCGGATTTACCGGAGAATACGTTTTATAATCACCAAGCTGCCAGTGAGAGAGGGAGTTTTGATTTCAAGAAGGAACTCTACAGCAGTATCTCTAGATCTCAATTCTCAGAGTAGCCGAAAGGTCTGCATCTGAATAGTGAGTTGGTAGCAGGATGTTTTCGCTACGACTTTATTTACATCTCTGACATTTTTAATTGTATTGTCTTCAACTAATGCTTCGGATGCTTGGTTGACATTTTCTCCGACTTTTTTTTATATTTATTACCAAGGAAGTTTGGTCAACCACTGCGAGGACAGCAGGCGTAATTTTAAAACTTTGTTCACAAATTGTATATTTCGTTTATGGTAAATATGTATAACATTATGGAGCACCAACTCAAGTCCTCTGGTCCCTCGCATCATCTTGGAACAGGGATGCCACCTGCGAATGGAGGAGGGGGGCACGGGGGCGGCCACACAGGATCCAAACCACCGGCAATCCAACCTGACCCGATGGACAAAGTCAAGCGGCCCATGAATGCCTTCATGGTATGGTCTCGCGGCGAGCGACGGAAAATGGCTCAGGAGAATCCCAAAATGCACAATTCTGAGATATCCAAAAGACTGGGTGTCGCGTGGAAATCTCTGACAGACGCAGAGAAAAGGCCCTTCATTGACGAGGCCAAGCGCCTCCGCGCGGTGCACATGAAGGATTATCCAGACTATAAATACAAACCCCGTCGTAAAACCAAACTAATGCCGAAGAACAATACTCTAGCCGCGCAGTATCAGATGTCGGCTGGTAACCACCTGCTGAGTGCGTCCACGGCTCAGGGACAAGGTGGAAACCCCAGAATCGACAGTTATGGCTGGGGCCACACCGGGGGCTACACGGCGGCGATGCAGAGCGAGGCCCTCGGCTACAGCCAGCAACTTCACCGCTATGACCTGTCAGCACTTCAGTATCAGTCCAGCGTGGCCCAGGCCCAGGCCTACATGAATGGTGCCAACGCATACAGGTGAATTTAGATGGTTTCCTTTTGTCAGTGAATGGAATTGTTGTGTATTCAGCTATATTTCCTTTCCAATGGGAGTTATATGCCTAAACTGTTGCTAATCAACAGTCATTGAGATGTTGGAACAACCAAACCAATGGCCAGGTCGTTTTAAGGATGCTGGTAGCCTATTCCCACCTTGTTAATGTAGGTTTTAGGTTTGTTTTCTGTTATTTTGTGACTTTTTCAAGTCCAATAGTTCCTCTCATTTATTTGCCTCACTTGATTTGTAACTCACTCTCCAATCTCTGTCATCCAGCCCCATGTCCTACAGCAGCAGCACCCAGCAGGTCAGCCCAGTGATGTCTATGGTGAAGCAGCAGTCTGATGGCCACAGCATGTCCCCCTCCCCTACGGGGACCCACAACCACCACCAGGCCCAGCGTGGTCTCCAGGTCCAGGGGGACCATCTCAGAGACATGATCAGCATGTACATGCCTGGGGGGGATGCCTCAGATGCTCAGAGGGGGTACTCTGCATCCGCAGCTAACATCCAGCAGCATTACCTGGGAGGGTCAGCTCCACTCACCCACCTTTGAATTCACTCTTACCCACAACCTGATCTCACTTGATCTGCTGAGATTGACTGGTGGCAGACTGATGTGGTTAGTAAATGTGTAGGGACTGAAGAAAGAAAAACTTCATTTTAATACAAAGATGCGATCAGTCACTGACACAAACACTATTTTGTGGCAAGATGATGTCATTGATTGGTTTCAGTGTACATTTTAGTTGGAACGCCTCAATGGTTATGAGTTATTGCGAACATCAGATATTGTCCCATTCTGGCCTTTCTCTAAACCCACTCATATGAAAATAGTTTTTAGGGCTGCAATGGGATCTCAAAAAGTTGAACTGGACTTTATTTTCATGAATTCTGAACAAAATGGTTTCGACGCTGACAATCCCAAGTTTTTCTCTCAGACTGCCAATTCTGTCTGTTCAGAAAAACGAATGTACATCTAAATGGGTCGACACACTTTGATTTATATTCAAGTTAACAGCAGTTGGTTTTTATTTCACAACTTTTTGAAACAAAACTGAACAAATGTTTGAGGATTTGGTTATTGTTTAGTTTAAATCAATGCTGCTTTTCTAAGGTTCAGGCCTTATTTAGAGTTTTGAAATGTATTGAAATGTTTTTATTAATGCCCTTATAGTAAGGGCATTGTTATTTCAAGTCACTTGACGATAATAATGTAAAAATAAAAGAAATAAAGATTTGTTTTATAATTTTTCTATTTTCTAACGTCACAATTTTTCAATGATAAATTCCTAAACAAACACCATTTACATCAAATGTAGCTAAGCTTTAGGATTAACATTGAGACAGATTTTCAGATACATTTTTTATTTATTTTATTTGTAGCTTGAGAAAATCTGGTATAAGTAAAAGTCCTATGTAGGTCTACATCCACCGATAATATCTCGCTTTCTCCAGACCTTTGCCCGCTTCTTTCCCAACAGAAAAGGAAAGTGGACTTCAGAGCATAATTGCCCGTTTCGGTAAATCTCATTGTTCCCTCACTGCTTTTAGAGCATGCAGGTGCACACAGTATACCGTGGTTCTCAGCATGTCTTATGCTGGGCTTTGTCCTCTTTTCTTGGTGTGTCCCACGGGGCAGAAAATTAGCGTTGCATTGAATGACTATTCTTCCTTATCCCACAGTCCAGGCTTAACCCTTTCCCTGCCCCTCGCCATTCTCATGGAAATAAGGTCTGCTATCACTGACTGACTAGTCAAGCTAGGCTAGGGAATGTCATAGGGCAGGACTGATGGATATTTACGGAACCTCAACAAACGTTTCTGCCTGAACTATTTCGCAAAGTTCATAATGTTTTTTTTGGGGGGGGGGGGTCCTTTTCTGATTAGGGCAACTCGGAACATGTAAACTAATGGATAGAGTGAGAGTACCTGCATTTGTAAGCTATAATCTCCTTTGGAGGAAGGAAGGGGGGATCCACTTTTCTGGTTGAAGAAATCTCTTAGCAAAAGGCTGTCTTCCACGTGTTGTTGTTGCCAAGGGATACCCCTGTCAAGCTAACTAACCCCTCCAGTTAAATGACTAAGACACTGTCTTCTTGCATCTCAACAAAAACACCTTCATCTCACCCAACAGTCTTTTGTAGATGTCAAATTAGAGGCCTACGCAGCACAATTCAACAATTTTATTATAGGCAATTGATAGTTTAGCATTGATCTGTGAGCCTCTCAAACTGATGCTAAAGCACAACCTAATGTGTGTGCGGGATGTACGGTTGAGAACTAGACAGCCCTTACGAAGATGTACAATGGGGAAAAAATACCATGGACCTTTCATATTTTTCATGGTGCAAATGCCATAGTATGTTCCTGCCATGCTAGTGACCAAAAAGCCATGTATTTTGTTGATTGTACTACCACAGGTGGAGTGACTATATGTGGTTTAGTACTAGCAGCATGTAAACAGTAAAGCATGGTAGTTGTTTACAATGTATTATTACCATGATACTATGGTCTTTGTACCACCCTTTTTGGGTTGAAGTGACCAAAAAAGTCATGCTTTATGGTACTGACATAATGCAACCGAGCTTCAACAATCTCAAGAATCACACAAACTTAAGCGAGCATGTGCGCACGCAAAACATACCCCAAAAAACGTAATCAAAATCCGCCGTGCATATGAAAAAAAAACATTGAAAAAATGGAAAAGGTATATTCCCTGATAAAAGGTGTGGAATTTCCGAAGGAATGGGGATAAAATGAGAAAAAGAGAATGCGAGAGAATAGAGAAAGTTAGAAATGGGATAAAGAGAATGGAGGTAGAGGGGAAAGAGAGGTGAGAAATAAGGGGGGAAAGAGAGATGAAGAAATTGAGAGAAGGATAGAGAGAAAGGTAGAGCGAGAGAGGAGAAACAATACAAAAAGAGGGTGAAAAAGAAAGTGAAAAAAGATTGAAAGAGAGAAAATGGATGGACAGAAAGTGGGACAGAGGGGAAAGTGAGAGGATAAAGACAGAGAAAAAAGCAAGGGGAAAAGATAGAAATGTTGAGAAAAAGTGAACAGAAGGATAAAAAGAAAATGATAGGCTAGAGATAGAGATAAAAGAGAGAAGAAAAAAATAACATTTATGACCATTATTAGTGGCTGATGAGTAGGGATCTGTTCAAACAAAGTTATTACCAGACTTTCCAATAAATAATAATCTTCCAGCACAATGAGAACGCATATAGACGCTGTATATGAAACTGGTAACATGAGGTAAAATGAATGAAAATGTTATCGGGGACGGCCTCCACAATGTAATCGTCCAGCTTCTCCTTGCGTACATTTCCTTATGCTGAATGGTTGGTTGCTGCTCGCCAGCACAGCTCTCGGCAGAAGGGCCACCAACAAGTCAGCCACCAGTTTTGATCCTACTTGTGGCAGCACATCTCCAACTTGGGCTTGTTGATGCTCACCTTGCCAGTCAGCTGAATTAGTGGCCTGTAATAATTAGGTGTGCTTTGCTTAAAGCAAAGCACAACATTATGAACTGTTCATACTTCAAAATAATATTATTCTGCGGTCTAAACCGCAAAAGTTACCAACACCAAAACAACTGTCAAATGTCCGGGAATACCACTGGTCAGTGTGCTTCAATGTTTTTTGATACTACTAATAATACTTTTCACACTACTACGATATTTGCATGAATCCCAATGCATTTCAGGAGCCAAAGACTAGAATAGGAAAATTCTGGTCACTACAAAGTCTTCAACCATTTTAGCTAGAAGAGCAATTCAAACTGTGAAACAGGCAGACCGGTCTGGAATGGTGTTCTTGTATACTGACAATAACCACGCAACTGCTGAACAACGCAACTGCTGAACCACACAAATACTGACCACAAAACTACTTAAATACAGAACTACTGCCCATAACCACACAACTACTGCTCACAACCACACAACTACTGCTCACAATCACACAACTACTGCTCACAACCACACAACTACTGCCCACAACCACACAACTACTGCCCACAACCACACAACTACTGCCCACAACCACACAACTACTGCCCACAACCACATAACTACTGCCCATAACCACACAACTACTGCCCACACCCACACAACTACTGCCCACACCCACACAACTACTGCCCATAACCACAAAACTACTGCTCACAACCACACAACTACTGCTCACAACCACACAACTACTGCTCACAACCACACAACTACTGCTCACAATCACACAACTACTGCTCACAACCACACAACTACTGCCCACAACCACACAACTACTGCCCACAACCACACAACTACTGCCCACAACCACACAACTACTGCCCA
Source organism: Salvelinus namaycush (assembly GCF_016432855.1). Lineage (NCBI taxonomy): Eukaryota > Metazoa > Chordata > Actinopteri > Salmoniformes > Salmonidae > Salvelinus > Salvelinus namaycush. The sequence goes on from NC_052327.1 coordinate 7,488,589, forward strand.
CAACCACATAACTACTGCCCATAACCACACAACTACTGCCCACACCCACACAACTACTGCCCACACCCACACAACTACTGCCCATAACCACAAAACTACTGCTCACAACCACACAACTACTGCTCACAACCACACAACTACTGCTCACAACCAAACAACTACTGCCCACAACCACTGCCCACAACCACACAACTACTGAACCACACAACTACTGACCACAACCACACAACTACTGCCCACAACCACACAACCACTGACCACAACCACACAACTACTGAACCACACAACTACTGAACCACATAACTACTGACCACAACCACACAACTACTGCTCACAACCACACAACTACTGACCAAAACCACACAACTACTGAACCACACAACTACTGCCCATAACCACACAACTACTGAACCACACAACTACTGAACAAAACCACACAACTACTGAACCACACAACTACTGCCCATAACCACACAACTACTGCGCACAACCACACAACTACTGCTCACAACCACACAACTACTGCTCACAACCACACAACTACTGCCCACAACCACACAACTACTGAACCACACAACTACTGCCCATAACCACACAACTACTGCTCACAACCACACAACTACTGCTCACAACCACACAACTACTGCCCACAACCACTGCCCACAACCATACAACTACTGCCCACAACCACACAACTACTGCCCACAACCACACAACTACTGCCCACAACCACACAACTACTGCCCACAACCACACAACCACTGACCACAACCACACAACTACTGAACCCCACAACTACTGAACCACACAACTACTGAACCACATAACTACCGACCACAACCACACAACTACTGCCCACAACCACACAACCACTGACCACAACCACACAACTACTGAACCACACAACTACTGAACAACATAACTACTGACCACAACCACACAACTACTGCTCACAACAACACAACTACTGACCAAAACCACACAACTACTGAACCACACAACTACTGACCAAAACCACACAACTACTGTACCACACAACTACTGAACAAAACCACACAACTACTGAACCACACAACTACTGAACCACATAACTACTGACCACAACCACACAACTACTGAACAACACAACTACTGACCATGTCCATACTGTAGGGCCCAGAAAAGTAGCATCAGAACCACCCAAATACTGACCACAACTACTGACCAAAACCACACAACTACTGAACCACACAACTACTGACCACAACCACACAACTACTGAACCACACAACTACTGAACCACACAACTACTGAACAACACAACTACTGACCATGTCCATACTGTAGGGCCCAGAAAAGTAGCATCAGAACCACCCAAATACTGACCACAACTACTGACCAAAACCACACAACTACTGAACCACACAACTACTGACCACAACCACACAACTACTGAACCACACAACTACTGACCAAAACCACACAACTACTGAACCACGCAACTACTGACCAAAACCACACAACTACTGAACCACACAACTACTGACCATGTCCATACTGTAGGGCCCAGAAAAGTAGCATCAGAACCACCCAAATACTGACCACAACTACTGACCAAAACCACACAACTACTGAACCACACAATACTGACCACAACCACACAACTACTGAACCACACAACTACTGAACCACACAACTACTGAACCACACAACTACTGACCACAACCACACAACTACTGACCAAAACCACACAACTACTGAACCACACAACTACTGACCAAAACCACACAACTACTGAACAACACAACTACTGCCCACAACCACACAACTACTGACCGCAACCACACAACTACTGACCGCAACTACCCAACCACATCTACTAACCACAACTAATGACCATGTTCATACTGTAGGGCCCAGAAAAGTAGCATCAGAACCACCCAAATACTGACCACAACTACTGACCAAAACCACACAACTACTGAACCACACAACTACTGACCACAACCACACAACTACTGAACCAAAACCACACAACTACTGAACCACACAACTACTGAACCACACAACTACTGACCACAACCACACAACTACTGAACCACACAACTACTGACCAAAACCACACAACTACTGAACCACACAACTACTGACCCACACAACTACTGAACCACACAACTACTGAACCACACAACCACACAACTACTGACCACAACCACACAACTACTGAACCAAAACCACACAACTACTGAACCACACAACTACTGAACCACACAACTACTGACCACAACCACACAACTACTGAACCACACAACTACTGACCACAACCACACAACTACTGACCAAAACCACACAACTACTGAACCACACAACTACTGACCAAAACCACACAACTACTGAACAACACAACTACTGACCGCAACCACACAACTACTGACCGCAACTACCCAACCACATCTACTAACCACAACTAATGACCGGGGGTCAAATAATAGGGGTCAAATAATAATAATCACAGTGGTTGTAGAGGGTGCAACAGGCCAGCACCTCAGGAGTAAATGTCAGTTGGCTTCTCATAGCCGATCATTGAGAGTATCTCTACCGCTCCTGCGGTCTCTAGAAAGTTGAAAACAGCAGGTCTGGGACAAGGTAGCACATCTGGTGAACAGGTCAGGGTTCCATAGCCGCAGGCAGAACAGTTGAAACTGGAGCAGCAGCACGACCAGGTGGACTGGGGACAGCAAGGTGTCATCAGGCCAGGTGGTCCTGAGGCATGGTCCTAGGGCTCAGGTCCTCTGAGAGAGAAAGAAAGAAAGAAAGAAAGAGAGAAAGAGAGGAAAAGAGAGAAAGAGAATTAGAGAGAGCATACTTAAATGTACACAGAACACCAGATAAGACAGGAGAAATGCTCCAGATTTAACAGACTGACCCTAGCCCCCCGACACATAAACTACTGCAGCATAAATACTGGAGGCTGAGACAGGAGGCGTCAGGAGACACTGTGGCACCGTCCGACGATACCCCCGGACAGGGCCAAACAGGCAGGATATAACCCCACCCACTTTGCCAAAGCACAGCCCCCATACCACTAGAGGGATATCTTCAACCACCAACTTACCATCCTGAGACAAGGCCGAGTATAGCCCACAAAGATCTCCGCCACGGCACAACCAAAGGGAGGGCGCCAACCAGCTCTCTGACCTCACTCAGGGGGTGGCTACTTACATGTACAAAATTATGTAAAACTATTATCTCTTATGGTTCCTAATATCACATTCATATCTTTAAAAAATGTGTTCCTCATTTTTTATATTTCAAACACAACGTTAAGGATGGAGACCTCATACCTGTAGTGTAAACACTTTCCAAGTTACAGTATTTCCTTTATAACCTTTTTAATGACATCACAAAATAAAAACCAATATGACATTAGTTTTTTATAGATCATCTCCGACCTTTCCCCACTTAGAAATATTGTTACAGTATTTGCCTTTTGAACTGTTAGAGTTTTGGAGCGAAGACTGTCTGTTAAGGAGAAATGGATCTATAATTCCATGTATAACACTTGTATTTTCATCAAAATTTATGATGAGTATTTCTGTCAATTGATGTGGCTCTCTAAAAAATCACTGGATGTTTTGGAAGCAAAACATTACTGACCATAACGCACCAATGTAAACTGAGATTTTTGGATATAAATATGAACTTTATCGAACAAAACATACATGTATTGTGTAACATGAAGTCCTATGAGTATCATCTGATGAAGATCATCAAAGGTTAGTGATTCATTTTATCTCCATTTCTGCTTTTTGTGACTCCTCTCTATGGCTGGAAAAATGGCTGTGTTTTTCTGTGACTAGTTGCTGACCTAACATAATCGTTTGGTGTGCTTTCATCGTAAAAGCCTTTTTGAAATCGGACACTGTGGTGGGAATAACAACAAGTTTATCTTTAAAATAGTGTAAAATACTTGTATGTTTGAGAGATTTTAATTATGAGATTTCTGTTGTTTGAATTTGGCGCCCTGCACTTCCACTGGCTGTTGTCATATCGATCCCGTTAGCGGGATTTCAGCCGTAAGAAGTTAACCTCTTATGGCTGCGGGGCAGTATTGATTAGCTTGGATGAATAGGTGCCCAGAGGTTCCCAGAATAAACTGCCTGCTCCTCAGTCCCAGTTGCTAATATATGCATATTATTAGTATATTTGGATAGAAAACACTCTGAAGTTTCTAAAACTGTTTGAATGATTTCTGTGAGTATAACAGAACTCATATGGCAGGCAGAAACCTGAGAAAAAATCCAACCAGGAAGTGGGAAATATGAGGTTTGTAGTTTTTCAACTCATCTACTAATAATATGCATATCTTAGCTTCTGGGCCTGAGTAGCAGGCAGTTTACTCTGGGCACCTTATTCATCCAAGCTACTCAATACTGCCCCCCAGCCATAAGAAGTTAACAAAGACATTCCTTGGGTTAATACTGGAGGGGAAAAGAGAGTCCTCTTCTCCTATAATTTATGACAGGGTGTGAGAGGTCAAACCAGCCCAGTTCCCTCCTCCCCTCTTCTGTGGTTGAGAGAAGATCTGGTTATTGTCAACAATTGCCAAGCTGATCTGAACCCTTGTGATCCTCACAGGACAGTCATGATAACGGGAAAAGACAAGGATGTCGTTGAGGGAGACAAACATGAACCGGTTCAGTATGTCCCGGAGCACATCGTTGACCAGAGCCTGGAACACAGCGGGAGCGTTGGTCATTCCGAATGGCATAACCAAGTACTCATTGTGTCCTCTAGCCGTATTACAGGCTGTCTTCCACTCGTCTCATTCCCGTATCCGAACCAGATGGTAGGCGTTCCGAAGGTCCAACTTTGAGAAGATGGTCGCTCCTTGAAAGCTGAGGAGTTTGAAAGCCGAGGAGATGAGGGGTAGAGGGTAACAGTTTTTAACCGTGATGTCATTAAGGCCCTGGTAGTCAATACACGGGTGCAGGGTTTTGTCCTTCTTCTCCACAAAGAAGCACCCTGCGCCGGCGGGAGTGGTTGATGGACGAATACTCCCTGCAGCGAGAGAGTCCTCAATGTACTCCTCCATAGCCTTAGTCTCTGGACCCGACAGGGAGTAAAGCCACCCTAGAGGTGGTGTAGTGCCTGGGAGAAGGTCATTGGCGCAGTTGTAGGGTCGATGCGGAGGGAGAAACGTCGAGCGGGCCTTGTTGAAGACCTCATGGAGGTCCAGGTACTCCGCGGGAATGGCGGAGAGATCCGAGGCTTCTCCAAAGCCTGCAGGAAGACGTCCCGGGTTAGGCTGTGATGACTTAAGACACTGCCCATGGCAGAATAGGCTCCAACTCACGATAGAATCAGTAGTCCAGTCAATCAGGGGATTGTGCTTCTGGAGCCATGAATACCCAAAAACCATGGGTACATGGAGATTCTGTGAGCAGGAACTTCATACACTCACTGTGATTTCCTAATATTAGCAGGTTGATAGGAACCATATTGCGGGTGACTGCCAGTAGAGCACCCATACAGCGCTCTGACGTCCATGGGAATGGAGAGGGGTAGAGTGGAGATTCCCATTACCGACACCAAGGTAGCATCAATAATGCTCTCGTCGGTCCCAGAGTCAATGAGCACCCGGAGAGATTTGGCCTGGTCACCCCACAACAGGGTGGAATGGAGAGGGGTATGAGTAATTGGAGAAAAATTCCCGTACGGCTCACCAGAGTACTCATACCTACTGATGAGCCTGGTATTCTTAATGTACAGGTGGACATATAATGTCCTGTAGTCCCGCAATACAGACAGCTCCTGGTGCTCAACCTGCATAAACTTTCATCTGGAGACAATCTGGCCCTTCGCAGTAGCTTGGGCTCTGGAGGAGACGAGTCGACAGCCCTTGGTGTTTTCCGGGAGAACTCGGGTGACATCGGATTCACTCGGAAATGGAGTCTTCTGGGATTTCCAGGATTTCTTGGATGCGAAGTGGAAATCAGGGACAAGCGTGGGCAACAGGGAACAGTCTCCCTCTCCCTCCTACGTTCCCGTAGCCGCCCATCAATCCGGATGGTCAAGGCTGTGAGAGAGTCGAGGTCCTTGCGCAGCTCCCGGGCTGCGAGCTCATCTTTCACCTTCCATAATCCGTGAAGGAACGCTTCGAACAGGGCTTCCAGGTTCCAGGCACTCTCAGCCACCAACGTGCAAAAATCCACTGCATCGTCTGCCACACTACGGGAGTCAAGACGTAGTTGGAGCAGCTTACAAGCAGCCTTTCTCCCAGACAACGGAGAATCTTACACTTAACGTACATCCGCCACAAACCCCTCCAGACTGAGGCAAACGGTGGACTGTTGCTCTCACACCGCCGTAGCCCAGGTGAGTGTCCTCCGTGGATCAACGTTATCAAATACGCTATCTTCGAGTGTTCCGAGGGGAACGAAGAAAGCTGCAGCTCGAAGATGAGGGCACACTGGGACAGATACGCCAGACAGGTTCCAGAATCTACAGCGTAGAGCTCCGGAGGAGGAGGTGAGCAAGGTTCTTGGAGCACCGGGATAAGCTGGGAAGAAGTGCCGCTGGTGGCGGGGTTGCTTAGAGTCTGGGAGATTACTTTTGTTGCTTGCTGCCTAGTTGGGAATTTGGGGAATTGTTTCAGCAATGTATCAAATGCATGGTCATGGCGTTCTCCCAGCACAGGAAACACGGGAACATGCTGGTAGGACTTAACGGGACAAGACAAACTGGCAACAGACAAACAGAAAATGCAGGTATAAATACACAGGGGATAATGGGGGGAGATGGGAGACACCTGGTGGGGGGTGGAGACAAGCACAAAGACAGGAGAAACAGATCAGGGTGTGACAGTCTCAGCCGGAGAGAAACAGCTGCACCTTAGCAATGTTCCTCAGATAATAAAAAAAGCTATTTTGGTCACATTCCTAATATGTGACTCGAAATTGCGTTAGAATCTAAAATATCACCGTGGTTTTTTACCTGGTGTTTATCTTTATTACCCATGAATTAAAATGTGCGGCCAGATTCTCTCTCTATGCTTTGACTCCAACAATAAGTACCGCGGTGTTGTCTTGATTTAGCTTGAGGAAGCCATCTAAGTATTTAAATCACTGATACAATCTAATAATTTATCCGTGGAGATAAATCCTCTGGTGACACAAATGTAAAGTTGTGAAAATCAATGCTGTGCTTTCTGATCACGCTGCCAAGGGCTAACATATATAAACTTAACAGTACCAGACACAAAATTGAAACATGTGGAACGGATGTATTTTCTCTGAGTTATGTTCACCAAGGGTGACAAACTCTTGACTGGTTAAATAAGTCTTAAACCAATTTAGAACTGGACCTGAGAGTCCAACCCACCTTTCCAGTCTGTCCAGAAGGACATCATGGTCAACAGTGTCGAATGCAGCACTTAACCTTTTCATACATACCAACAAACGGGTGTGATCATTCTACAGTGGTCCCTGCAGCGTAAACTCAAACTGGTTTGATTAGAATGCTTATTTAGAACGTTCCAGTTTCGATTGACGCAAGAGACCGTATTTGAGCTAGCCACACTGTTTTTTATCACAGAAACATTTTGCACAAACACAGTCCTTACAAAGTTATGTCCTGAATGTGAGCAGTTTATTTTTGGATGCAATGTTCAGACATTCACAGAAGTAGCAACAGCACAACACAATCATCCAAACTGGAAAATGTAGATACTGTACATTAGTCCTAGCGCTAACTGAGGAAATATTGACGTAACACAAGCGGTCATATTTAGATAACTCTAGGCTGACAGAAACCACAATGTGAATTAGCTAATAGTAATTATTATTTATAATTCATCACATCACGTGTTAGCTCAACATTGATCGAAATAATTGAGTAAAACCCTTTCTAGAAATTGAAAGTAATCCGACGATGGGTAGTTTGCGCGTGCTGCCATGTTGGTTTTTCCCGTCACCCAAAGATAATAAGAGGAGACTAGATGAGTTTGGTCTGTTTGCAGTATGCATGTTGGAGGATGTGTGTCGGCTACGATCATTCACTTCCCTTTATTCACAAACATAAATTGTCCGCAACGCTGAAATGGGCTACTTCTATGTGAATTAATGAGGAGGTGCAACACACCTCAAATCAAAGTGTTGTTAGAAAATACAACCTGTTAGAAAATCATTTTAAATTGACAAGTTGAAACATAGCCTATAGATAATTAGCAGGCAGCGTGTGTTAACTGTCCTGTTGCCTAACAGTCACATGTTGGAACAGTGAGTGCATTCTGACATCACGTGCATAAAACAACTCACGCTGGGGCGACCGTTAGAGATATTTGGAACTCACATGTGAAAAGGTTAAATCCAAAAGAACAAGGACAGAGAGCTGTTTGGCATCTATGTTGGCTCTAAGATAATTTACCACTTTAACTAAGGCTGTCTCTGTGCTGTGGTGGGCCCGAAAAACAGATTGGAATTTTTCAGAAATACAGTTTGCACTTAACAATTCATTTAGCTTTTTGACCACCAATTTCTCCAGATTTTTGCTTAAGCATCGAAGGTTGAAGAATGGCTGAAAATTGCTAAGAGCTGAAGAATCTACATTACATTTCCTCAGAAGGGGTTTCACCATAGCAGTTTTTAGTGCAGTGGGGAAAGTGCCTGTGAACAGGGAATGATTTAACAATAGCTTGCACTTCTTCAGATGTGCCATTAAAAACTGTTTTGAAGAAGGTGGTGGGGATAGGATCAAGAAGGCAGGTAGAAGGCTTAAGTTGTGATATCACTTTCCTGACCATGTCTGTGTCAACCAGGGGAAATAAATCCACAGTGGCTTTGCATGACAGGCTAGGGCACATATCATCAAACTTATCATCAGGTCTTGCTTGACTGATACCCAGCCTAATGTTGATTATCTTATCTCTGAAAAATGACGCAAACTCATCACATTTAGACGTGGAGGAAAGTTCACATAGGTTTGCAGGGGCAGGATTGAGCACCCTCAAAGTATTCTGATTATTAGTGATCAAGTTAGAAAAATTAGCCCGTCTGGCATTTTTAATTGCCTTGTTATATATGCCAAGTTGCTCTCTCAGATATCATAATAGACCTGCAACTTTGACTTTCTCCACTTCTGCGCTACTTTTCTGCAATTTCTCTTTAATTGATTAGTTTCCTCACTCATCTGTTTGGATGTGGCCTTTTTTCAATGTGAAGCACACCCTTCTCACTTACTGTAGGTCAATTTGTTTGTAATGTGATACACACACTTCTTACTTTTTTCAATATTTTTCAATATGACATGCCCTTCTAGATTTACATTTAAGTAATTTAACCGACTCTCTTATTCAGAGTGAGTTACAGTCAGTGCATTCAATGGAAGTAGGTAAGACAACCACATATCAAAGCAATTGCAAGTAAAACTTTCCTTAAAAAAGTAGTTTGATATGTTTGAAGTTTGACATACGGTTCTCACTTACCATACTCTCCACTCTGGTATGGACCAACAGAGAACAATCAGGATCCGAAGGATAAATATTTGCTGCAAATCAAATTAGCATTTGTGGGTAAAGCTGGATGCAAATGTAGAATGTGTTTTTTTACTCGTAAAGTAACAGAAAATAACGCTTAGTCCCATACATGGATTGGTGTGATTTCAGAATTCCCCAGTGAACCCTTCAGTGACATGCAATAGTTATCCAGTTGTGCAGATTATAATACACACACACACATTATATATATATATATATATATATATATATACACTGCTCAAAAAAATAAAGGGAACACTTTAACAACACAATGTAACTCCAAGTCAATCACACTTCTGTGAAATCAAACTGTCCACTTAGGAAGCAACACTGATTGACAATAAATTTCACATGCTGTTGTGCAAATGGAATAGACAAAAGGTGGAAATTATAGGCAATTAGCAAGACACCGCCAAAAATGGAGTGATTCTGCAGGTGGTGACCACAGACCACTTCTCAGTTCCTATGCTTCCTGGCTGATGTTTTGGTCACTTTTGAATGCTGGCGGTGCTCTCACTCTCGTGGTAGCATGAGACGGAGTCTACAACCCACACAAGTGGCTCAGGTAGTGCAGTTCATCCAGGATGGCACATCAATGCGAGCTGTGGCAAAAAGGTTTGCTGTGTCTGTCAGCGTGGTGTCCAGAGCATGGAGGCGCTACCAGGAGACAGGCCAGTACATCAGGAGACGTGGAGGAGGCCGTAGGAGGGCAACAACCCAGCAGCAGGACCGCTACCTCCGCCTTTGTGCAAGGAGGTGCACTGCCAGAGCCCTGCAAAATGACCTCCAGCAGGCCACAAATGTGCATGTGTCAGCATATGGTCTCACAAGGGGTCTGAGGATCTCATCTTGGTACCTATTGGCAGTCAGGCTACCTCTGGCGAGCACATGGAGGGCTGTGCGGCCCCACAAAGAAATGCCACCCCACACCATGACTGACCCATCGCCAAACCGGTCATGCTGGAGGATGTTGCAGGCAGCAGAACGTTCTCCACGGCGTCTCCAGACTCTGTCATGTCTGTCACATGTGCTCATGTGCTCAGTGTGAACCTGCTTTCATCTGTGAAGAGCACAGGGCGCCAGTGGCGAATTTGCCAATCTTGGTGTTCTCTGGAAAATGCCAAACGTCCTGCACGGTGTTGGGCTGTAAGCACAACCCCCACCTGTGGACGTCGGGCCCTCATACCACCCTCATGGAGTCTGTTTCTGACCGTTTGAGCAGACACATGCACATTTGTGGCCCGCTGGAGGTCATTTTGCAGGGCTCTGGCAGTGCACCTCCTTGCACAAAGGCGGAGGTAGCGGTCCTGCTGCTGGGTTGTTGCCCTCCTACGGCCTCCTCCACGTCTCCTGATGTACTGGCCTGTCTCCTGGTAGCGCCTCCATGCTCTGGACACTACGCTGACAGACACAGCAAACCTTTTTGCCACAGCTCGCATTGATGTGCCATCCTGGATGAACTGCACTACCTGAGCCACTTGTGTGGGTTGTAGACTCCGTCTCATGCTACCACTAGAGTGAGAGCACCGCCAGCATTCAAAAGTGACCAAAACATCAGCCAGGAAGCATAGGAACTGAGAAGTGGTCTGTGGTCACCACCTGCAGAATCACTCCTTTTTTGGGGGTGTCTTGCTAATTGCCTATAATTTCCACCTTTTGTCTATTCCATTTGCACAACAGCATGTGAAATTTATTGTCAATCAGTGTTGCTTCCTAAGTGGACAGTTTGATTTCACAGAAGTGTGATTGACTTGGAGTTACATTGTGTTGTTTAAGTGTTCCCTTTATTTTTTTGAGCAGTGTATATATATATATATATATATATACACTACTGTTCAAAAGTTTGGGGTCACTTATAAATGTCCTTGTTTTTGAAAGAAAATCAATTTTTTTGATCAGAAATACAGTGTAGACATTGTTAATGTTGTAAATGACTATTGTAGCTGGAAACGACAGATTTTTTGTGGAGTATCTACATAGGCGTACAGAGGCCCATTATCAGCAACCATCACTCCTGTGTTCCAATGGCACGTTGTGTTATCTAATCCAAGTTTATCATTTTAAAAGGCTAATTGATCATTAGAAAACCCTTTTGCAATTATGTTAGCATAATCATTTGAAGCATCAGGGGGTGCTGGCTTTTCGGTTGGTGGTGACGTCGGCTCCAGGGGCCGCCGCCAATGGACTCGGGCTTCCACGCCCTAGCTGGCTCGATATGTTTCCTTGCCCCGGTTGGCTTGGCAGGCGCCCATCCCACGTCAGGCCTCAGCCGGATCGTCAGATACCTACGCCTCTGCCGGTTCGTCGGGCTACTACGCCCCCGCCGGCTGATTCAGCGCCAATGCCTCGGCCGGCCAGTCAGGCTCGTCCAGGTGGGACACCCCTAGAGGGGGGTACTGTCATGCCTGCTCCCGCTCTCCCTCTCTGGCGCTTGAGGGTGGCAGGCTGCCCAGCACTACGCACTCCTGCCATCATCATTACGCACACCTGCTTCCCTCGTCACACGCATCAGCAATTTATTGCCCTCACCTGGACTCAATCACCTGTGTCATTACTTCCCCTATATCTGTCTGATCCCCACTTTAGCATGAATTGTTGTTTGTCGTTTTGTTACCCGGTTCTGACGCTGTTCCTGTCCTGTTCCATGTCTGTCCAAAATTAAATGTTCAGTCTCCGTACCTGCTTCTCTACTCCAGCGTCGGTTCTTACACAGCATATTGGTGTTGAGAACAATGTGGCGGAGGCAGCAGCGGAGCGAGGAGATGAGAAAACAGGAAAAGTGAGGAAAGAGGAAACCAACTTAACATTAATTAGGTTTATATTCAATAGCCGTACCTGTACCTGGCATTATAAATCATACTGTTGCCTATTTGAGAGTTTGTTTAATGGCTTACTGATTCCTTGATCTCTTAGCCTCATGCAACTGCAACATGTCAGATAAAGCAATTTCACAATTTTGTCTGTTTTTAATCTTTGCTATGCTGTAATAAAGGCCTTACAATTTTTTTAGAACAGTCTCTGGTGTTACTTATTTATGTAGTGTTGTTTACACTGTTCCAAACAGGCAGAAATAATATTGTAGTCTAACAGCACCTGTTAGTCACACATAAATCTAATAGGCTATGCACGTGGCTGCGAAACTCTCACTCCTATACCCTCCTTTTTCTCAGCCTGCTGCCTGGCCTGCACCCTATTTCATTGTGGAGCTAGGGGAGTTAGAACCCTGTCTATGTTCGTAGATAAGATGAGAGCACCCCTCCAGCTAGGATGGAGTCCGTCACTCCTCAACAGGCCAGGCTTGGTCCTGTTTGTGGGTGAGTCCCAGAAAGAGGGCCAATTATCTACAAATTCTATATTTTGGGAGGGGCAGAAAACAGTTTCAACCAGCGATTGAGTTGTGAGACTGCTGTAGAGCTCATCACTCCCCCTAACTGGGAGGGGGCCAGAGACAATTACTCGATGCCGACATCTTTCTAGCTGATTTACACGCTGAAGCTATGTTGCGCTTGGTGACCTCTGACTGTTTCATCCTAACATCGTTGGTGCCGACGTGGATAACAATATCCCTATACTCGCCAGATTTAGCTTTAGCCAGCACCATCTTCAGATTAGCCTTAACGTCGGTAGCCCTGCCCCCTGGTAAACCGTTTATGATCGCTGGATGATTTGTTTTAAGTCTAATACTACGGGTAATGGAGTCGCCAATGACTAGGGTTTTCAATTTGTCAGAGCTAATGGGGGGAGGCTTCGGCGTCTCAGACCCTGTAACGGGAGGAGTAGACCAGAGAAGGCTCGGGCTCTGACTCCGACTCGCTGCTTAATGGGGAGAATCGGTTGAAAGTTTCTGTCAGCTGAATGAGCGACACCGGTTGAGCATTCCTACAGCATTTCCTTCCAGAAGCCATGAGAAAGTTGTCCGGCTGCGGGGACCGTGCGCGGGGATTTATACTACTATCTGTATCCCTTGCCTAACGATTGCGTCTGAAGTTGGGCTTGCAGCACAGCTATCCTCGCCGCAAGGTGATCGTTCTCCTGTATATTATGAGTACAGCGACTGCAATTAGAAGGCATCATGTTAATGTTACTACTTAGCTTCGGCTGGTGGAGGTCCTGACGAACCACGTCCAGATAAAGCGTCCGGAGTGAAAAAGTTGAATGAAAAAAAAGAGAAAGTTGAGTGAGGGGAAAAACTAAAAATATAAACGATAATTAAAAAGTAAAAACCGTAAAGTTGTCAGGTAGCAAAACAGTTTTTAATTGCATATCTGAAGAAGTACAAGCTATTGTTAATCACTCCCTGTTCACAGGCACTGCAATAAAAACTGCTATGGTGAAACCCCTTCTGAAGAACAGTAATCTTAGCAGCACAGAGACAGTCTTGGTTAAACTGATAAATGATCTTGGAGCCAACACAGATGCCAATCAGGTCTCTGTCCTTGTACTCCCAGCACTTAAACTTAGATTTAAGTGCTGCATTCGACACTGTTGACCATGATGTCCTTCTGGACTGACTGGAGAGGTGGGTTGGTCTCTCCATTCCAGTTCTAAATTGGTTTAGGACCTATTTAACTGGTCAAGAGTTTTGTCACCATTTGTGGACATAACTCAAAATAGATTTCACGTGGCATTCCAGAAGGTTTGATTTTGGGTCCAGTACTGTTCAGTTTATATACAGTACCAGTCAAAATTTTGGACAAATCTAGTTCGAGGGTTTTTCTTTATTTTTACTATTTTCTACATTGAAGAATAATAGTGAAAAAATCTAAACCAAAAAAGTGTTCAACAAATCAACCACCCTTGGCCTTCATGACAGCTTTGCACACTCTTGGCGTTCTCTCATCCAGCTTCATGGGGTAGTCACCTGGAATGCACTTCAATTAACAGGTGTGCCTTGTTAAAAGTTAATTTGTGGAATTTCTTTCTTTCTTAATGCGTTTGAGCTAATCAGTTGTGTTGTGACAAGGTAGGGATGTGCATACAGAAGATGTGGGAACTCGGCATATGTGGGAACTCCTTCAAGACTTTTGGAAAATCATTCCAGGTGACTAACTCATGAAGCTGGTTGAGAGAATGCCAAGATTGTGCAAAGCTGTCATCAAGGGTGGCTACTTTGAAGAATCTCAAATATAAAATATATTTTGATGTGTTTAACACTTTTTTGGTTGCTACATGATTCCATATGTGTTAATTCAGAGTTTGGATGTCTTCACTATTATTCTACAATGTATAAAGTAGTAAAAAATAAAGAAAAACCCTTGAATGAGTAGGTGTGTCCAAACTTTTGACTGGTACTGTATGTTACCCCTTGGCAATATTATCAGAAAGCACAGCATAGATTTTCACTGCTACGCAGACGATACACAACTTTCATTTCTGTGTCACCAGAGGATTTTCGCTCCACGGATAAATTATTAGACTGTATTAGTGATTTAAATACTTGGATGGCCCACAACTTCCTCCAGCTAAATCAAGAAAAGCCCGAGGTACTTATTGTTGGAGCCAAATCACAGAGAAGGAATCTGGCTGCACATTTTAATTCAAGGGCAATAACGATACCAGGTAAAAAATATTTTTAAAAACCTAGGTGTTATTTTAGATTCTGAACTCAATTTCAAATAACACATTAGGAATGTGACCAAAATAGCTTTTTATCACCCGAGGAACATTGCCAAGGTGTGTCCGTCTCTCTCTCAGGCTGATACAGAGACTCATCCATGCTTTTATTACAAGCAGGCTTGTCCTCTGTAATGCTCTCCTGTCTGGTCTACCCAAGAAAGCCATTGGTCAACTGCAAAACATGCAGAATGCTGGAGCACAGGTACTGACCAAGACCAGATGGAGAGCACTCATTACACTGGTTTTAAGTCTGCACCGGCTGCCTGTGAGTTTTAGAATACATTTAAAGATTTTTCTATTGGTTTTTATATCAATCCACAATGATGCACCATAATACATGTCAGACATGCTTTTAAGTTATAGACCCATTAGGTCCCTCAGGTCCTCTGGCACGTGCCTTTTAACTATCCAAAAGCCTAGGACCAAGAGGCCATGAAGAGGCAGCCTTTAGCTATTATGCTCTCAGCCTCTGGAATAGCCTATTTTTAGCTTTGCTTTTCCTTAGTGTGCTTTTTAGTTAAGTTTGTGTCATTCTTTTGTTTTTTTTATCTCATGTTTGTTGTGTAGTAAATATTTTAGTTTTTTATTTGTTTTTTTCCTGTATTTGATTTTTCCTGTAAAGCACATTGTGTTGTATTCTATGTCTGAAATGTGCATAATAAATAAAGCTTGATTTGAAGAGTAAAAAAGGTATCCGGTACTAGTTACACATTTATTTTGATTTTTTTTACACCTTATGGTAAACTGTGACGGCAAACAATTAGGACAATAACAGTGCAATCGATTTGATAAGAATTTATTATTAAAGCCTGCCAGCACCATCTTACAGATGTCCCCCAGCACAGGTAGTCCCTAATGAAGACCGACATCAAAGTCCATAGTATTACTTATACAACTATTGTAAGGACAGGACATGATGGGAGTAGAAACTAACGTGGGCATTGTTTAATGCGTCTCACAGGACAAAACATTCCAAGCATTCCAATGTACATAAGCAGGGGGGTGTTATAGGTGCCCTAAAGGGACAAACTAGAATACCAATAGACAACACATAGGCTGTAAAGTCTCAATTACTGTTATTCAATGTGGTCTTAAAGGATTTGCCACTATTTCAATTTTCACCTAAAATTACATACCCAAATCTAACTGCCTGTAGCTCAGGCCCTGAAGCAAGGATATGCATATTCTTGGTACCATTTGAAAGGAAACACTTTGAAGTTTGTGGAAATGTAAAAGGAATGCTGGGGGATATAACACGATAGATCTGGTAAAAGATAATACAAAAGAAAAACCAACCATTCATTTGTATTTTTTTTGTACCATCATCTTTGAAATGCAAGAGAAAGGTCATAATGTATTATTCCAGCCCAGGTGCAATTTAGACGTTGGCCACTAGATTGCAGCAGTGTATGTGCAAAGTTTTAGACTGATCCAACTCACATTTGAATTCAGTCATGGGCGCTAACATTTCTTAATGAACCAAATTTTAAACGAGGCCAAATCAGGAGGTGAGACTGCTTAGCAGCACCACCTATAGACCAATCTGTGCAATTATTTTTGACCAAATGACTCAATGCCTCTAGTTTCTGTGTACCGAATTAGAAAAAAAGTGACGAATCTATGCTTGAGTTATTTGACCATGTCAAGAAGAAAAATCAAAGAACAATAGGTTTCAGAGCTTCTTCTTCTATGGTATTATGGTGGTCAGCAAAAACAGCCACCACCTACTGTGTGGGGTGAAACACTGAGGGAACTGGCAACAAAGAAAGAAAATGGGGGAATAGGGAAAAGTTGAAAACTCATACTAATCCCAAAGAATTTATAGAACAAAAATCGATGCACTCCTTCCACCAGTGGTGGAAAAGTACCCAATTTTCATACTTGAGTAAAAGTAAAGATAACTTAATTGAAAATGACTCAAGTAAAAGTCATCCAGTAAAATACTACTTCAGTAAAAGTCTAAAAGTATTTGGTTTAGAATGTACTTAAGCATCAAAAGTAAATGTTTAAATCATTTCCAGTTCCTTATATTAAACCAGACGGCAAGATTTTTTTATGGATAGCCAGAGGAACAATCCAAAACTGAAACATAATTTACAAACAAGTAAATTAGTAAATCTGTCAGATCAGGCAGAGGGAGACCAGAGTTGTTCTCTTGATGATTTAATGAATTGGACGATTTTCCTGTCCAGCTAAGCATTCAACTGCAACGAGTACTTTTGGATGTCAGGGAAAATATACAGAGTAAAAAGTACATTATTTTCTTTAGGAATGTAAAAGCAAACGTTGTCAAATCTAAATAGTAGAGTACAAATACTTTAAAGTATTTTTACTTAAGTACTTTATATAACTGCCCACCACATTGCAGCACTGTGTATGCACTGACTCTTCAACAACATATATACTACTTTGCACACACTTGCCACGTGGCAAAACATTTTTCAATTACGACATTGCAACGGCCTGTTCATAAAAGTTCTCAAAAAAAAAAGCCACATATCTTGTATAACCCAGCTTGACATGTGTCGGGAGAGACGCTTCCTCAAATAGCAATAACACAGATAGGCTTTTCTTCTTCCTACCATCCACCATACGGTTCAAGTGACCTGCCTCCACTTCTCCTGGTACGTCGTGTCTAAGACATTGAGCCTCAATTTCCATCGAGACGTCATTGATGACACCTTTTACCGGAGCCCTGCTCAGAAAGTCAAAACATTCCACTTCATACTCCCATAATTTTCAGAGCCACAATGCATGTTCCTTTTGTTCATCTGATACACAAAAAAATCAACACCATACCACTTCTCGTAACTCTGGCTGACTCCACCTTTCCCAATGCGTCCTCCACCATCTGCGCAACAGCAATTGAGTCTTTCAAACATGGACGGATTGGCCATGTGGCAAATGCCAGAAGGACCAGACCATCTTCTACTGGGGTGGGGTGGGCTGGTCGAAATTGACACAGCCGGCAGCCCATGGGCCTGTTTTTTTAATGACTGTTGCGCAATTTCTCTGTTGTCATAATAATATATATTGATCATTTAGCTGAGATGGGCCGGCCCAGTTTTCTGATTGGCTGAGCTGAGTTGGTGCCAATTCACAAGTCAAATGCGCATTATCATGCTCTGACTGTCAGTCACTCAGTGAGAACTGTAACGTCTGCTTCCAACTCACACTCTCAAGCACCTAGCTCCCCTGAACGCAGCTCACTCTTCAGATCCCAATCACCTGAATTCTAATCACCGGTTCACACACCTGTACGTCATTATTACACACTATTTAGTTCAGTTCTTTGCACCCCATCACTGTGAGGTATTGTTTGTTTTGTGACACACGTCTTTTCCCCTGGGTTTCCCCTGTGATTTACGTGTATGATAGTTTTTGCCTATTCTCTGCCTGTACTTTGGCCTATTGGATTTCCTGCTATCTACCTATTGCCTGATCTCCTGGACTAGGTTACTGGCCTTTTCCCTGCCTGTACTGTTGCCCTTTTGGACCCCCTGTGTATGACCTTCTGCCTGCCCCTGGACCCAACTACCTGCCTCCTCCTGTGGTCCCTTGCAATAAACACCTGCTGTGCCCTGTACTTGAAACCAGCTCTCTGTCTCCCATTGTGTTCATTACAAGAACAGAAGATCATGGATCATAAAAAAAAACGAAAGGTGGCGTGGAAAAAGTTAGAGACCAAAAAAAGGACTCGAGGCCGACGTTACCTAATGTCTGAAATTAACCAACGTATTTGCTAAAAAGTTCTGGTTCTTTTTGTCTGACAGCTGTGTCTGTGAGAAATGACCGCACCACTGTCCTCTGCCGCTGCAGCAGAAGACAGTTGTGCAGTCGAGGTATGTAGATAACAGAGAAAGACACACAGACACAGATTAGGGAATAATATTTGGGATGTATATTGTATGAAATAGTAGGCTAATTTGGGGAACATTTTGTCACTAGGCTACTTGTAATATAGCCTAACAAGTCATTAGATTGCCTTTGATAATATATAAGTAAGGCAATAGCCACCTACTAGACATTAATATAGTGCTTTTCTTTTTTTACACAAGCCATCGTGTATTAAAATTAAACATTGAATGAATGCATACTTTATAAAGTTTCCTTATTAATCTGTTAAAGGTGAAGTTGGGGGCTGCTTTTGTATTTGAATTGTTTTATCAATGTTTAGGCTATTTGGGTTGCTTCTAAATCTCAGCGTCTCTTTAGCCAGCGAGGCAACTAGGGTTTTTGAACTGTAGCAGAGATGAAGAGGCGACGCAAGAGGGTTTACTATGACCAAAATCTGTCCATGAAGTGAGGAATTTTCATATTGAGGTCAATGAGAGTGTCGAATTTGGTCAACAAAAATGTCATTGATAATTTACTACGTGAGGATTATTTGATCGACTAGAAGTTTCGTAATGACTAGGTTGTTGCGAATGCACTGATATAAGTGGACACACGTGGAATTTCGGCAACGTTATATCGGAGTTATGAATGTTGTTCACACACGTATATCATTTGAAGCTGGAAAGTCCAGCCTAAATTTTTGGGGGGTTATCAGAGGGCACGTCACTGCTTGGCAGAAGGATACGCATACTGTCAAACAAAACACAAGGCTGAAAATCTGTCTGCATCCACAGAAACTAGTCCAATCGTTCGTTCTATGACAAACACAGATGGTTTTATATCGAATTCAATAGAAGAAAACAGAAAGCGAGGAAGACAGACTCTGACACAGATGTACTGCCAGTTTTGGCTGTATATGTACACGTACTATAATTTACAAGGTATTATATGACAATGCATGCACGTACTATAATTTACAAGGTATTATATGACAATGCATGCACGTACTATAATTTACAAGGTATTATATGACAATGCATGCACGTACTATAATTTACAAGGTATTATATGACAATGCATGCACGTACTATAATTTACAAGGTATTATATGACAATGCATGCACGTACTATAATTTACAAGGTATTATATGACAATGCATGCACGTACTATAATTTACAAGGTATTATATGACAATGCATGCACGTACTATAATTTACAAGGTATTATATGACAATGGTTATCTACTGTATAAGAAAGAAAGTTCCAAACCACTCTGCCAATAACAGCTAGTATTCCGTTTTCCCTTCCCTGCTCAGACAGTCCTAGCAAAATTCTTGCTTGAGAAATTGCTCTTTGCTAAGAAACAATTTTTGTTTCTTTTGACCATTTTAATTAAAAACAATAACAATAAGGTGCTTAATTGTTACCCAGAAATGATTTGATATTGAGATAAAAACAGCTGCATTGGATCTGAAATATGAAAATGATCAATGAAATCGCCAGCAAAGATGCATCCGTAGCAGATTGCTAAACTGGATTTCATATGGATAATATGATCATATGCTACTCTATTTCTGCCAGGGAAAACCGGAGAGAATGAAACAAGTGCTTTCTGGACACTAATCTGGATATATGCACCTGCGTTTGCGTGCCAATGCAGATGACTGTTCTGAAGCACAGATTAGATGTTTTTGAGACAAGCATTTGGTGCAATGCTGTAGGCATATGTTATTGACCAGATCAAAGAGGCAAAGGTATAACTATAAAATGGTAGGCTATATGCAGACTATTAAAATAAGCATACTGTAATATACACACACATATATATATATATATATATATATATATATACTACCGGTCAAAAGTTTTAAAACACCTACTCATTCAAGGGTTTTTCTTTATTTCGCTATTTTCTACATTGTAGAATAGTAGTGAAGTTATCAAAACTATGAAATAACACATATGGAATCATGTAGTAACCAAAAAAGTGTTAAACAAATCAAAATATATTTTAGATTTGAGATTCTTCAATGTAGCCACCCTTTGCCTTGATGACAGCTTTGCACACTCTTGGCATTCTCTCAACCATTTTCATGAAGAAGTAATCTGGAATGTATTTCAATTAACAGGTGTGCCTGGTTAAAAGTTAATTTGTGGAATTTCACCAGCATCAGAAATTGCAGCCCAAATAAATGCCTCACAAAGTTCAGACACATCTCAACATCAACTGTTCAGAGGAGACTGTGTGAATCAGGCCTTCATGGTCAAATTGCTGCAAGGAAACCTCTACTAGAGGACACCAATAATAAGAAGAGACACGAGCAATGAACATTAGACCGGTGGAAATCTGTCCTTTGGTCTGATGAGTCCAAATTTGAGATTTTTGGTTCCAACCGCCGTGTCTTTGTGAGACGCAGAGTAGGTGAATGGATGATCTCCGAATTTGTAGTTCCCACCGTGAAGCAGGAGATGTGATGGTGTGGGGGTGCTTTTTGTTGGTGACAGTGTCTGTGATTTATTTTGAATTCAAGGTACACTTAACCAGCATGGCTACCACAGCATTCTGCAGTAATACGCCATCCCATCTGTTTTGCGCTTAGTGGGGCTTTCATTTGTTTTTCAACTGGACAATGACCCAACACACCTAAATGCTGTGTAAGGGCTATTTAACCAAGAAGGAGAGTGATGGAGTGCTGCATCAGATGACCTGGCCTCCACAATCACCCGACCTCAACCGAATTGAGATGGTTTGGGATGAGTTGGACCGCAGAGTGCAGGAAAAGCAGCCAACAAGTGCTCAGCATATGTGGGAACTCCTTCAAGACTTTTGGAAAAGCATTCCAGGTGAAGCTGGTTGAGAGAATCCTAAGAGAGTGCTAAGCTGTCATCAAGGCAAAGGGTGGCTACTTTGAAGAATATAAAATATAAAATATATTTAGATTTGTTTAACACTTTTTTGGTTACTACATGATTCCATATGTGTTATTTCATAGTTTCGATGTCTTCACTATTATTCTACAATGTAGAAAATAGTAAGTTAAAGAAAAACCCTTGAATGAGTTCGTGGGTCCAAACTTTTGACTGGAACTGTATATATATTTTTATGTATCACCGCCAGGGGGCAGCTGGAAGCAGTGTTTGCAAGCTGTGCAATAATTTAGGCTGCATGTCCACAGGGTGTCAGTTCAAGGATCTTACTTGCGGGCTACAGCGCGTCTCGTGTGAATTCTTATGTGGATAATAATAAATGGTCAATATTTGTAGGGGGTAGATTTATTTTTTGTTTGTGAAAATCAGTTTTTTTAGATCAATTGTTTTATTTCATGTTCAAGGCAAGCATTAGGCAAAATACATTAATATTTATCTCGGTACTACCTGTGTGGTCCAGTGAGTTCAGCTGGCTATGGCACACATAAGAACAGTAGGCATGGGTTTGAATCCGTCCCACTACTGACCTTTGAATTTTGGGAGGAACTTGTACTTTTCTAGTTACTCTGTGGGCTGTACTTGTACTCCTACGGAATTTCTGAAGGAAGTAACTTACTTTTTACTCTTTTACATGTTACCAAATCATTTCATATACATATATTGATATTATTATATCGTCGCTGTCGGATGAAAACCTCCTTATCAAAATATTGGTTTTTATTTATTTAAATTATTATTATTATTATTATTATTATTATTTTTTTTTTACATGAATCTATAATATTGTAACGACCCTGGGTTTATAAGCGCGAATGTCGACTCTGCTGCTGGAGCGTGCTTTTGCGGCACAGTCGATAGCGCGCTGGACTTTTGGCTAGAAGGTCGAGGGTTCGAGACCTGCTCCCTGCTGTTTCATCACATTGGTGTCAGAAGTGATCGGACCTTGCATCCACGACAGTGCTGATGATACTGTTATTTACTGTTGTGCCTTGTCTCTTACAAAAGCTTTCCAGAACTTGCAAACTGCTTTTTATACTGTTCAACATACCTTGTGTCAATTGAAGCTTATCCTCAATACTGACAAAACTAAACTAATGGTGTTTTCTAATGCAAGAAATAGACCTCTGAACCTTTCACCTATTACTACCTGTCAGGGCAAGGAGATTGAGGTTGTAACCTCATATACATATCGTGGAATTCTAATTGATGACGGCCTCTCTTTTAAATTGCATATTCAAAAAAATTGAAGCTGAAATTGGGATTTTATTTTAGGAATAAGGCCTGTTTTTCTTTTGAAGCCAGAAGGAGGCTAGTATCAGCTACATTTATGCCTTTACTAGACTATATACTAGACTGTATTTTATATATGAATGCTTCCGCTCAGTGTTTGAGATCAATTGACACTCTTTACCATGGCACTTTGAGATTTGTTTTAAACTGCAAAACCCTTACGCACCACTCCACTTTGTATACCAGGGTTGGCTGGCCTTCTCTAGTCACTCGTAGGCTCAGTCACTGGTATACGTTTATTTACAAAGCCATTTTGGGTTTACTACCTTTTTATTTGGGCATTTTTATTGTTCAGAAATGTGGTGGGTACTCTCTTCGTTCGCTGGACTTTATCCTGCTAACTGTTCCAAATGTCCGAACTGAATTTGGTAAAAGGGCTTTTATGTACTCTGCGCCATTGTCTTGGAACACCTTACAAAATACTTTTAAACTGGAAGAACTTGTCCCGATTGGTGTTTTTAAATCACTGATGAAGGATTTTGAGGCTGATTCCCTGACCTGTCAATGTTTTTAATTTGCTGTTTTTGATTTTGTTATACTCTTGTGAATTCAATGGTTTTTACTAGATTACTTGTAGTTTTTCATGTTGTCTGTCTGTAATTTTTGTAATGACTTGGTGCTGCCTATCTTGGCCAGGACGCTCTTGAAAAAGAGATTTTAAATCTCAATGAGCCCTTCCTGGTTAAATAAAGGTTAAATAAATTAAATAAAAATAAAAAAGTGCGTGTGCTTGGTCGGTAAGCGCGTTCCTATAAGACGTTGACCGCGTCCTCGCAAACTAGCGCGAGGACGCGCTCTTTGAAAGGAGGGAGTAGTGTAACAACCCTGGGTTTAAGCGCGAATATCGACTCTGCTTTTGCGGCACAGTCGATAGCGCGCTGGACTTCGGGCTAGAAGGTCGAGGGTTCAAGACCTGCTTCCTGCTGTTTCATTACAGTATTGGTTCCCCTTTACGTCTGTATGAACGTTTCACAACTCCTTGACCAAAGAAATGTATTAAAAATAGCTTGTCATCAAACTCTTAAGTCCATTGGCTCTCAAAGTTGTCTGTCAAACCCAGTTGTATCTCCTCCACAATTCTTGAAGTGAAGCAAACTTCACTCCTCAAGATTTGTTTGTTCTTGGGTTCTCAGCCAGACACAATCAGAGGTAAGTTGCACTTTAATTACCTTCTGCCTTTGTAATAATACATATTTCTGGAGTAAGATAAGTATTTCTAAGATATAATTCTGCTGTTGCAATTGTGTTTTGAGGACAAGTGGAAATCAATGGGCTAGGTAGCTGCTTTGGCTAACCCAGAATCGGACAGAAAAAGTTTCATATCCGTTTAGCTCCCCATATGATCTCTGTTTGTTGGCCAACAAGCCACCTTGTCACTGGCATAAAGAGTGAACATATTAATCGGGTTTGTGTGGCAATAGGTAGCTAGCTATCCCGCTAATTTGCCACTAGATAAACTGGCTAGCTAGCTGCAGTGTTAACCATATAACTAACGTTAACTAGATCAACGGGTCAGTCCAGCGCAGCATCCTCCCACGCGTTGATTTTTCTCGCTCTCAATCTCTCTCTTTCTGTGTGTGTGTCTAAATGTTCTGTTTTTATGACAAGGTTTATAAGCACCTCTGTCATACAGTCAGTGTGTGATCTGAGTCAGCTTTTGTGCCATACACTAGAAATCATATATTTTTTGTCTGTTTATTTACAGTTTGTAGCGGCACAATCGAGGGGAAGGAGAATGGACCATCCAAGAAAATAAAATACCCAGCAAAATGGAAAGGTGAGGTTCGGAAGAGATGGAGGGTAAATCCGGTTTTGTCAAAAATAGATTTTTATTAGCATGTTAGGATAATTGATGTAGCAGGTTAGGAGGAGTAGGTCAAGGTTAGGAAAATGGTTAGAGTTAGCTAAAATGCAAAGAAATCTACTTTTGATGTCAATTTAATTCCATGGTGAAATGTCTCTGATTTGCATACTAGTAACATGATTGATAGTGACATTTTGGTATTGATTGTTGTGTAGACTGTCTTGTTCATTCTGAGTGAAAAATGTAACATCACACTTGGTGTAAATCTTTTTAGTATGCATTCACCATCACATGTACTTGAAATTATATAGTGAAATAAAATGTTGATGCTATTAAAATTGTAAATTATTCCTATGTCTTGAGTAAACGTATACCTTTTTATGAAATTGTGCACATTGGTATATATTAAGGCAGTTATACAATTTTATAAACATTACAATACATGTATTACAGAATTCACAACACACTAAGTGTGTGCCCTCAGGCCCATTATCCCATCATAACCACATATCTACAACGCAAAATCCATGTGTACGTGTGTGTATAGTGCGTATGTTATCATGTGTGTGTATGCATGTGTCTGTGCCTATGTGTGTTACTTCACAGCCCCCACTGTTCCATGAGGTGTATTTTTACCTGCTTTTTAAATCTGATTCTACTGCTGGCATCAGTTACCTGATGTGGAATAGAGTTCCATGTAGTCATGGCTCAATGTAGTACTGTGCGCCTCCCATAGTCTGTTCTGGACTTGGGGACTATGCATGGGTGTCCGAGCTGTGTGCTAGTATTTTAAACAGACAGCTCGGTACCTTCAGCTTTTACAAAAACAAGTAATGAGGAAGTCGATCTCTCTTCCACTTTGAGCCATGTGAGATTGACATGCACATCATTAATGTTAGCTCTCCGTGTACTTTTAAGGGCTAGACGTGCTGCCCTGTTCTGAGCCAACTGCAATTTTCCCAAGTCCCTCTTTATGGCACCTGACTGAACAGTAGTCCTGAACAGTAGTCCAGGTGCGACACAACCAGGGTCGGTAGGACCTGCCTTGTTGATAGTGTTGTTAAGAAGAAGGCAGAGCAGCGCTTTATTATGGACAGACTTCTCCCCATCTTAGCTACTGTTGTATCAATATGTTTTGACCATGGCAGTTTACAATCCAGGGTTACTCTAAGCAGTTTAGTCACCTCAACTTGCTCAATGTCCACATTATTCATTACGAGATGTAGTTGAGGTTTAGGGTTTAGTGAATGATTTGTCCCAAATACAGTGCTTCAAGTTTTGGAAATATTTAGGACTAACTTATTCCTTGCTACCCATTCTAAAACTAACTGCAGCTCTTTGTTAAGTGTTGCAGTCATTTCAGTCGCTGTAGTAGCTGATGTGTATAGTGTTGAGTCAATCGCATACATAGACACACTGGCCTTACTCAAAGCCAGTGGCATGTTGTTAGTAAAGATTGAAAAAGCAAGGGGCCTAAACAGCTACCCTGGGCAATTCCTGCTTATACCTGGATTATGTTTGATAGGCTTCCATTAAAGAACACCCTTTGTGTTCTGTTAGACATAAAGCTTATTTTTCTCAAATGTTGTGCACTTTTGTTTACATTCCTGTTAGTGAGCATTTCTCCTTTGCCAAGATAATCCATCCACTTGACACGTGTGGCATATCACGAAGCTGATTTAACATCATGATAATTACACAAGTGCACCTTGTGCTGGGGACAACAAAAGGCCACTCTAAAATGTGCAGTTTTGTCACACAGCACAATGCCACAGATGAATGTCCCAGTTCTTCCGTGGCCTGCATACTCACCAGACATGTCAAACCTGGTTTAAAAAAACATATAAAGCTATTATTTACAGCACAATGCCTCTCCCCTATTTGATAGTTTGTGTGCATGTTTTGACATGTAGGCTACGTGTGCCCTTTTAAAATGTATGTAGTTCCGTTCTTGTCTATTATTGTTTCATGTTTTGTGTGGACCCCAGGAAGAGTAGCTGCTGCTTTCGCAACAGCTAATGGGGATACTAATAAATTACAGATTGAGCATGTTTGGGATGTTCTGGATCGACATGTACGACAGTGTATTCCAGTTCCTACCAATATCCAGCAACTTCGCATAGACATTGAAGAGGAGTGGGACAACATTCCACAGGCCACAATCAACAGCCTCATCAACTCTACGCTAAGGAGATGTGTTGCACTATATGAGGCAAATGGTGGTCACACCAGATACTGACTGTTTTTTTTTATTCACACCCCTTCCTTTTGATTTTAAGGTACACTATATAAAGAAAAAAGTATGTGGACACCCCTTCAGATGAGTGAATTTGGCTATTTCAGCTACACCCGTTGCTGACAGGTGTATAAAATTGAGTACACAGCCATGCAATCCCCATAGACAAACATTGGCAGTGGAATGGCCTTACTGAAGAGCTCAGTGACTTTTAACAGGGCACCGTCATAGGATGCCACCTTTACCACAAGTCCTCAGTTTGTCACATTTCTGCCCTGCTAGAGCTGCCCCGGTCAACTGCAAGTGCTGTTATTGTGAAGTGGAAACGTCTAGAAGCAACAAAGGCTCAGCCGCAAAGTGGTCACACAAGCTCGGGACCGGCGAGCGCGAAGCTCGTAATTTTTTTTGTCCTGGTTCGGGCTAGGCCCCTTAGTTCCAGTGAAGGGAAATCTTAACGCTAGAGCATGCAATGCCATTCTAGACGATTCTGTTCTTCCAGCTTTGTGGCAACAGTTTGGGGAAGGCCCTTTCCTATTTCAGCATGACAATGCTCCCAAGCACAAAGCGAAGTCCATACAGAAATTATTTGTCAAGATTGGTGTGGAAGAAATGGACTGGCCTGCACAGAGACCTAACCTCAACCTCATCGAACGCCTTTGGGATGAATTGGAACACCGACAGTGAGCCAAGCCTAATAGCCCAACATCAGTGCCCGAACTCACTAATGCTCTTGTGGCTGAATGGAAGAAAGTCCCCACAGCAATGTTCCAACATCTAGTGGAAAGCCTTCCCAGAAGAGTGGAGGCAGTTATAGCAGCAAAGGGGGAACCAACTTCATACTAATGCCCATGATTTTGGAATGAGATGTTCAACGAGCAGGTGTCCACATGCCTTTGGTCATGTAGTGTATCTGTGACCGACAGATGCATTTCTGTATTCCCAGTCATGTGAAATCCATAGATTTCTTTTCAGTTGATGAACTTGTTCCTTATATGAACTTGTTAGGAATTTTGTTAATAATAACTAAAACAATTTCTAGATTTAGATAAAACTATAACTAATTGAACTCTGCACGCCTAGTGAAAAGAGATTTGTGCTGTGGGTTATAAAGTAAACAGAAAGGGTTGTTAAACTATGGTTGAACTGACCCAACTTGTTGTTTAGATAAGGCAGTGAGTAACTTTTTAGGTCTTCCATTATCTTGAGTTGTCTGCTAAAGTGGTAATAAATTATAGTGAGCCTTCAGGAGAATAGATTATATTGTGTGTCATGTGTGTGCTCTGGGAAGTTGGAATGAACTTTTGAACCTGTTTTATAAAGGTCAGGAGGAGGAGATTTATTCTGTAACCTATGACGTCATATCTTGTATATAAACTGTTGTTTATGGTCAAATGGTAGCGTGCTCCGAGAATAAATACTATTATCTAATTTTAAGACTGTATCCTGTCTATTTTATGTTAATAAGTATCTTACAAATTCTTATAAATAGACAGATTGATTTTAATTAATGAGTACATTAGAGGAATTATTTAATTCCCTCAACAAACTAACTCAGTAAAATTTTTGTCTATTGCATTTATATTTTTGTTCAGTGTATCTAATAAAAATATATTCATGTTTTATTTTTGATTTTGATTTTTACAAATATTCAAATTTTTCCCACTTTAACATTAGAGTATTTTGTGTAAATTGTTGACCAAAAATGACAATTAAATCCATTTTAATCACAGTTTGTAGCACAACAAAATGTGGAAAAGTAGGAGTGAAAACCTTCTGAAGGCATTGAGGAACATAGTGAAAAGATGGTAAAATGTGTTTTTGGGAAAATTTGAAACTGCCGTTTGCACAGTCAGCGTATTACTGCTGTGAGAGTGTGTTGCAGTACTTTGGAAAGCTAATGCGGAGTGTACCAACAGATTTAAATCATTTACAGAAACAGATTTCTACAAACGTAAAATATTTGTATTATTATGTTATCATCCTTGTGGTATTGAGAGATAAACATGGTAATACTTTTACTGATTGCACATAAATTATGATAATTCATACATGATAGAGTGCTTGCTTTGTTATTCAACTGATCTTGTGTCCTTTCTGTCATTCAGTGAACCCCATTCATTGCTGCTCGCAGCTATATTTGAGAATGTGCTTCATCCTTTACATGAGAGACCCAATATTATTACATGACATTTCAATATTTTCAAAAGAAAAAGCCCACACAGTGTTACAAATGTTTGAATACAGATTAATATATAGAATTAATAAAGGACATATTTGTTTTGTCTTAAATGTCATGTTATGTGATTCCTATGCATCCAATAGCCATGTCATTATAAATTATAGTATCATGTAATTTGTACATGATCAAAAACTTTCTCTCTCATCCAAATACAGAACACCGTTGATCACCGTCACCACTGCTTTCAAAGAACATGAAATCCTGTTTGGAGACAAAGAATAAAGAAAGAAAAAAATGGATACACAATGAATAGGCATGACGGAGATCATCACACTATCATAAATACGTAATTGTTTGATTCATCTTAATGGACAGGATTTATAATGGCTTTATATTGATGCACTACAATAGGGGTGTCAGTACTGACTAATTGATTGGTTTGCCAGTAATTTTTCAGCAATGGCTGCTTCACTGGGTCACTGACACAATGATAGAGAAATTCCCTTATCGATTATAGCCTGTGTACTGTATATGCGAGCTCCTACAAAGAATTCCAATGTAGGCTATGTCTTTTTAATAATTACAAATGCCAAATGAACTTGAATCTGACTTAGCTCTATAGATATGGCTGGGTTTACACAGGCAGCCCAATTCCGATCATTTGCCAATAATGGGGCCACAGATCACAATTGGGTTGCCTGTGTAAAGTCGCAGCCTTTGTCACTTACAATAAGGATGCAGGCCCCCATCAGCACAGCCTTCATCTTGACATCCAGGTCCATGGGGAACTGGATCCCAAAGTTGTCTGAGTCAGTGAAGGCCTCCTTTATCAGCCCACTCCACTGCTTACTTATTCTCCCAATGGGCTGGTCGCTGTCCTTGCCCATCACCTGTTATAGAAACACAAAGGACTCTAATCAGGGTGATGTTCATTAGGCAGCAAATGGAAGAAAACGGATTGAAACAGTTACCTGGACTCCATTTTTCCCCGTTTTGCTACAGTGTGCCCTAATGAGGACAACCTAGGGTTTAACAGACTCAGGGCCACTTGAACACTCACAAATAGAGATAGACCACAGTCCTCTCCCTAACAGCCAGTGATGTGCTATGCAGACATAGAGGAGTAGATGAGGTGAACTCTTCACCTCAAAATCAACATCTCCACAGCAGCTACAGGCACAGAAAGGACCTTCAATCGTCAGGAGAGTCTCTTTGGCAGCTCCTAGGATGGACAGTTTTGGCTTGAAGGGATGCCAGTTCTGAACCACATAACCTATGGTGGTGCTAGGAGGGGATTGGACCTCCATCTAGGACAGACCAACATTCACAGATACAGAGGAAAAAAGGTCAAGGGAGAAAAATTAATTCAAACGTTAGAGTATCCTTGAAACAGTATCTTCAATGTTATTTTCATCTTCAATTTTGCAATGATAAAATTGAGCAGACCGTCTCTGTTAGTGTGTTATAATTGTGTTATAAGTGGCAATACCACTTGCGAGCAACAGGGGAAGTAGCAGGAGGACCCTGTTATAATAAGTGTATTATAAGCGATTTCAGGCAGCTAGGAAAGTAGCAGGTGTCTGTTATACATGTGATGTGAGTCTGTTATAAGCTGCATTATAAGCAGTTAAAATACATCTTCCAGACAGCAGAGGAAGTAGCAGGAGGTGTCTGTTGTAAGGGTGTTATAAGATGTTAATATGTGTGTTATGAACGGTTCGAATACCTCTTGCAGGCAGCAGGGCCAGAAGCAGGAGGTGCAGCGGAAGGGCTTGACCAGGTGCATGACCTCCTGGCCACTGTGGTCTTTGATCTTCATCTCAAACATGCGGTTGGGACCGCAGCAGTTCCGGGTGCAGCAGTCACTATCCTCCTTGGCCGTGTAGATTTCCTGTCCCAAACTGTTCTTGATTACATACCGGTTTTTAGTCTCAAAGGAAGTGATGGCTAGAGAGAGCGGGAGCATAGGAAGAAAGGGTCATGGGGGATGTGAGAGATCGGAAGTAAATATCATGTCGGCGTAAGTACAATTAATGGCATGCTGTGTATAACATGGGCTGCCTTACCCTCCAGCAGTTCCACTTTCTGATGGATCAAGATTTGATCGAGCTGTAACAAACAGATAAAGGTAGGATTGGGTACAGAGTTCCCTACCGTGGCCAGCTCTCTCTGTCTCCTAACGAATTATCTTATCCCATAAAAGTTAACATTTTACTTTTTTGAGGTAACAGTTCCATAAACAAAATGTAAGACTATTGTCTTACCTGTGTTAGGTACTCTAGGCCAGGGGGCACTCCTGTTGCTCGAAAGTTATTTTCCATGGCGCGGTAGGATCAGTAGCGGCCTGAGCACACCCACATTAGTCAGGTGAAATGTGGTTTACAAGCTCAGTTTACAACCATAGGACTGAGCTACATGGTTAATCATTACACTACTCAGTCAATAGCACCATTCAAAGTCGCTTTCCAATTCATGTGTACTATTCCTTCATTTTACGTAAATACTATACCAAAACAAAAGATAATGGAAGATGGACTCTTTGAGAGAAGATATCCCTGATCTTACATCCACTTTTTAGGTGTCATGGCAATTTTACAGAGCTCCGCTCAAAGTATTACATACAGCATATAATAGTACTATATATATATTGTAAGAACTTACAATGGAACAACAATTTTAGAATACCAATGAACACATATCTGTGCCGGTACTGAGAATCAACTTACATCCAAATTCCTTGCTATCTGTTGCGCAGAGCTTCTGAAGGTGTTGCTCTCTGTATTGGTGTTGTTCTCTGTATGTGCTAAGTAATCGAAGCAATCAGAAGTGATGCAATCTGTGTAAGGTGTGTCTTATTGACATGACTGTGAGATGGGAAAAAGTATTTTCAGTCCAAGATCAATAGCACCCACATTGAAAGCTCTTTTTCCCCCTCTTTGATTTTTACACAAGCATATATTTACTGAAAGAGCTCAGGAGAAATGCATATACAGTATACGTGAGGTTAGAACATTTTGTAAAAGAGTACAGTTACCTGCTTGACGTATAACTCGTCAAAAGAAAAGCACCAGCCCTCTGTCGCAACAAGTGACAACTTATGTTTCTAAATTTGAATGCACCCTTTGGAAAGCATTTTCTGTAAAACACTGCCTGGGGGGGAAAAAACAAAAAGTCCCAGATTTGCGTATGTAATTTAGTGCCTATCTCAAATGACACAAAGAGCCCTTTCAAAACAAAAATACTGTCTCTCAAGACAAAACAAACAGAATTGTTTTGTCGTTGTCAAGGGGCAAAGGGATACAGTCTGTCACGGCTCCTCCTCTGCATTGCAGGGGCGGTTCCTCCTGCAGGCAGAGGAGTGTCTTTAGTGATTGGAGCCACCTGGGCTCAGGGTATAAAACTGCTTCACTAGTCACTGCTCTCTCTCTCTGCTCCTCCAGGTATGATCCTGTTTTGTTTGTTCCTTTTTAGTTTTGCATAGTTTTCACTCAGTCATATTCACACACACAGATTCACGCATCCATGCACTTTACATACACCTTACATTATGATACTTCCACACCTCATTCCTTTTTCTTTGTTTAAAGTTAATAGTTTTGTTTAGAATAAAGAACATTTTTAATTGGCCTATACCTGTTGTTCGTGTCCCCTCATTTTTGTCACAGGCTATGAGCCGGCCTGTGACAAGTCTTAAACCCAGGAACTATCTTCAGGTGTCTTTCTTTTGTTCAAATCTTCAGTCATGTCGACAGTCCATGCACTTATGACAGAATATGTCTGGCACGTTTGACTTCTTAATATTTGCGGAGGAGAGGTGTACCTATATCTCATACTGGTTGCACTCCATGGGCAGATTTGCCCAAGTCACTCAGTCAGAATAAAAGATCATCGATCACAAAAAAAAACGGAAAGACAGTGAGACCAAAAAAAGGGCTCTTGAGACCGACGCTGCTAAATTATTAACCAATTTATTTGCTAAAGGTTCTGATTCTGCTGGTCCGAGTGCTATGTCTGTGAGAAATGACAGGTTAGCTGCTGCTGCCGCTGCAGTAGAGGACAGAAGTGCAGTCGAGGTAGGAAGAAAACAGAGAAAGATACTGAGACAGATCAGTTAGGCCTAATATTTTGGTTTTATTTTGAATTAAATAGTAGGCTAATTAGAGACAGGGGGCTTCGGGGGAACGTTTAGACACTAGGCTACTTGCAATACAGCCTAACAAGTCGTTAGATTGGCTTTTATAACACATACAGTACCAGTCAAAAGTTTGGACACACCTACTCATTCAAGGGCTTTTCTTAATTTTTTTAATAACAGTGAAGACATCGACACTATGAAATAACAAAAAAAAAAAAGTGTTAAACAAAATCTAAATATATTTTACATTTGAGATTCTTCAAAGTAGCGACCCTTTGCCTTGATGATAGCTTTGCACACTCTTGGCATTCTCTCAACCAGCTTCACGAGGAATGCTTTTCCAACAGTCTTGAAGGAGTTCCCACACACTAGGTGACCCGTTTCAGGAAACTAGGCATATGTTGTGGGCCACTTCATACCTTAAGGGCACTCTTCGGCATTTCCTGTTTGATCGATGAGGATCCCCATGTTGCAAATGTACGGTCCCTGGTGTTATTAAAACAGGCCGACGGCCTTGGGTCGTCCCCCAGGGGCCAGTTTTTCGGGAAGTCATCAAATAAAGTATTTTGGACATTTGGTTTACGCTTTGTAAAATTTTTAATTTTTGGAAATGTTTGTCACGCGGAATGACGCTGGAGGGACGAAGCAGGTACGGGGGGGAGTAAACATTTCATAAACAACTGACATAGACGAGACAGGAACAGCGTCAGAAACAAATACAAAGACAGAAGACAATCAATGCAGCAGCAGGGAACAGAGCAAGGGAACAGACAAATATAAGGGAGGAAATGAACATGTGAGTTCAGGTGAGTCCAATAACGCTGATGCGAGTGACGAGGGAAGGCAGTTGTGGGTGATGGATGGCAGGAGCGTGTGATGCAGGGTAATCTTGAGCCCTCAAGCGCCAGGGGAAGGGAAGAGCGGGAGCAGACGTGACAGTTTCTGCTGTACCAGAAAATTCCACCAGATGGTGACTGGCAGCTTATTGGAAATGGACAAAACATCCTCTCGTAAATGGAAAAGACTTCGAAGACAAAACTCGGTGAGCACAGGTTTGGCCAAATGTACTTTTAGCCCAGAAAGAAGATGGTGTCGAGGCCTCAATGTTCTTTGAGTTAATGCCCATTTTCGGGGATTAATGGTCGAAATCGGTAATACGGCGCTAATTTGACCGCTTCACGTCAAAGTACATAAACCTACGGTGTAAGGAAAAATAGAACAAACCATTTATCTATCGTTATTTTACAAGAAATCGTACGACGTCCATTTGATGATGGTTAAACAAATGTGTGTTTATTTTCTCCAAAAAGTTATAGATCCAGTTGCGGCGTGATAAGGCAAATCCATTAAGGTGGGTTTCGGAGCTCTACGTGATTTCTGGGATTTTCTGTTCTGTTTCCGTTTTGCTTTGATACAAATCTCACCAGATTGGGTCTGCTGGATGATCAGGATTTCTCCCTAAGGATCAGCCCTCTAACTCCCTGACCTTGTGACGAGGTAGAGAGAGTGTTAGGGGAGTATAAGCCAATTTGAAAAAATGGTTTCAGTAGAATGTGTTGTTATTTTCTTTGATATTTGTCTTAGAATTTTGTATTAAGAATATTGGTAGAATTAATCATTTGTCATACAGTAAAGGTGACTCACCACCTAGATTTGGTCTTACGTAGCAATATGTTTTTGACATTGGATAAAAGTAGAGACTCAGAGCTACAAAATGGTATATCATACACCACATTTTTGAGGAACAATGGGAAAGTAATTCTGCTTTGAAAGTTGATTAACTTGTAAACTCACTTTTGAGAATATGGCCTTTGAATGTTTTGGTATCTGTTGAAGAGCTCTTCTTTGTCTACAGCCATTCAGCATCGTTCACACCCTCTTAAGCTTTAGCCCCACCCATCTCGTTTCACTCTCAGAGCGCAAACTTGACACTCTGGACGATAATTTGTTTACATCTGGATAACATGAAAACAGCTTAACCAGCTCTGCTGGCAACAATTTCATTACGTGTTGTATACTTTAGCTTAAGACATGTAGCTAGCTAGCTAGGTAAACAATGAACCTAGCTAGGTAAACAACGTGTAAGATAGCAAATGTTATGTAACGTTAGCTAATGAGCCAGCCAGCTAACGTTAGCTAGTTAAACAACAATGAACATAGTGCCAAATCATGCTGTTACTACCCTGCATGAATCTGCTGGGAGCTAACCATCCAGGTTCAATGTTAGCTAGCTAACATTAGGCTCTAACTAGCAAAGCAAACGGTTCAGGGATACGAAAAATAATGTCATACACATAACGTTAGCTAGGGAGCCAGCCAGCTAACGTTAGCTAGCTAGCTAACAGTACACTTTAGCTTGAAATGAAACCACTTTGTCAAAATTAGAAATGTGTAATATCTGAAAATGTAGCTAGCTAGTCTATCTTACCCGTACACATCATCATGCATGTGTACGGGTAAGATAGACTAGCTAACAGGTAAGATAGACTACCTGTCATGGATGCCATGGTTGCCCTTAGTTTGAAGATGTAATCCGGAGATCTCTTTAGCTATCATACTCAAATTTCACTGATTTCAAATCTCGTAGAGAGAAACAATTATGCAGGTCCACTACACGATACATTTTTAAAAAGCAGCGTTCAACAGGATTACCAACACAGACCGACTGGCTCAAATCGACAGAAGCCTTCTACATGGCTGACCAATCCGATAAGGAGTGGGCTGCATTTTCAGCCCACTCATTATCTCAGCCAATCATGGGTAGTGGGAATGTTGCTGACTTTTTCTGTTGCTGTCTTGTTCAGTTGTGTTGTGACAAGGTGGGGTGTTATACAGAAGATAGCCCTATTTGGTGTAAGACCAAGTCCATATTATGGCAAGAACAGCTTAAATAAGCAAAGAGAAATGACAGTCCATCATTACTTTAAGACATGAAGGTCAGTCAATGTGGAGTTTCTTCAATTGCAGTCGCAAAAACCATCAAGTGCTATGATGAATCTGGCTCTCATGAGGACCGCCACAGGAAAGGAAGACCCAGAGTTACCTCTGCTGCAGAGGATAAGTTCATTAGAGTTACCAGCCTCAGAAATTGCAACCCAAATAAATGATTCACTGGGTTCAAGTAACAGACACATCTCAACATCAACTGTTCAGAGGGGACTGCATGAATCAGGCCTTCATGGTCGAAATTGCTGCAAAGAAACCTCCACAAAAGGACACCAATAAGAAGAAGAGACTTGCTTAGGCCAAGAAACACGAGCAATGGACATTAGACCGGTGGAAATATGTCCTTTGGTCTGATGAGTCCAAATTTTAGATTTTTGGATCCCACCACCGTGAAGCATGGAGGAGGAGGTGTGATGGTGAGGGGGAGCTTTTTGCTGGTGACACTGTCAGTGAATCTTTTAAATTCAAGGCACACTTAACCAGCATAGCTACCAAAGCATTCTGCAGTAATACGCCATCACAACTGGTTTGCGCTTATTGGGAGTATCATTCGTTTTTTGACCCAACAAACCTCCGGGCTGTGTAAGGGCTATTTGACCAAGAAGGAGAGTGATGAAGTGCTGCATCAGATGACCTGTCCTCCACAATCACCTGACCTCAACCAAATTGAGATGGTTTGGGATGAGTTGGACCGCAGGGTGAAGGAAAAGCAGCCAAGAAGTCCTCAGCATATGTGGGAACTCCTTCAAGACTGTTGGAAAAGCCTTCCAGGTGAAGCTGGTTGAGAGAATGCCAAGTGTGCAATGCTGTCGTCAAGACAAAGGGTGGCTACTTTTAAGAATCTTACATCTAAAATACATTTTGATTTGTTAAAACTTTTTTTGTTACTACATGTGTTATTTCATAGTTTCGATGTCTTCACTATTATTCTACCATGTAGAAAATATAAAAAATTAAGCAAAACCCTTGGTGTGTCCAAACTTTTGACTGGTACGGTATATGTACTCTGTGGTGTACTAGTGTGTTAATTTTCTCACTTAGATGGCGCTTTCAGAAGTTCACGATTATATTTTCAAAATGGGTAACATACTTTGCAGGGACACAATAATTACAAGTAAGTACACCTCGAAATACACTTCATTTTAACTATCTAAATCCTGTGTACTCATGCAGATATTACATGTACTCTGGTGTACTAGTGTGTTTATTTCTCACTTGGATTGTGCTTCCAGAAGCTTTAAAATCAGGGACAGGTTGTCAGGATGGGTAACGTCCTATATAAGTACACATTAATTACAAGTAAGTACCCCTCAAGACACACTTAATTTTAACTAGCTAAATCCTGTGTAATCCCCAATATCATTTGGGATGCTTTTAGTGATTTAGTGATTTATTTTATTAAATTTTTTTAAATAAAAATTTATTCAAATTTCTATCTTATGAAAGCTCATAAAAAAATCTTTACAAGGTAAAAAAATATATACAATTTCTTTACTTAAACAGGAATATGATCTTTTACTTTTGAAGAGAGCCAACAACTACAGGTTAAACTAAAATAAAGCATACTACTTAATGTCAAGCAAACATCTTGCAGCCCTCACAAAATGAATACATGACAAACTACATAATTTTTAAAAGGCAACGATACTAAAGGTTTAATTAGAATCAACATGATTCATGACTATTTTAAAAGCTTCTATGAAAATGTATGTAAATCAACACTTCGACTGATCCTACAGCCTTCTTAGACTCAACAACCCTGAAGCAATTATCAGCAGAAAAATAGTAACTGAAAACAGATCACCCAGAAATAAGTATCAGACACTTAAAACATTTGCGCTGAGAAAAGCACCAGGAATTGACGGCTTTCCCATGGAATTCTATTTATAATTTTGGGACAAAGTAGCGCCCCTACACAGTAAATTTGAAAGTGTTAAATCAACACTTTAAGTGTTCAATTTAACACTGTCAGCGAGTACATATGGTCCCACTCTACACAGAGTAAAAAGTACACTGATCAAAGTGTTTCATTTCTAGTGTTGATTTAACACCGAGGAGTGCAAAAAGTTAACACTGCACTACACTGGCCGGTGTTGATCAAATTTAACACTAAGAGGTAATCAACACGCTGAATGTTATAGTGACACTCACTAGTGTTGATCTAGGGTGACTCCTATTAGAGTAAAAATGTGTTTACTCTATTCAGTGTTCATTTATTTACTCTTCCCCCATGTAAATGGGAATTATATTTTGTAAAAGCACTTGGAATTTCACAATAAACTCAAGCAAAGCGGTTTCAATATTCAAATATGTTTATTATGACCAAACCATAAGTCTCAGCCCTGGCTTCAACTGTTATCAAGTGACAGTAGAATGTCAAAATAATCCCTTGCTCCATATGACATGAGCAAATTAAGAGGTTGGTTGGAAAATGCTGACATTTACATGAAAAACAAATATGTTTCTCACAACCTAATCATAAGTATCAGCCCTGGCTTACACTGTTATCAAGTGACAGTAGGGGACAATGTAGTCCAAAAAATCCCTTGCTCCATATGACATGAGCAAATCAAAAGGTTTGTGGTACATGATGTCATTTACATGAAATACCTTGCCTGGTCTTTTGCGGCCTTGTGATGAAGGAGGAATCAAAAGGAGCAGGAGAAGGATGAAGGAAAGGTTATCATCGTCTCATCCTCAACAAAGAAAAGATCCTGATTTAAAATGGTCAATTCCAACAGTCGCATTAACATTTCAGAGTTATTTGAAATATAAATGATAAATGATGATAATCTAACCCATCAGCATTCGTGTCAGCTCCCTCATCAACTGCAGAATCTGCCATTTGGATCAGCTCCTGAAGTTCAGTTCCCTGAGTGGCCTTGTTTAGCATGATGATCTTTTGCTTGAATATAGTTGGTCACCTCTCCAAAAACAGCAGCACAAAATCCTATTCAATCTGAAACAAATAAGACATTGAACAAAACATTAGTTTTGTGCAAGTCAATTTATTTCTCACAAAACATTCAATTTTAACCTCCAAAACAGAGTTTGAGTAAATCACCAGCCTACACATTAATTTAACTACTATTATGGAAGTGTTGTTTTTGTTTAAATTTACTGGCCAACCTGAATTGGCATCTAGAGATTAAAAACACAATAAAAGTCTTACCAAGCCCTTCACATCCAGAAAGCGTGGAAATTCAGTTAGGATGGTGGAGCATTTACTCGGGTCGTGGGTCATCTTCTTCCTGTACTCAAAGGTCAATTTCATCTTCTGTTTGCCTGTTTCTTCATCAGAAGAATGCTTCATAAGAGAAATGGCCTCTCTGCACCGGTCTTCACTCAGGGTAGCCAAAGTGGATGGATTGGACTCCCTCTCAGCAGCTGGCCCTCCATAGTATAGTTGAGTGGGCCGTTTCTCAGATGAAGCCAAATTCCTCCGAACGGTTTTGATTCTATACTAGAGGTACCCTTTAATATTAGGGTCGTAATATTGTTCCTTAAGAAAATGAACATGGTTACTAATCTTGAAAGAAAAAAACAAATAACCAAATCCCATTTGCTTTGGTCCCGAGTAAGCTAAATATCAGGAGTGATTTTTTAAATCAGTATCATGCCCATCGAATTTGATACAAGAGAAATCTTCTACCAATAGCAATGGATGGTCAGCATTAGCCTAACCAATTATGTGACTGAGATACTGATAAGGAAGTCATTTTTAACATTCAGCAGATATGAGAGCAAGTAATGCTCAACAATTTTCATTATGAATCTTTACTTTAAACATACCCGTGAGAGTCTGTCATCGCCGAAACAAGAATGTTGATCATCTTTCGTCTGGTGCTGTCAATCAGGCTTTTAGTTTTGGAGTATTCCTTGATGGCAACCTCTCCACCAGGCTTTTTCTTCAGTATGCTCTCTATTGGCTGTAAAAAAAAACAGCAGTGAAAAATCAATTTGATGGCAAGTGAATTGAAGAATGAATTACAAACTTACATTGTTTGCTTCGTCATCAGATCTTTGATGCTTTCGTGAGGGGCTTCCATCCTCGCTCAAAATGATTGCATCAACCGACTCATGGTCTTAATTTTTTTATTTCACCTTTATTTAACCAGGTACGCCAGTTGAGAACAAGTTCTCATTTACAACTGCGACCTGGCCAAGATAAAGCAAAGCAGTGCGACAAAAACAACAGAGTTACAAACAAACGTACAGTCAATAACACAATAGAAAAATCTATGTACAGTGTGTGTAAATGTAGAAGAGTAGGTAGGTAAGGCAATAAATAGGCCAAAACAATTACAATTTAGCATTAACACTGGAGTGATAGATGGCTGTGTACAGGTACAGTGACAGATACAGTGATCGGTTAGCTGCTCTGACAGCTGATGCTTAAGGTTAGAGGTTGATATAAGACTCCAGCTTCAGTGATTTTTGCAATTCATTCCAGTCATTGGCAGCAGAGAACTGGAAGGAAAGTCATCCCCAAAGTGTTGGCTTTAGGGAGGACCAGTGAAATATACCTGCTGGAGCACATGCTACGGGTGGGTGTTGCTATGGTGACCAGTGAGCTGAGATAAGGCAGGGCTTTACCTAGCAAAGATTTATAGATGACCTGGAGCCAGTGGGTTGGCGACGAATATGTAGCGAGGGCCAGGGTGAAGGAGAAGTTGGGGGAGGGGGACTTGGGCAAGTTTCTGCTGGGGGTGCAGAGCTGTTGGCCGGGGTAGGGGTAGCCAAGTGGAAAGCATGGCCAGCTGTAAAAAAATGCTTCTTGAAAATCTCGATTATGGTAGATTTATTGGTGGTGACAGTGTTTCCTGTCCTCAGTGCAGTGGGCAGCTGGGAGGAGGTTTTCTTATTCTCCATGGACTGTTTAGTGTCCCAAAACTTTTTGGAATTAGTGCTACAGGATGCAAATTTCTGTTTGAAAAAGCTAGCCTTAGCTTTCCTAACTGCCTGTGTATATTGGTTCCTGACTTCACTGAAAGTTGCATATCGCGGGGCTATTCAATGCTAATACAGTACGCCACAGGATGTTTTTGTGCTGGTCAAGGGCAGTCAAGTCTGGGGTGAACCAAGGGCTGTATCTGTTCTTAGTTCTACGTTTTTTGAATGGGGCATGCTTATTTAAGATGGTGAGGAAAGCGTGTTTAAAGAGCAACCAGGCATCCTCTACTGATGGGATGAGGTCAATATCCTTCCAGGATACCCGGGCCAGGTCGATTAGAAAGGCCTGCTCACTGAAGTGTTTTAGGGAGCGTTTGACAGTGATGAGGGGTGGTCGTTTGACCGCGGACTCATTACGGACGCAGGCAATGAGGCAGTGATCGCTGAGATCCTAGTTGAAGACAGCAGAGGTGTATTTAGAGGGGAAGTTGGTCAGGATGATATCTAAGAGGGTTCCCATTGTTACGGATTTGGGGTTGTACCTTGTAGGTTCCTTGATAATTTGTGAGATTGAGGGCATCTAGCTTAGATTGTAGGATGTCCGGAGTTTAGGTTTAAGCATATCCCAGTTTAGGTCACCTAACAGTACGAACTCTGAAGATAGATGGGGGGCAATCAATTCACATATGGTGTCCAGGGCACAGCTGGGGGCTGAGGGGGGTCTATAACAAGCGGCAACGGTGAGAG
Organism: Salvelinus namaycush; assembly: GCF_016432855.1. Taxonomy (NCBI): domain Eukaryota; kingdom Metazoa; phylum Chordata; class Actinopteri; order Salmoniformes; family Salmonidae; genus Salvelinus; species Salvelinus namaycush. The sequence goes on from NC_052327.1 coordinate 7,530,715, forward strand.
ACTTGTTTCTGGAAAGGTGGAATTTTAAAAGTATAAGCTCGAACTGTTTGGGCAGACCTGGAAAGTATGACAGAACTCTGCAGGCTAACTCCGCCCCCTTTGTCAGTTCTATCTTGTCAGAAAATGTTGTAGTTGGGGATGGAAATGTCAGGATTTTTGGTGGCCTTCCTAAGCCAGGATTCATGGCTAAAACATCAGGGTTGTCGGAGTATGCTGAAGCAGTGAATAAAACAAACTTAGGAAGGAGGCTTCTAATGTTAACATGCATGAAACAAAGGTTTTTACAGTTACAGAAGTCAAAAAATGAGAGAGTCTGGGGAATGGGAGTGGTGCTGGGGACTGCAGGGCCTGGGTTTACCGCGACATCACCAGTGGAACAGAGGAGGAGTAGGATAAGGGTACGGCTAAAGGCTATAAGAACTGGTCGTCTAGTGCGTTCGGAACAGAGAGTAAAAGAAGCAGATTTCTGGGCGTGGAAGAATAGATTCAAGGCATAATGTACAGACAAGGGTATGGTAGGATGTGAGTAAAGTGGAGGTAAACCTAGGCATTGATTGACGATGAGAGAGGTTATGTCTCTAGAGGCACCAGTTAAGCCAGGTGAGGTCACCGCATGTGTGGAGGGTGGAACAAAAGGCCTATCTAAGGTATATTGGGCAGGGCTGGGGGCTCTACAGTGAAATAAGACAAAAATCACTAACCAGTAAAGCAATAGACAAGGCATATTGACATTGGGGAGCGGCATGTGTAGCCGAGTGATCATAGGGTCCAATGAGTAGCAATAGACCTGATTCAGTAGTCGCTAATACGCTAGGCGAGCTGGAGACACGGCGATTCAGACAGCTAACGGGCCGGGGCAAGCAGATGGGCCTCCAGCGACATTGCAACGGAAGAGCCTGTGGAAACCATCTCGGACGGTTACGTCGGCAGACCAGTCGTGATGGATCGGAGGGGCTCCGGGTCGGCAGTAAAGGGTCCAGGCCAATTGGCAAAAGAGCTGGTGTACCTCTTTGGCTATTCGGGAGATGGGTCTAGCTCCAGGCTAACTGGTGCTTGCTTCGGGACAGAGACGTTAGCTGGGAGCAGCCACTCGGATTACAGCTAGCTAGCTGCGATGATCCGGTGTAAAGGTTCAGAGCTTGCGGTAGGATTCTGATGCAATGGTCTGAACCACCCATCACAGAACTGGCAGAGACAGGACTCATCCGGGAAGATTCTGAAATACACAAAGATGATAATACAGGCATGTCACGTGTATGGTTATATTGAAAGTGATGCCACAAGTAACCAAGACTTGAAAACCAGCACATACCTTTAGCATCATTGTTCAGTGTGAGCTTGAGAACACCAAGATCTGGCCGTTTCACCACCTCCTCTAACACATCCCCATCAACTTCAGTTCCAGACCCATCATACGGCTTTGCCTCTGATAAACGAGTAAGTGGGATCTCAAATTTCAGGAAAGCTGTGATAAACATTAAAACAACCTACAATTACAATCGTAATGGTAAGAGTAATCAGACTGACTTGTAAATGTATGACCACAATACCTTTATTTCCAATCACAAATTAAAAGTTTACCTCCAATCAAAAAGGTTTTCAAGTGTCAGGTCAATGATCTTGACATATTTTTGTTCACCATTGAATTTCACCCTGATCAGCATGACTCGGTCTGAAAGCAGTTAATGGTATGAGATAAGGCCAAAATTGATGAAAAGGCATTACATTTGTATTTCAAATCATGACATTATATCAGGACGGCTACAAACGTTTTCACCAATACCCCTTTACTTAGCAATGCTAATTTCAAAGTATATTCTGAAAATATTGGATCATGACCACAACTTGTCTGATATTACTTCAAGCAGGTCCCAAACTACAGCAAACAGACTATTCAATTCATATTCACTATCCCGAAATATGTGCAGCCTAATTAGGCCAGTAAAATACACTCGTAATTCCAGCTAGTCACCATATTATATTGTCATGTTCTAGGAGCAGTCTTACAAGCCCGCCAAAATCAACTGGTGATAAAGCGACTGGGAAACGAAGTTAGCTAGACTAGCTAGCTGCCGATGCAATGGTCACAATATGTATCTATAAGCATCACCCTAAAGTCAAGAATGCAGTTATAATTTGGCTAAATAAACAACTCACCTTAAATCAGATTAGTCCTCAATATATAGTAAGCAGCTGAAATAAAGAGAACAAACTAGCATGAGGCTAAAAAAGCTTGGTGCTGAAATGACACGTGCGCCCATGGAACCACCATGTGGAGCAGACTAACTGCACAGGACATCTAGCAAAGACGTGCAAAAAGTGAAACGCAAGTAACTCTAACATTAGCTGCACACAATCAAAACTGTAACTTTTTATGTTACACTGAAATCTGACAAAGTATCAAGTATTTCAATTCAAATAGCTAACTAATATCAGCGAAATAATTGTTTAAAAACTCACTCAAAAATGAAAAGAGGAGAAAAGAGGAGATTTGAATGCAGAAACTGAATTTATGGGCGGCGTTGTGATGAGGTTTACATTTACTGAGTAAAGATTACACTAATAGAGTACAATTGTATACCTTAGCAATTAGCACCAGTTATCAGCACTGACGCTAGGGTTCATTTGGCACTGCCAGTTGCTAAAATAACTATGGGAGTCGACCGCTTTTAACAGTGAATTTAACACTGGTGATTTTACTGTGTATTTACACAAATGATAACACACATCACTCCATTCAGTGCTTCCTAGATCCATGCTCAGCAAAGCTGTCAAGGCAAAGGGTTGCTACTTTGAAGAAACTCAAATATAAAATATATTTTGATTTGTTTAACACTTTGTGGGTTACTACATGATTCCATGTGTGTTATTTCATAGTTTTGATGTCTACGTTGTAGAAAATAGTAAAAATAAAGAAAAACCCTGGAATGTGTTACGCGGAGCGGAACAGGTGAACCCAAGAGCAGACTCAGATGAGGACACTGGGATGAGGTAACCAAGGTATTTATTGAAACACGGGGGGAAGATTGAGTTAATACAATACGCAAAAAAACCAAGATTTAGATTTATCAATAATGGCTGTTGATGCTAAAAAGGCCTTCAACCGTCTTGAATTTCCTTTTCTATTCTAAACTTTGGAAGCGTTCAACTTTCCACCCACTGGCAATTGAACCGCTTGTAGGAAAATATAGACAGGACCCAAATGTAACAGGCATCAGTATTGGTAAACATGTATAAACTGAACTTATTTGCTAATCATCTCCGGATATACCTGACCAATATTGAAAACTCAATGCCCCGGCATCTCAATTGCTTCTCTCCCTCCTTCGGCGAGTGTTCAGGATCAGAGCCTGAACCAATGGAGGTAGGGGTCACACGCCTTCCCGCGGATACAGACGGATACAGCTGGGGCTCTGTACTGTGGCCAGGGAGGGCACAAGCACCAGCGGTGTCCGTTACTTCAGAATCTGGGATCCACTAGGGCAGAGGGACCGTCACGTGATGTTCCATCCCCTGGACCGGGAGTGAGTATTCCAGCTACTGCTCTTCCTGTTAAACTCTTTTTAGTACCCATCACTCTGGCTGACTGTCCCTCATGCCCTGTGTCTACAGCTTTAGTGGATTCCGGCGCTGCTGGGAACTTTATCGATCAGACCCATGCCTCCTCTCTCAATATTACTACCTACCCGCTCTCCTCTCCTTTTCAGGTTCAAGGTCTCGACTGTCGGCCTTTAGGATCCGGAACCATCCCACACATCACCCAACCACTCACCCTCACCGTGGAGCCCAATCACCAGGAAAACATCCCCTTCATCACCAGTGCACCAGTTCAGAAGATCATCCTCGGCCTACCTTGGCTTCAACGCCATAACCCTACCATCTCATGGTCGAGGATGAGAATCACCGACTGGTCACCTGAATGGTTGCACATTTATCATGCTGGTGGAAATGTGGTAAAACGGATTTGTTTCCCTGCGTTACAGTCCCCGGCCACTAGGAGCACCGCCTCTGGATTAGCGGTTTCCTGTTTGCTTATGGCGGTATAAAGCTCATTGAGTGCAGTCTTAGTGCCAGCATCGGTCTGTGGTGGTATGTAGACAGCTACTAAAAATACAGAAACTCTCTAGGTAGAGAGTGTGCTCTACAGCTTATCATGAGATACTCTACCTCAGGCGAGCAAAACCTCGACTTCCTTAGATATCATGCACCAGCTGTTATTTACAAATATACATAGACCACCACCCCTTATCTTACCAGAGGCTGCAGTTCTATCCTGTCGATACAGTGTAAAACCCGCCAGATGTATGTTGTTCATGTCATCGTTCAGCCACGACTCGGTGAAACATAAGAAATTACAGTTTTCAATGTCCCGTTGGTAGTTTATTCTTGCTCGTAGGACACCAATTTTATTTTACAATGATTGCATGTTTGCCAATAGAACGGATGGCAGTGGGGGTTTACTCGCTCGCCTTAAACTCTCAGAAGGCAGCCCGACCTCCGCCACCTTTATCTCTGTCTTCTCTTCACGGAAATGACGGATTTGGGCCTGTTCCCGGTAAAGCAGTATATCCATCACGTCGGACTCGTTAAAGGAAAAAGCTTCTACCAGTTCGTTGTGAGTAATCGCTGTTCTGATGTCCAGAAGTTATTTTCGGTCATAAGAGACGGTAACAACAACATTATGTAAATAAATAAGTTATAAACAACAACTAAATAACAGTAGGTTAGGAGCAAGTAAAACGTCAGCCATCCTCTCCAGCGAAATTTACTCAGTACTTTGTTGAAAGACCTTTAGCAGCGATTACAGCATCAAGTCTTCTTGGATATGACGCTACAAGCTTGGCACACCTGTATATAGGGAGTTTCTCCCATTGTTCTCTGCAGATCCTTTGAAGAACTGGCAGGTTGGATGGTGAGCGTTGCTGCACAGCTATTTTCACGAGATGTTCGATCGGGTTCAAGTCCGGGCTCTGGCTGGGCCACTCAAAGATTTGTCTCAAAACCACTCCTGCGTTGTCTTGGCTGAATTTTTAGGGTCGTTGTCCTGTTGGAAGGTGAACCTTCACCCCTGTCTGAGGTCCTGAGCGCTCTGGTGCAGGTTTTCATCAAGGATTTATCTGCACTTTGCTCCGTTAATCTTTGCCTCGATCCTGACTAGTCTCCCAGTCCCTGCCGCTGAAAAACATCCCCACAGCATGATGCTGCCACCAGGTTTCCTCCAGATGTGACGCTTGGCAATCAAGCCAAAGAGTTCAATCTTGGTTTCATTAGACCAGTGAATCTTGTTTCTCATGGTCTGAGAGTCTTTAGGTGCCTGTTGGCAAACTCCAAGCAGGCTGTCAGTACGAGGACACCGGTACATCCTGGTGATAGTGGATTATGCCACCCAGTATCCCGAGGCCATTCCACTATGGGCGGCGGTATCCAAGGGTATCGCCCGGGAGCTGTTCCACCTCGTTAGCAGGGTGGGCATCCCGAACGAGATCTTGACAGACCAAGGTACGGAGTTTATCTCCCACCTCATGAAAGAGTTGTGTGCCCTCCTGCAGATCAAGCAGATCTGGACCTCCGTGTTTCACCCGCAGACGGATAGGCTCGTCGAGCGCTTTAATAAAACGCTCAAAACAGATGCTGCGGAAGGTCATCGAGCAGGACGGGGTGAACTGGGACCAGCTACTACCCCACCTAATGTTCTCAATCTGAGAAACCCCCAACCGTCCACTGGGGCTTCCCCGTTCGAACTCCTCTACGGGAGGATGCCATGAGGCCTACTGGACCTCGCAAAGGAGGTGTGGGAAGCCCAACTGACCCCATTACGCAGCGTGGTAGAGCATGTGGAGATGATGAGGGAGCGGATGACAGCCATATGGCCCATCGTGAGGGAACATATGGAGAAGGCCCAACGCGCCTAAGCCCAGGTCTACAATCTGGGAGCCCAGCCCCGAGAATTCCAGGTGGGAGACAGGGTGCTGGTCTTAATCCCCACGGCTGAAAGTAAGTTCCTGGCAACAAGGCACGGACCATACGAGGTGGTCGAGAAGATGAGACCTGTCAATTACCGCGTACAGCAACCGGGGAGATGGAAAACTCAGATTTACCACGTAAACCTGTTAAAGTGGCACGAGAGAAAAGCCTTGGCAGTGTTATGGTCGGGACCCAGGACACCAACGGGACCAGTGGTGGTCCTGAGCAATGAGGACCTCGATTCGGCCCAGAAGCAAGAGCTCAGGGAGCTTGTTGATCGGAAACACGGCGGTGTTCTCCGAGAAGCCGGACCGCACGACCCTCATTGAACACCACATCCATACCCGGCCAGGCGAAACGGTAAGAAAGAGGCCATATCGGATTCCGGAGGCCCGAAGGAAGGCCGTGAAGCAGGAAGTGGAGGCTATGCTGAGGATGTGGGTCGTTGAAGAGTCCCACAGTGCATGGTGCAGCCCCATCGTGTTGGTTCCCAAACCGGACGGTAGCCTCCGCTTCTGTAACGATTTCCGGGGGGTGAACGACATCAGCTTGTTTGACGCATATCCCATGCCGAGGGTGGACGAGCTCATCGACCGATTGGGAAAGGCCCGGTACATCAGCACCCTTGACCTGACCAAAGGTTATTGGCAGGTACCGTTGGCAGCCTCCTCCCGGGAGAAGACGGCGTTTTCAACACCAGACGGGTTGTATCAGTATCGGGTGCTCCCGTTCGGTCTCCACGGAGCCCCGCCCACATTCCAACGGCTAATGAACAAAATACTTCGACCCCACCAGCAGTACGCAGCGGCCTATTTGGATGACATCATCATCCACAGCCAAGGTTGGGAAGAGCACTTGACGAACCTCCAGGCGGTGCTGGACGCGCTCAGACAAGCCGGGTTGACCGCTAACCCTAAGAAGTGCAAACTAGGTTTCGAGGAGGTGGAGTACCTGGGGTATTTGATCGGACGGGGGAACGTCAAGCCCCAGGAGAGGAAGGTTCACGCGGTGCGTGACTGGCCCGTTCCACGCACCAAGACACAGGTCAAGTCCTTCCTGGGACTGGCAGGATACTGTAGCCGATTTATCAACAACTTTGCGGCTATAGCTTCCCCCCTCACCGATCTAACCAGGGCCCGCCTCCCGACAACAGTGAAATGGACGAACGAGACAGAAGCGGCGTTCAGCCGTCTGAAGGAAGCTCTGTGCTCCCATCCGATTCTCGTAACGCCCGATTTCCAGGTGCCGATGGAGGTCCAGACGGATGCGTGTGATACGGGACTAGGCGCCGCTCTGTCCCAGATACACGATGGGGAGGAACATCCCATCATGTACATCAGCAGAAATCTGGTTCCTAGAGAGAAAAAGTACTCCATTGTGGAGAAAGAGTGTCTAGCGGTGAAGTGGGCGCTAAAACCGCTCAAGTACTATCTGTTGGGTACCCACTTCACCCTGGTTACGGACCATGCTCCCCTGGTCTGGATGGCCAGGGGAAAGGACAAACGATCGGGTTACCAGGTGGTTCTTGTCCCTTCAACGCTTCTCTTTTTCTGTTGTGCACAGGTTTTTTATTTTACCTTTATTTAACTAGGCAAGTCAGTTAAGATCAAATTCTTATTTGATCGGCCTAGGAACAGTGTGTTAACTGCCTTATTCAGGGGCGGAACGACAGATTTGTACCTTGTCAACTCGGGGATTTGAACTTGCAACCTTTCGGTTACTAGCCCAACGCTCTAACCACTAGGCTACCCAGGTCAGGGGCGAAGCATGGAAACGCGGATGCCCTATCGAGAAGGGAGACGTACGTTGCACTGACGACAGTCCCCTCCCCGACAAAGCTATGGGGGGGGGGGGGGGTGGCGTACAGCAGGTCAGCATGCAGAGGCTCATGGGAGAGACCTATCCTTTTCTTTTTGAATTATTATTTAATAAACACCCTTGAAACCGAACTAATCATACTCTGTCCGTGTCTGATCTGTGTAAACGTCTTGACCAAACCCCCTGGTCTGCCACAGTATGCTTAATCCATTAAACTAATGTACAGAATATACAGTTGAAGTCGGAAGTTTAGATACACCTTAGCCAAATACATTTAAACTCAGTTTCACAATTCCTGACATTTAATCAGAGTAAAAATTCCCTGTCTTAGGTCAGTTAGGATCACCACTTTATTTTAAGAATGTGAAATGTCAGAATAATAGTAGAGAGAAAGATTTATTTCAGATTTTATTTATTTCATCACATTCACAGTGGGTCAGAACTTTACATACACTCAATTAGTATTTGGTAGCATTGCCTTCAAATTGTTTAACTTGGGTCAAACATTTCAGGTAACCTCCCACATGCTTCCCACAATTTGTTGAGTGAATTTTGGCCCATTCCTCCTGACAGAGCTGGTGTAACTGAGTCAGGTTCGTAGGCCTCCTTGCTCGCACACACTTTCTCAGTTCTGCCCACATATTTTCTATAGGATTGAGGTCAGGGCTTTGTGATGGCCACTCCAATACCTTGGCTTTGTGGTCTTTAAGCCATTTTGCCACAACTTTGGAAGTATGCTTGGGGTCATTGTCCATTTGGAAGACCCATTTGCGACCAAGCTTTATGTTGCTTCAATATATCCACATAATTTTCCTACCCCATGATGCCATCTATTTTGTGAAGTGCACCAGTCCCTCCAGCAGCAAAGCACCCCCACAACATGATGCTGCCACCCCCGTGCTTCATGGTTGGGATGGTGTTCTTCGGCTTGCAAGCTTCCCTCTTTTTCCTCGAAACATAACGATGGTCATTATGGCCAAACAGTTCTATTTTTGTTTCATCAGACCAGAGGACATTTCTCCAAAAAGTATGATCTTTGTCCCCATGTGCAGTTGTATGCAATGTGAAAAGTGTATGTAACCTTCTGACCCACTGGAATTGTGATACAGTGAATTATAAGTGAAATAAACTGTCTGTAAACAATTGTTGCAAAAATTACTTGTGTCATGCACAAAGTAGATGTCCTAACCGACTTGCCAAAACTATAGTTTGTTAACAAGAAATTTGTGGAGTGGTTGAAAAACGAGTTTTAATGACTCCATCCTAAGTGTATGTAAACGTCCGACTTCAACTGTATTATACGAAATTCCCAAATTCTATAGCATAACGGTAGAGACATGTCTTAAATGTAAAACTAACAATGACACAATAATCCATGTCTCCTGGGAATGCTATGAAGTCCAAAAGTTATAAGCGGAGCTAGAAAGTTGGCTGTCAGAAGTATTACAATGTAAATTTACTAATAATTCGACTGTCTGCATATTTCAAGACATGGTATATGAGGGTGCAGTTAGATACCAGATGGGTTGGACAATACTTTTCTCATCAATCATCTTGACAAAATGTATATTTAAATACTGGAAATCAACCAATCCTCCATTGTTAACACAATGGAAAGGTCAAATGCTTTATTATCTAAATGTTGAAAGTTTGTGGGTGACGGAGAGAAACAAAACGATGCAGTTTGAGGCCATGTGGCAGAGAGTGATGCAGGTGCTGGAGATGGGGGTGTTAGCAGGTAAATTTACACTGTAATTGTAACGGCAGCCTTCCTCCTCTTTGTCTGAAGAGGAGGTGTAGCAGGGATCGGACCAAGACGCAGCGTAGCTCGTGTTCAACATGTTTTTAATAAACAAGACGAAACTGTGAACACTTAAAAAATAACAAAAGTGTCAAACCGAAACAGCCCTATCTGGTGCAGAGAAAACAGAGAGACAGGAAACAACCACCCACAAACCCCAACACAAAACAAGCCACCTATATATGATTCCCAATCAGAGACAACACAAAACACCTGCCTCTGATTGAGAACCATATTAGGCCAAACATAGAAACAGACAAACTAGACACATAACATAGAATGCCCACCCAGCTCACGTCCTGACCAACACTAAAACAAGCAAAACACACAAGAACTATGGTCAGAACGTGACAGTAATACTTCAGACGGCCAACTGTGTAGCCTTTAAGCCACAGGTGTCAAACTCATTCCACGGGGGGCCGAGTGTCTGCGGGTTTTCGCTCCTCCCTTGTACTTGATTGATGAATTAACATCACTAATTAGTTAGGAACTCCCCACACCTGGTTGTCTAGGGCTTTATTGAAAGGAAAAACCAAAAACCTGCAGACACTAGGCCCTCCGTGGAATGAGTTTGACACCCCTGCAAGTTTAAGCTATGGATCATTAGATTGAGACCACACTTAATAGCCTATAATTGTACTTGATATTGTGTGCCCGGCAGAGAATCAGAGATGAGGGGTGGCATCGAGCACACATAGATATATAGCCTAATACTAATTCTAAAACACTGAGAAATATTGAAATTCCATCAATTACAAATTGCATGACCTCCCCTGGACTAGATTTTTAAAAACAAATACTAAACACTCCCTTTAACTGAAATTGAAAAAGTATGACCCACCTCATTTTCCTCCAGGTACCCATTGTGTACATTTCGATACGTCCCTAACACCTTGCCCAAACCGGCTGCGCGCGCACGCTATCGTGCATACATTTATTTTGCCCCCCCACACCAAACGCGATCACGACACTCAGGTTAAAATATCAAAACAAACTCTGAACCAATTACATTAATTTGGGGACAGGTCGAAAAGCATTGTATGGTAATTTGTATGGTAATTTAGCTAGTTAACTTGCACTTGCTAGCTAACGTTAATTTGTCCTATTTAGCTAGCTTGCTGTTGCTAGCTAATTTGTCCTGGGATGTAAACATTGAGTTGTTATTTTAAATGAAATGCACAGGATCTCTACTCTGACAATTAATCCACATATAAAACGGCCAACCGAATCCTTTCTAGTCATCTCTCCTCCTTCCAGGCTTTTTCATCGTTTAAATTATATGGTGATCGCATCTAAACTTTCATTGTATTACCACGACTACCGGCAAAACAGTTCGTCTTTCTATCACCCACGTGGGTATAACCAATGAGGAGATGGCATGTGGTTACCTGCTTCTATAAACCAATGAGGAGATGGGAGAGGCAGGACTTGCAGTGTGATCTGCGTCAGACGCTCGTTGGCGCGCGCAAGCAGCGTGGGTGCAATAATTGAATAACATGGACTTCTAAATTTATTTTGCGACGTGTCCGGTCTGGTCAGCATGTAAGGCTTCAGCATTCTGGCTCTGTTTGAATGTGGCTTGATGGCTCGTTGTTCGTTGCATGCGATCGACTCTGGTCTTGGGGCGGTATGCAGGCTGGGATACATGGCTGCCTGTCAAGCGATGTTCAGGGCTTAAATGCCCCACGAGCTTCTCTCAACCGGCTACGAAAAAGTCACTTCCGGTCGTAACTGTTGCTGCATTCATTTTCTGGTTGGAACTAGGGAACTCGGAAATGTCCGACTTGCTAATAGTTTATAGTTATACACGTGCCGCGTTCAATCAGATTGCAAGTTGGAATTTTCGAGTTTCCTAGTTCTGAATAGCACGTAAACGCGGCATGTATACCGCCTTGTCGAAACCACGTAGTTATGGCGGCGTGCTGTCCTGTTCCGGATTTGTTTGAAGTATGTGTTGACGGCGTCTAGTTGGGACTTTGGCATATTTCGTCAACCAACTTCAATTTGTCAACGTAACTAAGCAAAGTTAGAACTCTATTGTTTGTATTTTATAAGGTCGTTTCCTTTTATACACTTTTCTAGCTTACCAGGGCTAGCTAAACTAGCGACCGAGAACCAGCGAATGCTAGTTGCTACTCGTCTGGATTCATCGCTTTCATTTTTAATGACGGTTTAGCTAGTTTGGCTACTTTTAAAAGTTTTTTTTCCCCCCATTCAATTTCAATCGAGTGTAGCGAAAGTAGGATTTGAACTGAGCACACGATTGCTATTGGCTGGTGTCTTTATTTGACCTGCAGCTGCAGGTTCTGGAGGGAAGAGCCTGGGGTCCCGACTCAACCGGAGTCTCTCGGGCTGTACCGCTATTTGTGCTTAGAATACTGTTTGAGTGACTGTCAGAATGCTGAAGACCCGTCAGTGTTTACTTGGCATTCGCACTTTCCTCGGAGTGACGTCTAGAATATGGGGGTTTATTCTGTACATACTCAGGAAACATTTAAGGACGGTGAGTATTCTAGAACTTAATATGTAATACATTGTCCCCTACTATGGGATTTCCCTAATCAATATCACTCGGATAACCGATACTGATAGTTGGATAAACTAATAACACACACTTGGCCCATTTGGACTTGCCAATGCTCTTGAGACGGTCCATCTGAAGCTCACACACACACACACACACACACACACACACACACACACACACACACACACCAATATATATATATATTGAAAGGTATGAATGGTACTTCTACAGTACTATATGATAACTGAAATCTTGGTAATATTTCAAAGACCTCTAGGAAAACTGTCATACAGGTGTAATCCATATCCATACGGTTTGTCTTGACATGCGCTACCAGAATTTCAGTGACCCTGCGATGCATTCCTCACAATGGCCAGCAGAGAAACACTAACACTGAATCCTAACGTGTCCTGCCATGACCCATAACTGTGTTATTAGACAGTAAAAGTGATTTGTAGCCACTGCAACTATCTGACTGTGAGTATACACTTACGCCTACTGAAATGAGTTCTTTACTTCTTGGTTTTGCTCATGCTAGGAAAGCAGAGAATGCATTGCACAGGAAGAAGCTGTACTCTGACGCCTGTCATGGACAGTGTTTATGACACTGTATGAACATGGTGATGATTGGACTCGGGACTTTGGATACGAATTAGATGTTTCAGGTGTAACTAAGCAGAGCTGGGAACTCTATACACACTCTGAAATAGTGCCATTTTTTCATACTTGAAAATAAGAAAGGGAAGAGCAGTGGATAAACCAAAACATCTGAATCTGACTACACTTTTTTACAAAAAAGTACAAATGCTGTCTTTTACAAGACCTAAACCAAGTTCTCTCATAAAATATGATTATAATTTTTCCTCAAATATTTTATTACCAGTTTAGCTGACAGTATATTGCCTAGTAGAAATCCTTGCTGGATAGATGGTTGTGTATTCCCTCTCTGTTGACTCACTGTAGTGTAACCTAGAGCTTCCCATCTGTTCAGGTGGGATAATGGCTCTTCAGACAAGCAAACCCCTCTCTGTTGACTCCCTGTAGTGTAACCTAGAGCTTCCCATCTGTTCAGGTGGGATAATGGCTCTTCAGACAAGCAAACCCTCTCTGTTGACTCACTGTAGTGTAACCTAGAGCTTTAATGGCTCTTCAGACAAACAACCCATTTGTATGACCTTTCCCTGTTTTATGTAACCACTTGACCAAGTGGGGTATTTTCTTCAACCAGCCAACTATAATCAGCGTGGTAAGCTCTATTAACCACTCACTCCATTGTTCAGCTGATCCTATAACAACTTTTTGCTGCAGAACCGAACCAATCCACTGTAGTAGGAAAAGGAGAAGGCAATAGCTTGCATACTGCTGACTTCACACCGTATTCACACAGCATGGTACGCTGGACATTCTGTCAATAAAGCGTGGTGACTGAGCAGGTTTTTTGTTTTTATCAGCTCTACAGTACAAGCTAAAGTGTCCTACTCTATCTGTGTGTGTGCACAAAGGTCTCACAAGGCTGCCTGCCTTGAAACGACCCTGTTGCGTCGCGTCTGTTTGACAGTCCTGGACAGCTGAGGATGTGTGTACATGTGTGCTTGCATATGTGTGTTAAATATAGCCCCGGTGCAGAGGGCAAATTGAAGTGTGATTCCTGGAGGAGAACCTATGTTCCTATGTTGGAGGAATATTTGAAAGAAGTGGAGCAGTGCCCAACTGTGTTGGTGTCATTGGAACTTCATTTCACTATATGTCTGGAACCCGTTGAAATCGTAGGTAATTCCAGGTGCAAAGTTTTAAAAAAAATCTATATTTGACAACTCCAGCACACTGCTATTGCTCTACAATGTATTTAACAAATGGCCTAACCTTATTGTGTTTATAAAAACGACTTTTTGGAATTTGTCATTCTTCAGGTTCTCAATTGTGACAGTTGCTCATCTCTTCCTGTGCAGGTAATCCAGTACCAAACAGTACGTTATGACACATTACCTCTGTCGCCTGTGTTCATAAACCGACTCAGTAAGTATCCTGTTTATTTTCAACAATGCTATAATAATCATATATTTATTTTATATAGAGCTTTTTCATTATACAGATCATCTCAAAGATGCTTAAAAACAATAGTCACACCCGGCTGTGATTGGGAGTTCCATAGGGCGGCGCACAATTGGCCCAGCGTCGTCCGGGTTTGACCGGGGTAGGCCGTCATTGTAAATAAGAATTTGTTCTTAACTGACTTGCCTAGTTAAATAAAGGTGAAATACAAATATTTTTTTTATGTAGTTCTTTGGATGAAAAAAGTCAGTAAGACAGGTCCGGGTCATCAGGCCAGCCCTTGCAATCCCCAGCTTCTCTGCAGACTCAGTGGGTAGATACTCCTCAAACAACATGTTGCACCCACCTGTGTGAAGCCGGTTATCCTCTAGATTTCTATAGGGCGCCAATTATTGGGATAGTCCTCCTTGGAGTGAGAGATCCACTACAACAAGCCTCTGTGATGTCCAAGCCTGTGCTATCTCCAGTTTCATATCAAATGAAAGCTAGTTAGCCTCTGGGCAAAACTAACTCTTGCCGGTCTTATGACACCGTTGAATCGGTATATAAATAATCCAAATTTACAAGACTAACAAAATCCAATAAAAAATCCAATAAAGAAAACACAAACAATAAAATATTTAACATTTTTAGAGGAGCTCTCTGCCTAGTCTACTTCATGGTGCCATGGCAACCACAAACTAATAATGTCTCATAAGAAGGTCAAATGTTCTTAGCCTGGTCCCAGATCTTTTGTGCTGTCTTGACAACTCTTAATGTCGCTATCATGATTGGCATGACATTGACAGTAAGAGTTGGCGTGAGGGAACAAACAGATCTGGGACCAGGCTATGAAACCAGGGATTTATGGCTTAGGCAGAAATTGATACATTTGAGGTTACTTGTTTAGTTTTTCTCTCTGGTGTTGAATGTGATTGCGCTCTTGCTCATCAGATGCCGTTAAGAGGAAGATTCTGGTGCTGGACCTCGACGAGACCCTAATTCACTCCCACCATGACGGGGTGATGAGACCCACAGTGAGACCAGGCACTCCCCCAGACTTCATCCTAAAGGTAATGGCCTATACGTTTGCTGTCTGACTGATTTATTAACATCACCTTGTCAACACACACACCAGACTGACTAATACTCATTGTTCACTCATTAACTCCAGGAATATGTTTCCTAACCTTACCTGCTCTCTTATTCTCATTCTCCCTCATTATTTATTTATTTCTCTCTCCTGTGAAGGTGGTAATCGACAAACATCCTGTCAGGTTTTTTGTACATAAAAGACCGCATGTGGACTTCTTCTTAGAAGTGGTGAGTGATAGTGCCTTTTGTGTCAATATCCAAATACTTATTCTTATAGACTAGTAAACATGGACATGCTGTATCACAACCGACCGTGATTGGGAGTCTCATAGGGCGGCGCACAATTGGCCCGGCGTCGTCTGGGTTTGACCGGTGTAGGCCGTCATTGTAAATAAGAATTTGTTCTTAACCGACTTGCCTGGTTAAATATATATATATATTTTTTAAATTGTCTATGTAAATGAGTTTCATGTGTTTGTAGGTTTTCAAGAGGCTAAGGAAATTCTAAGTCTGTGTTTATTCTCTCTACCGTAGCTCTTGGGGATGAGGATACATGTGTGAAAAGTGCATTGAGCTGGCATCAATTATCAACTGGGGTTGTAGACTACAGTTCATTCATTTGTAATTGATTAATCACGTGTACCTATCTTGAACACATTTGTCTGGTGGTTCTCTCTTGCCTGTTTGTTTGTGTGCCTGTTTGTTTCTCTCTTAGGTAAGTCAGTGGTATGAGCTGGTGGTTTTCACGGCCAGTATGGAAATCTATGGCTCAGCTGTGTCTGACAAGCTAGACAAGGACAGGGACATCCTGAAACGAAGATACTACAGACAGGTAAACAAACCTACTGACACGTTCACTTCATCTCTGTACAGTTATGCACCCTGCTCAGTCTTACACTCTAAAGGGCTGGTTTCCTGGACACAGGTTAAGCTTAAGTCCTAGACGAAGCACTTTCAATTCACTTTTAATTCTGTGTCCAGGAAACTGGCCCTGAATGTCTATTTGTCATTATTTAGAGCAGGGGTGTCAAATATACGGCCCGCGCCGGATCTGGCCCGCAAGCCCATTCAATCCGACCTGCGGGTGGTTTGAGAAAAAAAACCTCTGTCAATCAACATTGAAATGACGAAAACCAAATCGAAACTGTGTAGAAATGATAATGGACCTACATTTATAGTCTCTTCACTCTGTCCAGCTTGATAACAGTCAGCAGTCAGGGAGCATCGGCATTTTCAAAAGCAATGGATAGAGGACTATGAAGACCGAATGTGGTCTGTGGGGCAACATTTGTTTGACACACCTGATTTAGAGGTTCTCTCTAGGAAGGATGTACAGTTAGACTTGTCACTCATTTGTCAACATGTACAACTCTAGTTTATTCCTCCTTTTCTTTTCTCTGTATAGCACTGTACATTGGATCTGGGTAGTTATATTAAAGATCTTTCTGTGGTGCACAGCGATCTATCTAGTGTAGTCATCCTGGACAACTCGCCCGGGGCCTACCGCAGCCACCCTGGTAAGCAACTGCTATGATGTTATATTTACTATATGTACAGCGCCTTCAGAAAGTATTCAAAACCCTTGACCTTTCCCACATTTGTTGTTACAGCCTGAATTTGAAATAGATTACATTTTGATTTTGTGTCAATGATCTAGACACAGTACCACTTCATCTCAAAGTGGAATTTCGATTTTACAAATTAAGTAAAAATGAAAAGCTGAAATGTCTTAAGTCAATAATTATTAAACCCCTTTTATGGCAAGCCTAAATAATTACATGAGTACATATTTGCTTAACAAGTCATATAAGTTGCATGGACACACTCTGTGCAATAATAGTGTTTAACGTGATTTTTGAACGCCTACCCCATCTCTGTACCACACACATACAATTATCTGTAAGGTCCCTCAGTCAAGAAGTACATTTCAAGCACACATTCAACCACAAAGATCAGGGAGGGTTTCCAATGCCTCACAAAGAAGGGCACCTATTGGTAGATGGGTGAAACTAAAAAAATATTGAATATTCCTTTGAGCATGGTGAAGTGATCAATTGCGCTTTGGACGGTGTATCAATACACCCAGTCACTACAAAGATACAGGCGTCCTTCTTAACTCAGTTGACAGAGAGGAAGGAAACCGCTCCGGGATTTCACCATGAGGCCAATGGCGATTTTAAAACCGAGTTAAATGGCTGTGATCGGGGAAAAGTGAGGATGGATCAAAAAGACGAAATCCAACGTTCCTTAGTGGTCTAGTTACAGTTTTGACTTAAATAGTCTTGAAAATCTATGGCGAGACTTGAAAATGTCAGTCTAGCAATGATTAACAACCAACTTGACAGAGCTTGAAGAATTTTTTAAATAATCATGTGCAAATATTGTACAATCCAGGTATGCAAAGCTCTTAGAGACTTACCCAAAAACAATCACAGCTGTATTTGCTGCCAAAAGTGATGTTGGACGATTAGGTCTGGCTCGCAGTCAGCATTCCAATTCATCCCCAAAAAAGGTATTCGATAGGGTTGAGGTCAGGGCGCTGTGCAGGCCAGTCAAGTTCTTCCACACTGATCTCGACAAACCATTTCTGTATGGACCTCGCTTTGTGCACGGGGACATTGTCACGCTGAAACAGGAAAGGGCCTTCCCCAAACTGTTGCCTCAAAGTTGGAAGCACAGAATCATCTAGAATGTCATTGTATGCTGTAGAGTTAACATTTCCCTTCACTGGAACTAAGGGGCCTAGCCCAAACCATGAGAAAACAGCCCCAGAACATTATTTCTCCACCAAACTTTACAGTTGGCACTATGTATCTGGGCAGGTAGCGTTCTCCGGTCGGACTGCCAGATGTTGAAGCATGATTCATCACTCCAGAGAACGCGTTTCCGCTCCTCCAGAGTCCAATGGCGACGAGCTTTACACCAGTCCAGCTGACACTTGGCATTGCACATGGTGATCTTAGGCTTGTGTGCGGCTGCTCGGCCATGGAAACCCATTTCATGAAGCTCCTGACGAACAGTTATTGTGCGGACGTTGCTTCCAGAAGCCGTTTGGAACTGTAGTGAGTGTTGCAACCGAGGACAGGCGATTTGTTACACACTACGCGCTTCGCACTCAATAGTCCTGTTCTGTGAGCTTGTGTTGCCTACCACTTACAGTTGACCGGGGCAGCTCTAGCAGGGCAGACATTCGACGAACTGACTTGTTGGAAAGGTGGCATCCATCATGGTGCCACGTTGAAAGTCACTGAGCTCTTCAGTGAGGCCATTCTACTGCCAATGTTTGTCTATGGAGATTGCATGGCTGTGTGCTCGATCTTATACAACTGTCAGCAACGGATGTGTCTGAAATAGCCAAATCCGCTAATTTGAAGGGGTGTCCCCATACCTTTGTATATGTATTGTATATTTGTGTTTTATTTTTCATAAATGTTTTTTTTATTTTTATCGTATCATTTTTCTTTCACTTTGACGTAACAGTTGACATCCCATTTTGCAAAATAACAATGTGTAAAGTCAAGGTGTGTGAATACAAGGCTCTGTACGTGTGCTGCAACTCACACAGCCAAATACACTTTAGATATATTCCCATCTACCACACTATTATTCCAAGCTAAGTTTCAAACGGGGCTTTTCTTCTATCATCATGAATCTGCCCTGTCTCATAACATCTCCGTGTTCGCCTCGCAGACAACGCAATACCCATCAAGTCGTGGTTCAGCGACCCAAGCGACACAGCTCTTCTGAACCTGCTACCCATGCTAGACGCTCTGAGGTATGTCTCAAAGATGTTACACCTGCGATGAGCGGCCAAGACGAGCGATACCTCGTAACTCATTAGTCGGTTGTTTTCCATAGTAATGCTCCAGTTTCTCTTCCCTCTTCCTCTCAATCTCAGGTTCACCTCAGATGTCCGGTCCGTCCTCAGTCGAAACCTCCATCAGCATCGGCTGTGGTGATTCGCCATCGGCGCCAGCCTCAGCAGCTCCACTTCCTCTTTTTAGAATGCCTTCTCTGCTGGTTGTTGCTCCACCAACCCACCCCCGCTCAGCCCACATCTCCTCCCAGCTCCGTGGTGTGACCCCTTTTAAGAAGGGTGAGGACAAAGACTGGGGACCACAAATTCCCGAGGGGGAAGCTACGTATAAAGAAGGAAAACAAAAGTGGAGAGGGCAAACTTATTTTTATTTTTCCTGAATGGAAACTCTTGCCTTAAAGTCCTTGGATTGTGGGAGTGCATGTTGAGTGTGTTTGTGTAAACATGTGAGAGTATGCTTGCATTAGTCACTTTTTTTGTTGTTGATGATGAAATATGAAATCTTTTTAACTATTGACTATGGAAATACTGATTTTGAGACAATGAAGAAACCAGTCCTTCCTTATTTCCCGAAAAATTACTTGAATGTTGTGTAGTTAATAGAGAAGTAAAATTTTGACCCTACTTCTCCATCCACAGAGCAAAGTTAAGTTTTATTTTCATCAAGCTTTGTATTCATGAGCATGTTTTCTTCCTTGGACTTTTTCAAGCCTGATCTACTCCCATTCTCTTTAAACCATGTACCATGTACACTTTATCCCATTTCCTTCAATGTAACTCCAACATCCTGGCCCATTGGAAAAATGTAAGCTAAGGCCTTTGGCGGGTTTCTTTCGGTCAGACATCAAATCGATCAGTTTCCAATAAATTGCTTGGCATCATACTATTTTACTGACCTTAATTCATGATTGTTGTCTCATGTTTTACTTGCTTATATTTTGTGAGCTTTATTCGCTGCGTTTCATGGTGAATCTCTGAAACATACATTTGAGCAATATTTAAAAAAAATATTGGCTGACATGGATCCATACGGTCTATGCATGGATCACACACAGCTGTGTTTGACTCGTGACTATTCTGCATTTATTAATTATTTAATTGATAGAATTTTCCTGTCAGTGGAAATACATTTTCTGACGTACAGGTCTTTCATCCAACCTGGAGCAGGACAGCAGGGTTTGAATGGGGCAAGTGTCCAGGGGGTGTTTCCTGAAAAGGGACCCCTTCTCATTTAGTCCTGTGAACTTGCCAAAACCTGTGATATTGACCATGATATTGCAATACGGTGTAATTGCAGACTGTTATTTGGGGCGTTTCTCGATATCAACGCCCATTAGTACCTGCCATTGGTTAGTTCCCACACTGTCCCAAACCGTTTATAATCGAGGAAACTTATTTTTTACTTGAGTGAGTTTATTTTATTTTTACAGGGACAGTGCACATTAATCAACGTTTCAGTAAAAGTGACGGTTTTAGCCAGCCGGCTAATTTTCAACCGCAGTCCCTGGGCAAGTTATTAAAAACAATTACAATATAGACAATCATTGAGCAGTGAGCACACGCAGAGCAACATAGGACAAGCAAGACATAGCAACAGGACAAGCAGGATGTAGCATACAGACAGAGCAACATAGAACAAAAGGCAGCAAGACAAAATTCATAAAAGCAACAAAGTATTTCCACACCTCACAAGCAACAGACATGGAAAGCGGCAATACACAGCTCGGGATTACATTCACAAATCTGATTGACCTTTATCCATGTCTTCATGCATTTTGTGAAAGTGTGATATGTGGTGCAGTTATGTGTGTCTGATGGCAGTGTATTCCAGACATGGGAAGCTCTCACAGAGAAAGTGGATTTACTAAAGGTGCTTTTCCTTAGTCACCTCTCATGGCAGACCTTGTGGATCTGCTGCTGGTTTTCTGTTTAACAAAAATACTGAGTGGAGGGGGAGCCAGGCCATTTAGGATCTTGAATACAAGACATGCGTCGGTGTATTGCACAAGATTTTCCCAACTCAGGAGCTCATGCTTTCTGAGGATGTAACAGTGATGATGGCTATTGGGCTTCCTATCAAACACTTTGAGAGCCTGTTTGTAGACAGACTGAATAGGTTTTAATGTTGTAAATCTAAAAGTAACTTGTATTACCATTGCCAACTATGTAAAATAGTCTACATAAAGCCAACACATAAAAACATTGTAGCCTGCAGGTGGAAAATATCCTGATTTTAAAAATCCTATAAATCACATTGGCTACGCATGGTCTGTGTTGTGACTTTCATTAATCTGATGACTGTTATTTATTTAATCCACTAACTATGTTTAATCGTTACTTGATTAAATTAATCATGTAACAATAAACTCATTAGGATTTGGGGCACCACAGAAGAAGTTGTTTAACGAGTTACCATCTAGCGAATTAAACTCTAGAAGATATATAAATTATACAGTGGGAATAAAAAGTATGTGAACCCTTTAGAATTACCTGGATTTCTGCATAAATTGGTCATAACATTTTGATATGATCTCCATCTAAGTCACAACAATAGACAAACACAGTCTGCTTAAACTAATAACACACAAATAATTATGAATGTTCATGTCTTTACTGAACACACCATGTAAATATTCACAGTGCAGGTTGGAAAAAGTATGTGAACATTTGGATTTAACAGGTTGACCCTCCTTTGGCAGCAATAACCTCAACCAAATGTTGTCTGTAGTTGCGGATCAGACCTGCACAATGGTCAGGAGGAATTTTGGACCATTCTTCTTTACAAAACTGTTTCAGTTCTACAATATTCTTGGGATGTCTGGTGTGAACTGCTCTCTTGAGGTCATGCCACAGCATCTCAATCAGGTTGAGGTCAGGACTGACTGGGCCACTCCAGAAGGAGTATTTTCTTCTGTTCAAGCCATTCCGCATTCCGCTTCGCTCCACAGGTAGTATTACATTTCATTTCATTACAGTACAATGGTTTGATTTGTTTGATCTTAGCTAGCTACATAGCCGTCTTTGTATCAAAGATAATTGTGTAGTTTAGAGTAATTATTGAGGTTCACTAGCCAGCTATTTTCGTCCTTCTAACGTAACGTAGTCACAACTGCTAGCTAGCCAGCTAGCCAGCTAGCCACCGAATAGCAGCACTGTATAAACTATTACATTACAACGGAACGACTTGATTAGTGTAGTGTTAGCTAGCTACATAGTTGTCTTTGCTGTCTTTGTATCTAAGATAATTGTGTAGTTTAGAGTAATTATCGGTTAGCTAGCCAGCTATTTTCGTCCGCCGCGCTGCCGTTCTCCTACCTAGTCAACACTGCTAGCTAACACTGCTAGCTAGCCAACTCCTACCGAATAGCAACACTGTAGAAACTATTACATTACAACGGAACGACTTGATTAGCGTAGTGTTAGCTAGCTACATAGTTGTCTTTGCTGTCTTTGTATCCAAGATAATTGTGTAGTCTAGAGTAATTGTCGAGGTTACCTAGCCAGTTAGAGGTTACCTAGCCAGCTACACTTTCAAACAAAGTCAACAACGCAGCCACTGCTAGCTAGCCTATTTCACCAGCCAGCAGTACTATATCATTTTAGTCAATAAGATTTTTTGCAACGTAAGCTTAACTTTCTGAACATTCGAGACGTGTAGTTTCGAATATTGAGACGTGTAGTTTCGAGATTGTCATTCCAATCTCCTTTGCATTAGCATAGCCTCTTCTGTAGCCTGTCAACTATGTGTCTGTCTATCCCTCTTCTCTCCTCTCTGCACAGACCATACAAACGCTTCACACCGCGTGGCCGCTGCTACTCTAACCTGGTGGTCCCAGCGCGCACGACCCACGTGGAGTTCCAGGTCTCCGGCAGCCTCTGGAACTGCCGATCTGCGGCCAACAAGGCAGAGTTCATCTCAGCCTATGCTTCCCTCCAGTCCCTCGACTTCTTGACACTGACGGAAACATGGATTACCACTGATAACACTGCTACTCCTACTGCTCTCTCCTCGTCTGCCCACGTGTTCTCGCACACCCCGAGAGCTTCTGGTCAGCGGGGTGGTGGCACTGGGATCCTCATCTCTCCCAAGTGGACATTCTCTCTTTCTCCCCTGACCCATCTGTCTATCGCCTCCTTTGAATTCCATGCTGTCACAGTTACCAGCCCTTTCAAGCTTAACATCCTTATCATTTATCGCCCTCCAGGTTCCCTTGGAGAGTTCATCAATGAGCTTGACGCCCTGATAAGTTCCTTTCCTGAGGATGGCTCACCTCTCACAGTTCTGGGTGACTTTAACCTCCCCACGTCTACCTTTGACTCATTCCTCTCTGCCTCCTTCTTTCCACTCCTCTCCTCTTTTGACCTCACCCTCTCACCTTCCCCCCCTACTCACAAGGCAGGCAATACGCTTGACCTCATCTTTACTAGATGCTGTTCTTCCACTAATCTCATTGCAACTCCCCTCCAAGTCTCCGACCACTACCTTGTATCCTTTTCCCTCTCGCTCTCATCCAACACTTCCCACACTGCCCCTACTCGGATGGTATCGCGCCGTCCCAACCTTCGCTCTCTCTCCCCCGCTACTCTCTCCTCTTCCATCCTATCATCTCTTCCCTCTGCTCAAACCTTCTCCAACCTATCTCCTGATTCTGCCTCCTCAACCCTCCTCTCCTCCCTTTCTGCATCCTTTGACTCTCTATGTCCCCTATCCTCCAGGCCGGCTCGGTCCTCCCCTCCTGCTCCGTGGCTCGACGACTCATTGCGAGCTCACAGAACAGGGCTCCGGGCAGCCGAGCGGAAATGGAGGAAAACTCGCCTCCCTGCGGACCTGGCATCCTTTCACTCCCTCCTCTCTACATTCTCCTCTTCTGTCTCTGCTGCTAAAGCCACTTTCTACCACTCTAAATTCCAAGCATCTGCCTCTAACCCTAGGAAGCTCTTTGCCACCTTCTCCTCCCTCCTGAATCCTCCTCCCCCTCCTCCCCCCTCCTCCCTCTCTGCGGATGACTTCGTCAACCATTTTGAAAAGAAGGTCGACGACATCCGATCCTCGTTTGCTAAGTCAAACGACACCGCTGGTTCTGCTCACACTGCCCTACCCTGTGCTTTGACCTCTTTCTCCCCTCTCTCTCCAGATGAAATCTCGCGTCTTGTGACGGCCGGCCGCCCAACAACCTGCCCGCTTGACCCTATCCCCTCCTCTCTTCTCCAGACCATTTCCGGAGACCTTCTCCCTTACCTCACCTCGCTCATCAACTCATCCTTGACCGCTGGCTACGTCCCTTCCGTCTTCAAGAGAGCGAGAGTTGCACCCCTTCTGAAAAAACCTACACTCGATCCCTCCGATGTCAACAACTACAGACCAGTATCCCTTCTTTCTTTTCTCTCCAAAACTCTTGAACGTGCCGTCCTTGGCCAGCTCTCCTGCTATCTCTCTCAGAATGACCTTCTTGATCCAAATCAGTCAGGTTTCAAGACTAGTCATTCAACTGAGACTGCTCTTCTCTGTGTTACGGAGGCGCTCCGCACTGCTAAAGCTAACTCTCTCTCCTCTGCTCTCATCCTTCTAGACCTATCGGCTACCTTTG
The DNA here is from genome assembly GCF_016432855.1 of Salvelinus namaycush. Classification (NCBI taxonomy): domain Eukaryota; kingdom Metazoa; phylum Chordata; class Actinopteri; order Salmoniformes; family Salmonidae; genus Salvelinus; species Salvelinus namaycush. The sequence goes on from NC_052327.1 coordinate 7,555,356, forward strand.
ACACTGTGAACCATCAGATCCTCCTCTCCACCCTCTCCGAGCTGGGCATCTCCGGCGCGGCTCACGCTTGGATTGCGTCCTACCTGACAGGTCGCTCCTACCAGGTGGCGTGGCGAGAATCTGTCTCCGCACCACGTGCTCTCACCACTGGTGTCCCCCAGGGCTCTGTTCTAGGCCCTCTCCTATTCTCGCTATACACCAAGTCACTTGGCTCTGTCATATCCTCACATGGTCTCTCCTATCATTGCTATGCAGACGACACACAATTAATCTTCTCCTTTCCCCCCTCTGATAACCAGGTGGCGAATCGCATCTCTGCATGTCTGGCAGACATATCAGTGTGGATGACGGATCACCACCTCAAGCTGAACCTCGGCAAGACGGAGCTGCTCTTCCTCCCGGGGAAGGACTGCCCGTTCCATGATCTCGCCATCACGGTTGACAACTCCATTGTGTCCTCCTCCCAGAGTGCTAAGAACCTTGGCGTGATCCTGGACAACACCCTGTTGTTCTCAACCAACATCAAGGCAGTGACCCGTTCCTGTAGGTTCATGCTCTACAACATTCGCAGAGTACGACCCTGCCTCACACAGGAAGCGGCGCAGGTCCTAATCCAGGCACTTGTCATCTCCCGTCTGGATTACTGCAACTCGCTGTTGGCTGGGCTCCCTGCCTGTGCCATTAAACCCCTACAACTCATCCAGAACGCCGCAGCCCGTCTGGTGTTCAACCTTCCCAAGTTCTCTCACGTCACCCCGCTCCTCCGCTCTCTCCACTGGCTTCCAGTTGAAGCTCGCATCCGCTACAAGACCATGGTGCTTGCTTACGGAGCTGTGAGGGGAACGGCACCTCCGTACCTTCAGGCTCTGATCAGGCCCTACACCCAAACAAGGGCACTGCGTTCATCCACCTCTGGCCTGCTCGCCTCCCTACCTCTGAGGAAGTACAGTTCCCGCTCAGCCCAGTCAAAACTGTTCGCTGCTCTGGCACCCCAATGGTGGAACAAACTCCCTCACGACGTCAGGTCAGCGGAGTCAATCACCACCTTCCGGAGACACCTGAAACCCCACCTCTTCAAGGAATACCTAGGATAGGATAAAGTAATCCTTCTAACCCCCCCCCCCCCCTTAAAGAGTTAGATGCACTATTGTAAAGTGGTTGTTCCACTGGATATCATAAGGTGAATGCACCAATTTGTAAGTCGCTCTGGATAAGAGCGTCTGCTAAATGACTTAAATGTAAATGTAAATGTAATTCTGTTGTTGATTTACTTCTGTGTTTTGGGTCATTGTCCTGTTGCATCACCTAACTTCTGTTGAGCTTCAATTGGCAGACAGATAGCCTTACATTCTCCTGCAAAATGTCTTGATAAACTTGGGAATTCATTTTTCCAGTGACGATAGCAAGCTGTCCAGGCCCTGAGGCAGCAAAACAGCCCCAAACCATTATGCTCCCTCCACCATACTTACAGTTGGGATGAGGTTTTGATGTTGGTGTGCTGTGCCTTTTTTTCTCCACACATATTGTTGTGTGTTCCTTCCAAACACAACTTTAGTTTAATCTGTCCACAGAATATTTTGCCAGAGCGCTGTGGAACATCCAGGTGCTCTTTTGCGAACTTCAGACGTACTACAATGTTTTTTTTGGACAGCAGTGGCTTCTTCCATGGTGTCCTCCCATAAACACCATTGTTTAGTGTTTTACGTATTGTAGACTCGTCAACAGAGATGTTAGCATCTTCCAGAGATTTCTGTAAGTCTTTCGCTGACACTCTAGGATTGTTCTTAACCTCATTGAGCATTCTGCGCTGCGCTCTTGCAGTCATCTTTGCCGGACGGCCACTCCTAGGGAGAGTAGCAACAGTTCTGAAATTTCTCAATTTCTCCACTCCTAGCGAGAGTAGCAACAGTGCTGAAATTTCTCCATTTATAGACAATTTGTCTTACCGTGGACTGACTTTTAGAGATACTTTTGTAACCCTTTCCAGCTTCACGCAAGGCAACAATTCTTAATCTTAGGTCTTCTGAGATCTCTATTGTTTGAGGTATGGTTCACATCAGGCAATGCTTCTTGTGAATAGCAAACTCAAATTTTGTGAGTGGTTAGAGCTGCCCTGCCCCATTTAAAACAAAATCTCCAATCTCGTCTCATTGATTTGACTACTACTCTTGACTCCAATTAGCTTTTGTATAAGTCATTAGCCTAGGGGTTCACATACTTTTTCCAACCTACACTGTGAATGTTTAAATTATGTATTCAATATAGACAAGAAAAATACAAAAAAATGGTGTGTTATTAGTTTAACCACACTGTGTTTGTCTATTGTTGTGACTTAAAAGAAGATCAGATCAAATTTTATGTCAAATTTATGCAGAAATCCAGGTATTTCCAAAGGGTTCACATACTTTTTCTTGCCACTGTATATCGATAACAGTCACTTGTTAATCATTACCTCATATCAGTCTCATTCTGAACAGTCGTAACCTTCTTGGATCTGCAAGAACCCCAGCCTTGCTGATTATTCAGTGCTACACACATTGGTTTAATCATGTATTTACTAACTAACTAAATAATAACACAGAATACACATACACACTTACATGAGACAAAAGTCCCTAGTGGACTGACAAGATATGATGGCTTGTTACAACATAACATTTGAGGGGAGAGAGAGAGAGAGAGAAAGGGAAAAAGACACATCTTACATTTGGAAACTATGCTCACAGTAACCATTTACTTTGTACACGAACCACTGCCCGTTTTTTATTTTTATTTAACAAGGCAAGTCAGTTAAGAACAAATTGTTATTTACAATGATGGCCTTTACCGGCCAAACCCGAACGATGCTGGGCCAATTGTGCGCTGCTATATGGGACTATGGGACTCCCAATCAATGCCGGTTGTGATACAGCCTGGAACCAAACCAGGGTGTCTGTAGTGACGCCTCAAGCACTGAGATGCAGTACCTTAGACCGCTGCACCACTCGGGAGCCACCATTGGGAGTAAGAAATGAATGTATTTGTGTGTCTGAATGCTGTCGTTCGTCTTCTAGCTCTGTTGAAACCAAACCTTCTTGAAAGGGGGTTTTGTTGGACTTTCCTGTGTGCCACTTGTACAGGCTCTGATTATCCACCAGAGGCCACAATGTCCTTCTTAGTTGTCTGGTCTCCAATGGGCTGTTTCCTCAGAACAGCTACTTAGATGTACTAGTGATTGTCTGAGAGGATTTTCTCCTTTCTTCCTTGGGTAGATAGTCAAAGTTTCAAACTCACTTTACACGCCCAGCTGCAGACTGGCGGTGTCCTGGTCGGGTAAGTTTATTTTCTTCACTTCGTGTTGAGAGTTTCAGAGTTTCTAACCATTTCAATGTGGACCACGGTCTCATATCGTGTTGGTTCAACGTTTCAACCATTTCCCACATGTAGCTAACGCTCCACGCTTTTCTGGTCTCGTAGGTGAGGTTCTCTTCTTCACCTTGTGTTGGTTCAACGTTTCAACAATTTCCCACATGTAGCTAAAGCTCCATGCTTTTCTGGTCTGGTAGGTTAATTCTCAACTCATCCTTTATACACTCTGGTAATGTTCCCATCATGCTGACATGCTCTTTGAGCTCACTTGGGCGTGGCTACTTACTGGTGCAAAGCATCATCAAAAACTAGAAAACATTAGAAAACTAAAATATTGTCCCAACTATCGCCTTTAAGAAACTCATGCTAGCAAACTTGAAACATTGTATAAAATATTCTGGGCCCTCAGTGAGCTCGGGACAGACAGCTGTAGGCTATTTGTGAAAGAGATAAAAAGTAATCAGGTATTTTATGACGTTTCCACTGGATCAGAGCATTACATTTTTCACTTTCATGCCGAGTGGTTATTGAAAGGGAGAGAGCTGGAAATATTGTTTAACTTCTCTGCGCTACAGATCCCTTTTACGGGATCATTTTCCTAAACAACCGCTAGAATTGCAGGGCGCCAAATGCAAAAATATTACAAAAAATATTTATCATGCAATCACAAGTGAAATATACCAAAACACAGCGTAGCTTGTTGTTAATCCACCTATCGTGTCAGATTTTGAAAATATACTTTACAGTGAAAGAAATCCAAGCTTTTGTGAGTGTAGCAATCAATGCTACAACAGCTAGCCCCAAATTAGCATGGTCACGAAAGTCAGAAAAGCAATAAAATTAATTGCTTACCTTAGATAATCTTCGGATGTTTGCACTCACGAGACTCCCAGTTACACAACAAATGTTCTTTTTGTTCGATAAATATTACTTTTATCACAAAAAAAACGCCATTTGGGTTGCGCGTTATGTTCAGAAAACCAAAGCCTTGTTCCGTTCGACAAATTCCAAAAAGTATCCGTAATGGTCGTAGAAACATGTCAAATGTTTTTTATAATCAATCCTCAGGTTGTTTTTAACAAACATAATCGATAATATTTCAACTGGACCATAACCTATTCATTATTAAGAGAGCAAAGGAAAATGGAGAGCTTCTCTCGCGCGCGCAGGAACTATTCGGAGGACACCTGACTACTTTTGAAAAATCACGCTCATTTTTCAAAATAACAGCCTGAAACTATGTCTAAAGCCTGGTCACAGCCTGAGGAAGCCATTGGAAAAGGAATCTAGTTGATACCCCTTTAAATGGAAGAAAGACGGTCCAGTAAACACAGATTAAAAAAATAATAATATCACTTCCGGGTTATATTTTCTCAGGTTTTTGTCTGCAGAATACGTTTTGTTATAATCACAGACAATATTTTGACAGTTTTGGAAACTTGAGTGTTTTCTATCCTAATCTGTAAATGATATGTATATTCTACTATCTGGGCCAGAGAAAATGTCTGTTTACCTTGGGAACGTTATTTTAAGAAAATAAATTCTGACCCCTAGCGCTAAGAGGTTAAATAGTTTGAGGAACTATTGTCATTCTCAATTGTTTCTAAAAACACTTTGTTTACTTGCTGTTTGAGATGAAGAAATATTACTTTGAGAAGCTCCACAGCTTATTAGTGGTGGTGAGTTAAGACAATCAGAAATACTATCAAACATCCCCAAATGTGTAATGAACACGAGGGGAGACAGAGAGCTGGTTTCAAGCACAGGGCGCAGCAGGTGTTTATTTGTAAAGGACCACAGGAGGAGGCAGGTATCTGGGTCCAGGGGCAGGCAGGTCATACACAGGAGGAGGCAGGTAGCTGGGTCCAGGGACAGGCAGGTCATACACAGGGGGTCCAAGAGGGAAACAGTACAGGCAGGGAAAAGGCTAGTAACGTCGTCCGGGAGATCAGGCAATAAGTTGATAACAGGAAATCAGATAGGCTAAAGTACAGGCAGGGAATAGGCAAAAGGCGTTGTTAGTGAGGCAGGCAACAACTATCATACACGGGAGGATTAAATCACGGGAAACCCAGCGCTCTGCAAGACGTGTGTCACAAAACAAACAGTACCTCACAGTGATGGGGTGCAAAGAACTGAACTAAATAGTGGGTGATAATGACATACAGGTGATCATAATTCAGGTGATTGGGATCTGGAGTGTGAACTGGGTTCAGGGGATCTACGTGTTTGAGAGTGTGAGCTGGAAAGTGGGCTGGAAAATGAGCTGCGTTCAGGGGATCGATGTGTTTGAGAGTGTGAGTTGGAAGCAGATGTTACAAAATGGGCATATTTATAGGCCTACATTTGTGCGCAGGCCAGATAGACTAGTCCTACTTCTAAACTCAGCAAAAAAAGAAACGTCCCTTTTTTAGGACCCTGTCTTACAAAGATAATTTGTAAAAATCCAAATAACTTCACAGATCTTCATTGTAAAGGGTTTAAACACTGTTTTCCACGCTTGTTCAATGAACATGCACCTGTGCAACGGTCGTTTAGACACTAACAGCTTACAGACAGTAGGCAATTAAGGTCACAGTTATGAAAACTTAGGACACTAAAGAGGCCTTTCTACTCACTCTGAAAACACCAAAAGAAAGATACCCAGGGTCTCTGCTCATCTGTGTGAACATACCTTAGGCATGCTGCAAGGCGGCATGAGGACTGCAGATGTGGCCAGGGCAATAAATTGCAATGTCCGTACTGTGAGACGCCTAAGACAGCTCTACAGGGAGACAGGACGGACAGCTGATCGTCCTCGCAGTGGCAGACCACGTGTAACAACACCTGCACAGGATCAGTACATCCGGCCATCACACCTGCGGGACAGGTACAGGATGGCGACAACTGCCCGAGTTACACCAGGAACGTACAATCCCCCCCCATCAGTGCTCAGACTATACGCAATAGACTGAGAAAGGCTGGACTGAGGGCTTGTAGGCCTATTGTAAGGCAGGTCCTCACCAGACCCAACGTCGCTGGACCAGACAGGACTGGCAAAAAGTGCTCTTCACTGACGAGTCGCGGTTTTATCTCACCAGGGGTGATGGTCGGATTCGCGTTTATCGTCACTGGAATGAGCGTTACACCGAGGCCTGGACTCTGGAGCGGGATCGATTTGGAGGTGGTGTGTCCGTCATGGTCTGAGGCGGTGTGTCACAGCATCATCGGACTGAGCTTGTTGTCATTGCAGCCAATCTCAACGCTGTGCGTTACAGGGAAGACATCCTCCTCCCTCATGTGGTACCCTTCCTGCAGGCTCATCCTGACATGACCCTCCAGCATGACAATGCCACCAGCCATACTGCTCGTTCTGTGAATGATTTCCTGCAAGACAGGAATGTCAGTGTTCTGCCATGGCCAGTGAAGTGCCCGGATCTCAATCCCATTGAGCACGTCTGGGGCCTGTTGGATCGGAGGGTGAGGGCTAGGGCCATTCCCTAAACGATATCATAACCGCCATCGATTAAAAGACAATACTCTGCAGCCGTCTTCATCGACCTGGCCAAGGCTTTCGATTCTGTCAATCACCGCATTCTTATCGGCAGACTCAACAGCCTTGATTTCTCAAATGACTGCCTCGCCTGGTTCGCCAACTACTTCTCAGATATAGTTCAGAGTGTCAAATCGGAGGGCCTGTTGTCCGGACGTCTGGCAGTCTCTATGGGGGTGCCACAGGGTTCAATTCTACTCTGGACGGTTCTGACTTGGAGTATGTGGACAACTACAAATACCTAGGTCTCTGGTTAGACTGTTAGCTCTCCTTCCAGACTCATATTAAGCATCTCCAATCCAAAATAAAATCTTGAATTGGCTTCCTATTTCGCAACAAAGCATCTTTCACTCATGCTGCCAAATATACCCTCGTAAAACTGACTATTCTACCGATCCTTGACTTTGGCGATGTCATTTACAAAATAGCCTCAAACACTCTACTCAGCAAATTGGATGTAGTCTATCACAACGCCACCCGTTTTGTCACCAAAGCCCCATATACTACCCACCACTGCGACCTGTACGTTCTCGTTGGCTGGCCCTCGCTTCAAATTCGTCGCCAAACCCACTGGCTCCAGGTCATATATAAGTATTTGCTAGGTAAAGCCCCGCCTTATCTCAGCTCACTGGTCACCATAGCAGCACCCACCCGTAGCACGTGCTCCAGCAGGTATATTTCACTGGTCACCCCCAAAGCCAACTCCTCATTTGGCCGCCTTTCCTTCTAGTTCTCTGCTGCCAATGACTTTAACGAATTGCAAAAATCACTGAAGCTGGAGACTCATATCTCCCTCACTAACTTTAAGCACCAGCTGTCAGAGCAGATTACTGATCATTGCACCTGTACACAGCCCATCTGTAAATAGCCCACCCAACTACCTCATCCCCATATTGTTATTTTTTCTCCTTTGCACCCCAGTATCTCTACTTGCACATTCATCTTCTGCACATCTATCACTCCAGTGTTTAATTGTTAAATTGTAATTATTTCGCCACTATGGCCTTTTTATTGCCTTACCTCCCTAATCTTACTACATTTGCACACCCTGTATATAGATCTTTCTATTGTGTTATTGACTGTACGTTTGTTTATCCCATGTGTAACTGTGTTGTTTGTGTTGCACTGCTTTGCTTTATCTTGGCCAGGTCGCAGTTGTAAATGAGAACTTGTTCTCAACTAGCCTACCTGGTTAAATAAAGGTGAAATATTAAAATGAATCCCCCCAGAAATGTCCAGTAACTTGCAGGTGCCTTGGTGGAAGAGTGGGGTAATATCTCGCAGCAAGAACTGGCAAATCTGGTGCAGTCCATGAGGAGGAGATGCACTGCAGTACTTAATGCAGCTGGTGGGCCACACCAGATACTGACTGTTACTTTTGATTTTGACCCCGGCTTTGTTCAGGGACACATTATTCAATTTCTGTTAGTCACATGTCTGTGAAACCTGTTCAGTTTATGTCTCAGTTGTTGAATCTTATGTTCATACAAATATTTACACATGTTAAGTTTGCTGAAAATAAAGGCAGTTGACACTGAGAGGACGTTTCTTTTTTTGCTGAGTTTATATGCGTAACCCTTCCTCAACATTGACAGGAGCGTTTCGGAACAAAAGACAATGGTTAAATTGACAAAACTAGTAAATGGAATGAAATAAACAAAAACTTGTTTCTCACAAGTGTATCATAGGTTGTGAGTTCTGCAAAACACATGTCCACTCTGACAATGAGAACGGTAAATGTCTGTAATAATAAAATATTCAATGCATTAACGGGAATTACCGTAACCAAACAAACATGGTAGATTAGAAATTATGGGAATTAACAGTAAATGTAGGCTACTACTAGAGATATATGTAATGAGGAATTGATAGACACAGCAAACAATGCACACAATTAAGTTATGAAATAATGAATACACACAAAATGGCAAGTTCGCATTCTGTAGAGAGACGTGCTTTGTGCATCTGAGCCACAATCCCATATTCTTGGACCGTGGTATCCCCGCAGCCTTCTCCATGTATTAGTCCACTGAGACAGGCACAAATCAGACAGGTGTCTCGTGTGCCATGAAAAAAATGATCTATTTGCGACTGCTTGACAATTTTTTTTAATGTTATCAAATCAGACTCCATTTGTCATACAGTATTCCATATAAGGCACCCATACCTCATGAAAGTTGCACAAAATACCCATAATCTTGTAATAAATCAAATCTAGTGATATACAACTTGACATTTCTGCCATTCCATTGTGACATTGTGGGAGGATAATCAACCTTCCAATTAATGGCAATGCATTTCTTAGCCACTATAAACACTTGGTTACACAGTTTCTTCTGATAAGTCTTCAGTATCAACATTTCCAAGCAAACAAACACAGTGAGAATCTGTAGACCTGCTGAGATAAAAGAACATACTCTTTGTCAGAATTCATCCAGCCTGGAAATCAACTTTAGAGGTTTGTCAGACTGCCTTAAAATAGTTTCAATATTTGAAGCTTCTGGCTTGTCCGGTGTTTGCTTCAAAGAGAATCAAGTGTGGTATCTTCAAAAGATCACCCCGTCACAGACTGGTCTTCCCTGGTTACCCTGCTGAGACTCCTGTCACCTTCTGATCCTGCTCAGATGAGGCCATGACAAAGAATTACCTTAGTGAACATTTATACATTATATTATCCAAGAATGTAATAAATGGTTCAATAATTGAAATGCCCATTATTTCCAGATCCCAGACGGTATCCTACCCATCAACTGAAGATGGAACTTCAAATAAAATTTAATTGGTCACATACACATGGTTAGCAGATGTTATTGCGAGTGTAGCGAAATGCTTATGCTTCTAGATCCGACAGTGCAGTAATATCTAACAGGTAATATCTAACAAATTCCACAACAAAACCTAATATCTAACAAATGCCACAAAACCTAATATACACAATCTAGTAAAGGAATGGGATGAGAATATATAAGTATAAAATATATGGATGAGCAGTGACAGAGCGGCTAAGATGCAATAGATAGTGAAGGATACAGTATATACATATGAGATGAGTAATGCGAGATATGTAAACATTCTTAGTGGCATTATTAAAGTGACTAGTGTTCCATTTATTAAAGTGGCCAATGATATCAAGTCTTTAGGTCATGTCCCTCCTGTCCCCAGGGAAAGTTGTGCCCCTGTTAATATCATTGCACTGTTTGCAAGGACAGCTTTATTGCAAGTAGGCATTTAATTGTATTGTGTAGCTAAGCTTATGCTGTATCATAAATAAACTTTGATTTGACTAGCTTCAACACATGGTTTCGATATTCCCTATTATAGAATAAAAGAAAAACAAGAGATGAACTATCAATTTATATTATTGATTTGCATAGATTAAACATGCTATCAAATGAATTGACCAAGTAGTGAACATAAATCATTACTATGTAGAATTGTAGGAAATTGAATTTAAAACAGCCATAAAATCAAGCTTTTGGTGAGGTGTATTCATGCATCTCAATAAACTAGAACCTAAATGCATTATTACCTCCAACTAGGTGCAATTCACATTTCCAATTGCCCACCCTGACATAGAATGGGCCCTGTGTCTCAACCAATTGCCAATGTAGACTAAATATCCCAAGCAGGGCTACAGCAACTTCCAGAGAGGCTCCTTGGGCTTTGTGGTGGCCACTCTGGTTTGGGAGTCCTCAGCAGAATGGTCTCGCCATAACCAAGTGGTCACAGATCGTTCTGGGTTCCACTGTACAAGAGGGTCCGTGGAGTTTTATGAACATCCAGGCAGACACAGTGAATTAGGATTTTTATTTTTCAACGTTCTGATTGGCCAAAGTGATCAAGCCTCCGACAGGTTTACGCAGTGCACACACATAGCCTATAGTTCATCATTCTCGCCACCGCCAGAGAGAAGACAGGAAACAAGCAACCACTTAACTATCTCTAGGTTTCAAATGTACGTATTTATTTGGTTTGTCATTCTATTGTTTTATGGAATTTGTGGTAATTGAATTTATTTCGAAGTTTTTAATTTAGTTCGAAGTTCTTTCCCAGAAATAGTTTTACCAGCTCTGCGCATTCTCAAATTGAAAAGGGTGAGGGAGCGCTGCTCTTCCGCACTCCGACAGCACTACACCCCTGGGTATGAGTTGAGAAACATGCCTATTTTGTAATGACACAATTTAAAAGCTATACGATATTAAGAACATGTTAATTATCTAAAATCTCTGAAAATATTTGTAATGTTGAGTTTCGTTTTATGTATTTCATGCTGGGTTTGAGCTAGCGCCCAATTGACTCCCATTCCCTTCTTGTGGGATTCTACAGAGAATGCACTGCATAGCCCATTGTTAACGCACGGGCAATGTACACAATGGACGTTAATACGATTCCAAGTTACAATTTATTCCTATCTCCTCAAAACTATATCTGGCTTTAGCTACAAAAGACTACAACATGCTGATTTCTGGCTCTGGAATTGTCAAATTTGCTCTGCTCTTTTGTTGAATTTGGCAACATTCATAAGCTAACCAACCTCACACCCAACAGTATCAGGGGTGTATTCATTAGAGGACGACCGCAGCAAACATTTGCAAAACGTTTTATAACGGAAGCCGTTTACTCCCAAACGGAAAACTAGAGTTTCTATTGGACAAACTCAGGAAGGTCCCTCCAGGGTGGCTCCATATTGGTGGGCTTTATGTTATTGTGATATTTAATATTCATATGCAATGTTTGATTGTGTTTCGCGCAAATTAAGTTGGTAAGAAAGACTGGATGACGGTAATAAAGAAAAATGGAGCTAAAAAAAGCGAAATCTGGAAACGGAAAGCAGTTTCTGGTTGGTACGATTTATGAATAAGGATGTTGATTTGGGAGACCTGTGTTGAATAGTCTGGGGATGCTTCAACTGTGATGGGAATCATGTTCCAGAATTCCCTAAATGCCCTGTTAGGGTGTAGGCGGTCAAAGTAGCGAAGATCCAGGGCTGTCGAGCAGGTTTCCTACGCGGAGGCAGTGAAAATTGTTGGAGAGAGTAGAGATGAAGCTCTGGCAGTGGTGTATTGATGTCGTTTATCAGATAAAATATCCTGAAATACTAATGGTGAATGTGGATTTTGTTGCGTTTATTGCACAGGTGATTAATTGTACAGGACAAACTAATAAAAACATTGGAGAAACTGGATAACATTGTGAAAGTGGCCAAAAGGTTATTGCATCTTCAGGACACGTCTGAAACATTGCAGGGGATACTGTCGGGAGATGCTCCCCCCGTCTCAGGCCCCGGAGCCTGTGTAGGGATCTGAGAAGACATTTGAAACTGACAGTTTGTTTTTTCTTAATTTTGATGGGGATAATATGAGTATGTTTTTTTCCCTGCGTTAAAGTTAGTTTTCACCCCATACAGTAGTTGGCATACACCAAGTCGGGAGTGGTTTGGACGTTGAAGGAGCACGTTGGAGAAGAAAGACGGAGAGCGGGTTTGTTTGAAATTGAAAACTATTGCGGTAGCTTTTGATAAAGAATAACATCAAGATGAAGCAGCTGCATTATAAGTGGCATACACTGCTGAGCGCTACATCACAAGGGGTTCGTGCTGATTGTATGGAGATTGTGGCAGCCGGTTTAAATGGCGCCCCTTGAGAAGGCAAGCACAAGATGTATGTCAGGAGAAGTGCAGTATTATCATAAGGAGACATTTACTTGGAATACGTAGGAGGAATGGAGGGAAAAAGAGGCAGTGGAGGTTTAAGAGAGAGAGGGAGGAAGAGGGTGAGCTTGAGTTGGTTAAAAATGGCGGAAAAAAGAGAGATGGTTTGTTAAAGAAGAATGGTAGAAAGTGTAAGCAGAGTTAGCTGAAGAGGAAGTGAATGAGGGTGAATTATCAGAGGTTGTAGGTGTGGTGGAGGCTTGTACCGAGGGTCAGGATAAAGATGAGTCTGTGACAGTAGGAGTAAAGCTTTTGGAAAAAGTGGACCCTTGCCTTTTGGCTGATCCATTTGTGGTTTCAGGGTGGGTGAAAACAGAGTTGAGTGCTGTGGAATCGGCAAGGGTAACCAGAAGTGGTCTTGTGATAATTGTTTGTGTTTCTGCTGGTCAGAGGGAGAATGCGCTCCGCAATAAACGAATGGGGGCAAGAAATGTGAATTGTTTCGCTCTCAGGAAATAGGGCGCCATTGAAAGGAGTGATAACTGGGGTAGCAGTAAATGTAAAAGTTAACCAACTGAAGTGGAAGATTCCCGCAGTGTTTGTGATGCTCGTCGTTTGGTGCGACGCAGACAGGGTGGCAGAGTAGTGAAACAGAAGAGTCATTGTCTGTTCTTTTGAGTTGATGTTGAGTCTTTGCCAGACAAAGTGATGTTAGGATATATAACGTTATCCTGTACGAGCCTTTGTGGTGATGTCCCATCCTTTCAAGTTGTTGGCATGAGGTAGGACTAAATATATTTAAATAGTGGAGTAGGGTGGTGTAATTAACTGTATTTATTTATATATTTTTTTGTGAGTGTAGTGTTAGAGATGGGAGGGTATTTTTATTTATTTTTTATAGTAAAGTATAAGGGAGTTGTACTCCAGTCTAGTAGGTGGCGGTCATGCAACATATTGGATGCCAACCGCAGTTAAACCGCAAAGAAGAAGAAGTCATGTTTGCGGACAGCTACAATACCATAGAAGAAGACCCCTTTCCGGTTTGTTCAGTTTGGGTTCCTAGTGAACACACCCAACTAGTGTCAACATTGGGCTTTTATAACATTTTTTACCTGCAAACCAGCCTAACAAAGACATATTTTCTGACAAGGAAAAAGTGCGTTTTGAGAGGATTCCACGCAATTGTATTGCAAGACTGCTAGATATGCGAGTATTTGTAGTTTAGCTAGCTAGCTAAACTGTCGTTGAATTATTGATGCTAAATCGGGATTTGCTTTGCAAATGTGTTTAGCTAGCTCACTATAGAGTCAGCCTTGGCGTATGCTATTTAAAAGTAGACAGATCACTGACTTCAAATCAATATTGCTAGTTAATGCTAAACTGCTAGTGTGAGATTACCTACAAGGTAACATAGAAATATTACGCGTTAACTAGCTGGCTAACGGGTTGTTAGACAGTGGCAGCTAACTAGCGATACAATTTAGACTAATGTATTATTGACTAACGTCATAGTTTGTCATTAGACTTAAATAGGGTAGATCGAGGATGTGATCATGATTTTGTGAGCGGTACAGGTAGGCCTAAGAGTTTTCCTATGTTTGTCCGGTATTACTGCAGTCCTTCCGTGGGGTGATGAAATTCATACTTTTAATAAACACGTATCTTGTACAACCACCACGCTTTCCTTAGCGCGTATGCGCTTGTGCCAATTGAGTTTCAGTTTATGTAGCGAACGTTTAATGTCAAGGCCGCCACGTCTCCAGTTATGAAACACAAATTAGGAAAACGAGAAAAAAAAAGCGATACGTTTCTTTTAAAGTATTAATTCCAGCACCCCGCGGAAGGACCGCAGTTGTACAGGACAAACATAGCGGTACAGGTGAGCGTTTTCAGAATTTGACATTTTAACAAGTGACGTTACCGACAGATGGTGAGTCGTTGCAAGTAAATCGCGCGACCAGTCATCAATACTCAACTCTGCCTGGATATAAGAGAACAGAGTTGAGTGTTCCTCAGCTATCTAAATTCCTGACTTGGAAGACAACACGTCTTCTAAACTTTCATGTCTAGTTGCAGGGAGTCCGTTTGAATTGAGAAAATACTATTAAATAAATATTTTGCTCCATTTAGTAATCCAACAATGTCTACGCAGCCATCTTGTCTATTTCAAATCGTATCGTTGATCGAGACAGGTTAGTGTCATGACATGCAGCACTTTGGGGTGGTCAACCCACCTGTCTTAATCGATGAGAGAAGATTTTAAATAGACAAGATGGTGGCGTATGCATTGTTGGATTACTTCATGGAACGAAACAATAATTTTATTTAATAACCAAGCATTTTCTAAATTCAAACAAACCCCCTGTTACTAGACACGGAAATATAGAAGATGTGTTGTCTTCCAAGTTGGGAAATGAAGTATCGCCAAGTAAAGGTTGTTCTCAAATTCTCTGCACTATTATTTACACTACTGTATGGAAGTGTTCACATAAAACCGCATTTTCAGTGTAGCTACTGACATTTGAGCTAGTCAGCCATATTTTAGCTGGCTCTGGACATAGCTAGCTAACTGAATATATTATTATAATGTAGGTTATAGTTTTGAGAGTTTGGGACTTTAAAGTTATCAGCATTTGTCAATTTATTTATTGACATGGCCTTATTCTGTTCAATGTTTGACCTATATAGTACTCTAAATACCCCTAATTAATGTTAAGTTCAAAATAATACAGTATAAAAAATTGCATAAACTGTTGAAACCAAAGATGGTTCAGAACATTAAAGCCAATTATCTCAATCATGTTTTTGCAGATAGAGCTCTCGCTCCATTTCGGCTGTTGTGATCTAATTATTAGGAACTTTATCATGACAGCATGATTGAGTCATGTATTGTTGTTTGATTAATGAAGGACTGCGGTAGGTAAATGGATGTAAACATACAATGTCAGTGGTGATTATCTGTTATTGTCTGTTCTTAGCTGGCCCCACCAATTCCTACCATCATGCCTGCTCTACTAGAGAGGCCCAAACTGTCCAATGCCATGGCACGCGCCCTGCACAAGCACATCATGCGAGAGCGAGACCGCAAGAGACAAGGTAAGAAAGAACCCTCTACCCAATGACACTGGTAGTTTGCAAACTCAAAGTTGCAGGTAACACACTGAAATCAACTCCTGGGCAAGGCAGTTAACCCACTGTTCCCCGTATTCAGAGGGGTTGGGTTAAATGCGGAAGACACATTTCAGTTGAATGCATTCAGTTGTACAACTGACTAGGTGTTACGAATCCCTTTGGCCTGACAATCTGGGGGGGGAAATGGTAGTGGGACCCGTAACACAACTCACGCAAATTATAGTGAAAACGTAACAGTGAGAACAAATAACCACGACACTTAAATCTACCGTCAAACTCAGGGTTTATTAGTAAACACACGGTAATGGGGGGGGGGGGCAGGAAAAGGGGCTGAGCTGGACCCAAGGAATGAAACCACCAAAAACACCCCTAAGCTAGACTAGCCTATTTCAACAACAGCTAACTAACTAACCAAAAATACAGTGGGTGGTCCGCCCAGTTCTAACTAGTGTATTTAACAAAGTTTACCTACGGGTAGTGTATGCCCATGGGCGAACTGTCTGGTTACCCCCTTTTCCCACTATCAAAGAAACACTATAACAAAACCAATACTCACAGGTAGGAACAAAGTGACATGTAGTTGCAAACCACACAATGGATCTACAGACATATGGCATTGACAGAGAGATTGAGCTCTAGAGAACACAACTGACAGGGTTTTTAAACCAAGGGAAAGGGACTGTGATTGGGTAAGGGAAAAGGAGCAGGTGTCTTCTGATTAGCGACTAATTGATGACTGATTGGGGAATGATGATTGTCACCTGTAGGGGAGAAGGAGAGAAAAGAAACACACAGGATACACACATAATACTTGTATCCGTAACACTAGGTATCCCCCTTTCCTGTTCTGTAACCCTCTCACCCAACCTTGTGTCACAGAGGAAGAAGAAGTAGACAAAATGATGGAGCAGAAGCAGAAGGAGGAGGAAGAGAGGAAGAGAAAGAAAGAGGTGGAGGAGAGAATGTCTTTAGATGAGACGAAAGAGCAGGTGAGTTATTGAGCTCTTTAGTGCCTCACTCTCTTTCGGTTCTTCTTACTTAACTCCTCTTTCTTTTTGTCCCTCTCTCTCTCCCTTAGATCATGAAGATGGGGGAGAAGCTACAGGGGCTACAAGAGGAGAAACACCAGCTCTTCCTCCAGTTGAAGAAAGTGCTCCATGAGGAGGAGAAGAGACGGAGGAAAGAACAGAGGTAAAGGCTTTACCGGCTCTGGAGGTCTTAAAAAAATCACTTATCCCTAGCATGGTGGTCCCAGATCTACAGGGATTGTTTTGCAAACATCTATGGTTGTTGTTGAAAGCACAAACATACAGCACATACAGATCTGGGACCACCAGGCTAACACATTCCCCAGCAACCTACGTATGTTATTGGCTTTTGATATGAAAGTCAGTCCTATTTGCTGATAAACTAGCATTAACATTGTGGCTATGGACAAGATCTTACTTTCTTTCCCCAATGTTTTCTTGTAGTGACATGACAACCCTGACATCTGCTACGTACCAGCCCAGCATGGCTATCCACTCAGGACAACATCTGCTCAGCATGCAAGGTAATTCACACTGATTGATGTAATACAAGCGTAATTGTCTATACACACATACTGTTAGTTGTACTATGCACATTACCAGCCTCGCTCTCTCCCTCTGTGTATCTTTCTCTCCATGTTACCCTCCTCTCTATATCAATGATTAGCAGGTCAAGTGAGTCATGGCCGGTCTGCTGCTCTGCTTGGAGAACGCAGCAAACAGCTCTTCCAGTCCCCTGTCCTTCCTGTGAGTGAGCAGATTTCATAAATACTCGGGTTGCCAGTATTTGGCCTCAAGCCCCTCAGTGTATGCAGCAGGCACTTGTTCCTGTTGATTATAATTAGGACTTCAGTGGCTTGAGGACTGACGAATGGGGACCCAATATGCCCTGATTTTATAACATGTTCTATACTTAATTTAGGTTTGGCCTGAATGTAATCTACTAATAGTATATGGAATTTAGCAGACCCTTTTATCCAAGGTGACTTATAGTGCATTAAATGTGTGTGAAAACGTGTCCTGTATGTTACTTGACAGGGGCGTCACTACCAGAGCCAGCCAGGGATGAGCTCCGTGGGCTCCGAGCATGGGCAGTATTCAGCCAGCCAGGCAGCCCATGGTCCCTACGGCCAGCTCACCCAGGCACAGCACTCCTCTCCCTTCGCCGCCAGCCAGCATGTCCCTGTCAGCTACGCCACCAGCTCGCAGCTCAGAGGTAACCGCTTTGGATTTTCAATGTAATTGTTATTTGAGAGACGTGTTGTCTATGTGACATTGAAAGCATACTAATAATGTGTATCTGGTAGCTTGTTCCCAGATCTTTTTGTTCTGGTTTGCCAATTCCTGTGGTCATTGTTAAGCCAAACATGTTTGACAAACAGATATGGGAGCAGTCTGTTTGTGTTGTTTTTCCAAGGTGACCATGTTGTGGTCATTATGAGAATGAGAAGCTTATTGCGTATGCTGTCTGTGTGCGTGCTTCACTCATAAACTGCTCCTTAATGCCCCCCCCCCCCCATCCCCGTCCAGGTGCCTCAGCGTTCCAGGCCATGCAGTACCTGCCTCACCAGCAGCAGGGCTACGCTGTACACAGCCACTTTACCTCTCAGCCAGGTACCTTACATCCGTGTTTCTGTGTCTAATAATGTCTATAGGTTGTTGCAGGCCTCACACTTGGGGATTGTGGCATGTTTCTTGTAAGGTTTATGTGTAAGGACACTGGGATGGGTGTGCGGACTTTACTACTCTCGCGCTTCACTCAATTTTTCTCTGTTCACCATTTTATATTTTTTTGTCCCCAGGATTAATCCCCAGTGCTGGGATCCCTCTACAGAAGCAGCTTGAACATGCTAATCAACAGTCTGGTTTCACTGACTCTGTAAGTTCATTGGGCCCCATATAGACTGGCAAAATAGCATGGCACAGGATGATATGGTTATATAAGTGTTTATAAACCATAGGGTTTAAACAATGCATTTAAGAGGTTGATCACAAGCAGTGTGCTGTATTTCAGTTTGTGAGCGGGTCGTCTGTGGTTAACTCACACGTAACTGGCCTTTCAATCTTTTTCTGCTGTGTTTTTGTGGTGGCTTCAGAGTACTCTACGGCCCATGCACCCTCAGACTCTTCATGCCTGTGCTGCAGGCCTTCTGCCTACCCCCTCCCTTGCAGTGCAAATCCCTGCTGCAAAGGTAAAGCCCACCCACCCTCTATACCCACCTACCCTGGGTCATGTTCATTAGGGCACACAGCAAAACGTTTTGCAATTAAAAACCAAAATAAGTGTTTCTTATTGGAAGTGTTCAGTTAGTACCTATCCATTTCACTCCACTTTTTTTCAGTTTTGTGCCTAATGAACACAACCCTGCTTTATGCATTGCTCTCTTCCTTCTATGGTATGAAACACACCACAGGGTTACGAAGTCAGTCAGCTTTGTTAATTCATAACCTCATGTCTTCTTTTCCTGCGCCTCCTGTTCTGTGTGAATAGTCTGGCTTACCGTATGCCCATCCCCCCCGTCCAGCCTCTCCGGGAAGCTTTACCCATGGAACACCTCCACAGCAGGCTCACCCAGTGAGTATCCTATCAGACATCACCCACATCTTAGCAGCCCAACCCCTTATATACAGCCTTGGTGCTGCCGGATAGATCAAATGGCCAATGATAATGGCCTCGACGAAATGCAATGAATACGTCATGAAAATCAACCCCAGTTGTGTAATAATATGGTTTAGAGTGTTCATCACTATTTTAGACTAAAGCAGGGGTCTTCAACCTTTTCTTGCCCAGGCAAACCGGTGACCCATTGCTTGTCTTGTGAATACTGGCAAGGACAAGTAATCAACATGTTAAAATGAATAGATTTGGTCAATAGCTTTTCATTATTTTGATCTCCCCACATTATAATTGGAGAAGTGTAATCTCTAATATAGCCTATTAGTTAGAAAGTTAACTCCAAGCTAGGGCTAGCTGTGTTCGAATACCCATACAGTATACTATGTACTATTAGTTAATTTTAGTATACTGTAAACGAACAGTATGCTTTCAGTTGAGCGTACTAGCTCTTTGCATGTCTACCGGAGGTTGATGCTGTTGCTAGCTAGTTAGCATAACAACTGACTAGTTAAACATTTTACGACTTCGGGTGTGTTCTTAAATTCAATCTGGAGTGTCAGAGTGCGCTCGTAAATTCAGAATGTTCTCAGTTCTCAGATTGTCAGTTCGTAAATTCAGAGCGGTTCGCTCTCACTGGACGCTCGGGCCGAGGAGTCGGGTTGATTTGAGTGTTCTGACCTTACAAAGGCAGTCAAGCATCCAAGCTAACGTTGGCTAGCTACTTCCAGACACAAATGAGACCATTCTGACCATTTCACTCGCCTTAGCAGAGCTGGTTAGGCTCTGGTTAGTTTTCATGTTATCCAGAGCGTTTGTGGCTGTGACTGCTGCTGGCAACAATTGAATTATGCTTTTTTGCCTACGTTTACTGACACCGGCCATATTCAAGGGGTGTTGAGCGCTCGTAAATTCATTATTCTGCACTGTCTGGTACACTCAGATGAGAGTTTTCTAAAATTGGAGTAGATAGCCAGAGCGAATTTACAAAAGCACCCGAATGTCCATTGTGCACGCGCAATGACTATACCATTTAGTAAGCTAAGAATGACGGGAATAATGAAGTCACTAACGTTGGTTAGTTAGTTAGCCTATGGTTAATATACTGGCAAGTTTGATGTATAAGTAGCCAACTAACGTTAGGAAGCTAGCTAAGAACATACCAGTACATACTACTGTAATGGTACGCTATGTTGTTCATAAGGACAGCGTAGCTAACAAATTGTCAGCCAATATAACGTGTACGGTAACTTATTTGAAAAGTCATTACTTTATTACGTTGCTCCACATTTTCTTAACATTTGTCATAATTAGTTAAAGCAATGAATTTGTATCCGCTATGGTTGTACTTCGACTGCATGTTTTCTTCAAATCTGGAAACTATGTGAAGCCACGCCCATTTCATGAAGACCTGCATTATGGGCCCGAAAGTACGGAAATAGTGTCCTCTGCGTGTGTACTTCATATTTTGGCAAATTTAGTACGACGTCCTAGAACTTTTGGCCTACTAACTATATCTATACTATGACCAATAAGCATACCTTGTACTCAATTCCCGTCATAAATAGTATGGTTAATGCGGTTAGTATGAGTATTCAAACACAGCTAGTCATTTTTGTAAAAAATAAATAAAATTGTATTGCATCTTTGAAAGACATACCTGATGAATACAACTTGTCGTGGAAATACTAATCAATAATGAGGAGAGACGAGGTCAATCACCAATCAGGATGTTACTTTATTCAAAACTTATTAACATCGATTCATAATGAAGCTGGTCAACGAACCACCCTAGATGATTAGTTGAGAGTCCAACGAGCGGATTTGAGCCACAGCATTTTATAGCAAAGTACATCCTCCTGAATGTTCATGACAAACAGATGCATGGAATGGGTAACAAGGTTAGGATTTGTATGAAAGATACTAATAATTCACAGCAGACAGTATCTGCTGTAAAGACTTTTCATTGTGTGGAAACCAGGGTCTGGCCCCCAAAAGAAGGTTCCCCTCATCGTTATCCATCCTCACCCTGGTACCTCCCGGCACACAAACACCAACTCATGCTATGGAATGCGGTTTTTAGGCTTTATCACCAAAGGCATGGTAAATCCACTGTCGGCATTAAGCCCCCAGAGGCCCAACTCAAGACCACGCACAGATGAGTGTTCTAAAAACCCTATTCTACTCCATAAAACAACCATTTGATGCATTAACAGTATTATAACATCATCTTGTAATTTTTCTCAACCTAAAAGTAAATGACATGGTTTTAAAATATTAATTCACACGTAGAAAACAAATAGATCATCAAACAACTTTTAACTAAAAACATATAGAAAAAAACTTCCTTGCACTAGTATTCTGCTCCTGAACAAGGCAGTTAACCCACTGTTCCTAGGCCGTCATTGAAAATAAGAATTTGTTCTTAACTGACTTGCCTAGTTAAATAAAGGTAAAATACTATTGTAAATTGGTTCATTGAGCCTTTTAACCTTGACATAAAATGATCCTTCATTGGGAATGATATAAACATGAATATTGTTAAGAAATGATCAGCAATCTAAATCAGAGTACCTTTTTTATGAGTACGAAACAAAACATCATGTTGATACTGAGCATACTTCCCTTGGTCAGCATAGTGGAAATAACTATTTCCATCTCAGAAAACTAAAATTAGCATATCTTGTTGGACCAATCCTGGTAGTGAATCCCGGTTTAAGTCAAATGTGTTGCGTTGGTGCCTAATGAACATGACCCATGACAAGCAACATGATTCCACTATTTATAAGGCAACACCTATAGATCAACTAGTTTAGGGACACTTTCAGTCTCAGGATCCGGGCATGCTAGTACACAACAATCAAAACAATCGATCCATAATACATTCATTTCTTCACTCGTAGTTATTAACATACTAATCTCAATCAGTCGGTTTTAAAAATCATTCAGTTTCCAAATCGTAATCAAAACCCAATTATCCAACCCAAATTTAGAATGACATTGCTCGTTGATTGACATTTGTCCTATCACTCAAAGTTAAAACCCTCAATTTAACACACATCAACATTGGCAGAATGTACATGTATATTAACATGCAGTATAACTTAATACTAGAATTATAGGGTAATTATCATGATTATTATTACAGATCTGTATCTAAATGCATTGTTCATCTAAATTACTATACATTTAGCAGTGTGTAGACCTCAATCAACCTGATACCCCAAAATAAACCATTTTAAGACAAGTCTAAGTCAATTATGGGCACTGTTGACCAACCCCCCCCCCCCCCCCCCCCCCCTTTCTTCTGGCGTCTCTTCATTGTCTTCTCCCAGATAGCTTTACAGTTCAAAGTGGATGGCCCATGATGTCCCAATTTCAATATCTCACCTGGGCCGCCACCACCTTCACCACCAATTATGTCTTGTCCATTTGTCAACCAGTATACCAGCAACATAAGACCAGCTTTGGAACAGATCTCTCCCCATGCTTACTCCATGTGGACTCCTGTCACACTCCTGAGAGAAAAGGCACCGGTTGCTGGCTCGGACTCCGGTCTCTTGATAGAAATGGTGCAGACAGGGCCGCATTGAACGCCTTTGTCGCTCTTCTTCAGCCGGTTAGAGGGGGTTCACACCGTTCTAGGACAAATTATCCCTGCCATGCATCAAGAGAAGACAGATCAGAACAACAGTTTAGTTCAGTTCATTTCTGATTCAGGAAATCCAGACAAGCATTGATTATATGACAAACTATTACTTTCACCAATTATTCTTAATACAAATTTCTAAACTTGTCAGAGAATAACAACACATTCTGTTGAAACTATTTTTTCAAATTGGCTTATGCTCCCCTCATCGCAGAGCCACAGGATCGGGAAGTTAGACCTCTAACCCATCGGGAGAAATCCCAACAATCCAGCAGACCCAATCTGGTGAGATTTGTATCAAAACAGAACAAACAACACAACAATACACTCCTTCATATACAGTTAAAGTCGGAAGTTTACATACACCTTAGCCAAATGTATTTAAACTCAGATTTTCACAATTCCTGACATTTAATCCTAGTAGAAATTCCCTGTCTTAGGTCAGTTAGGATCACCACTATTTTAAGAATGTGAAATCTCTGAATAATAGTAGAGAGAATTATTTATTTCAGCTTTTATTTCTTTCATCACATTCCCATTGGGTCAGAAGTTTATTTACTAATTGAGTGTATTTGGTAGCATTGCCTTTAAATTGTTTATCTTGGGTCAAGCATTTCGGGTAGCCTTCCACAAGCTTCCCACAATAAGTTGGGTGAATGTTGGACCATTCCTCCTGACAGGGCTGGTGTAACTGAGTCAGGTTTGTAGGCCTAATGCTATTGAAACGATGAAGTAAATCCTGCAAATAATCCAATTAAAATGATTTGTAGTCTTAACTTCTTACGGATCATTGGGACACTAGCGTCTCACCTCGACAACATCCGGTGAAATTGCGGAGCGCGAAATTGAAATTACAAAAATCGTAATATTAAACATTCATGAAAATACAAGTGCCATATATCATTTAAAAGCTTAACTTCTTGTTTATCCAGCCGCTTTGTCAGATTTCAAAAAGGCTTTATGGCGAAAGCACACCATGCGATTGTCTGAGGACAGCGCCCCGCACACAAAAGCATTACATACATTTCCAACCAAGCAGAGGCGTCACGAAAGTCAGAAATAGCGATAAAATAAATCACTTACCTTTGAAGATCTTCATCTGGTTGCAATCACAAGGGTCCCAGCTACATAACAAATGGTCCTTTTTTTCGATAAAGTCCTTTATATCCCCATAAAGTAAGTTTCATTGGCGCGCTTGACTCAGTAATCCACCGGTTTCCCTCGTTCAAAATGCATACAAATGAATCCCGTAAGTTACCAATAAACTTCTTCCAAACATATCAAACAACATTCCTAATCAATCCTCAGGTACCCTAATATGTAAATAAACAACATTTAAGACTGAGAATACCGGAGATAAATAACGAAGTACGCGCCCTCACCGGAACGCACAACAAACACTACAGCCAAAATGGGAGCCCTTACTAAAACTACAAATTCTAGTTCATTTTTCAAAAAACAAGCCTAAAACTCTTTCTAAAGACTGTTGACATCTAGTGGAAGCCCTAGGAACTGCAATCTGGGAGGTCTTCCTTTTATATTCCCATTGACAGCCATAGTAATCAGGAGTGAGCTGTTTTGTCCTCGGGATTTCGCCTGCCATATCAGTTCTGTTATACTCAGACTTTATTGTAACAGTTTTGGAAACTAGAATTTTCTATCCAATTCTACCAATTCTATGCATATCCTAGCTTCTGGGCCTGAGTAACAGGCAGTTTACTTTGGGCATCTCATTCATCCAAACTTCCGAACACTGCCCCCTAGCCTGAAGAAGTTAACATCTTGGCACATAATAAAGACACAATTACCAGAAATAGCATGAAAGGTCCTCCAAGTGTTTCTCCGCAGAGATTTTCACATGCGCAAAAGGGATTTGTTTACCATCATAGCAGTCAAACAAAT
This sequence comes from Salvelinus namaycush, assembly GCF_016432855.1. Taxonomy (NCBI): domain Eukaryota; kingdom Metazoa; phylum Chordata; class Actinopteri; order Salmoniformes; family Salmonidae; genus Salvelinus; species Salvelinus namaycush. The sequence continues at coordinate 7,580,211 of NC_052327.1, forward strand.
TAAATCGACATCCACTGATGTAAAACCAGATCGTGCGCCTTGTAATAAAAGTGGATTTTATTTTCTCATGCGACATATTTAAATTACTTCATTACATCACATTCGCTCCGTAATGATAATTAGTTTGACGGAAAACCCTAAGTTAGGCTTTGTGCTACGTTGTAAGTTACGTTGATTTGCCACATTAATTCACTCTAACTCTATGTGAAAAGGGTTTATACGATAATTAATGCAACTTCTCTTAGACTACAAAAAAATAATACATTTTCAGGCAATATGGGCAGTTTTATTTTAAATGTAGTACTTGGACGGAGAAAACCCCATCAGCGTTTCATAGCTACATCATTAGGGAAAGTTAACCAAAAGTGGGCACAATCCAATCCAGTTTCTGAGACAATTGCCCCGACTTTGTAGACAGTTTAATAATGCTTAAACCTCATCTTCATCAAATGATCCATCAAAGGGACCAACTCAGAAAATGTATCTATTATTTTCCCAACTCTGACGTACGTACGTCTACGTCTGGGTGCGCGAGTTAGCATATTATTATTTTTTAGTTCCATCATTACTTCATCAAATCTCTAGTAATCCATTATACACGCATACAATTCATCATATTTTCATATCTTCACAGAATCAATATAGAATGTTAGAAATTCTTAGGTACTCACATCAACCAATCCATTGGCTCAGCAAACGTTCTCCCAGTGGAAAAAAACAGAAGTTTCCCGGACACTGCCCTGCCCGGTCATGGAATCCTAGATGGTTCTCTAGCTTCCCAGAAATCACGGCAAAGTCTAGCCTCCCAGAAACTATAGACTTGCTGCTACTGTCTAAAATAACATCCCTCTCTCAATACCACTCTTGATATTCTATGATGGGCAGTGATGGACGGAACCCCAAGATAAAGTTATATCAAGACTTATCCAATTTTCAAATCATCTTATTTAGCAAATTTCTATATCTTATTATCCAAATGTAAGATTAACACTTATTTCTACCCTCACGTACACTCCTATCACATTCACAGAACAGAAATAAATGACAGAGGTGAATGACACAGACAAGGAAAACCGGTTAGCTCTGTTTTTAGATTTCAATCCCTGTCTATATGAACATACCATACCATTATCAAAATATTGCCTAATTACTGTTTCCAAAACAAAACACACAATAGCCTCTAACAATAGTAACCTTAGGGCATACCTGTTTCTCATTTATCAAAACATTACGTTATAATTTGAACTTCACCAAGCCAGATGCCTTCGCAAGGGCCCTCGCAACCTGCACTCTAGTTCCTCGTTCAATATATTAACCTCACCAGTCCTACTGTGATCAACCCAGTACCACGGAACTAGACTTTTGGTAGCCCGCAAATGGCATATCCATACGCGAGCCATCTCCACCCTGGTACCGCCCGGCACACAAACACCAACTCATGCTATGGAATGCGGTCTTTAGGTCTTATCACTAAAGGCATGGTAAATCCACTGTCAGCATTAAGCCCCCAGAGGCCCAACTTGGAAGACCACATACATATGAGTGTTTTAAAAACCCTATTCTACTCCATAAAACAACCATTTGATGCATTAACAGTAATATAACAATCTCGTAATTTCGCCCACAACAAACTACGACATACGTAATGAATAGAACACCGTATTCACACCCCTGTCTTAAAAACAGATAGTAATACTTAAACGGGCAGATCCAACTTTACCCTCTTCATGTAAAAATGAAAAACTGATATTGCGTAAACTATAGCTACTTGAATATAAAGTTTAATCCCCCCCTTCTCAAATAAGCGATTTATGATGACTATTATACGATAATTGTGCCCTACTCCAAACATGTTTGCCAACAGCAGCTGGTTAAACAAAGGTTAACAATGGTTTGGCAAAAATGAATGTCCAAGTCAAGAAAGCTTACCAGCAGTCAGTGTCACTTGCCACGACTGGTACTCGCGGGTGCTTTATCAAAGCCTTTGTCAGATACTCCAGTGACTGTAATTAGCTCCAGTGAGTGTAATTTGCTCAATATTAGGAGTTGAGAAATAAATATGAAGATATCCCCCTTTTCTACTGTATGGTATGTAAATCAAAATCGGTTTAGTCTGCTGTTGCTAGCAATATTAATTAAAATATTGAAATAAACAAAATATTTTTCCACTTATTTTATATATTTTCGTGGACCCCCTGCAGTAATTGAATAACCCTGGGCTAGAGGCACCCTATTTTTGATTTGACTGACTCAAGTATATTCTCATATTATATATTCTCATGTATAGTTGGAAGTGATACTTAGAAAACTAGATTCTACTTCTATAGTATGATGTTTCCAAATTATTTGTTCATGCTCTTTTGTTTCAATTTTACAGACAACGTTTCAGAGCTCTCCTCAACCCGCCCCACGGCATGCCTACCTCTCCCACAGCCAATCAGGACAGAGGTTCTACCACAACAAGTAAACTAGCCACATCCACCACCAGAAATTACTGAAGGGCATCATTCTCCACACAGTTTTGTCTACAACTGCTGACATAGTACATTGATGTAGTTTCTTCTGCCAAAAGACTGTACTGTCAGTATATATAAGCATGTTTTTTTTCTCCCCTATATCAGTATTTCAGTAGAATCAATCATGACATAATTTGTATATTCAGAACAATGGTGCTGTTTACATTGTATTACCAAATTAAACCATCAACAATCTTAAATGCTCTGTGCTCCTCACTTTGTACTGATAATAAAAGCCTCTTAAAATACTCTTATTTTAATCTTAACTAATTTTAAATGATTCAATGTAAACCCTTCTCAAGGTCCATGGAGAAAATTATCATTTGCAAGGAAGAACATTCCTCTTCCGTTCACAAACATATTTGTGGAAGCCATATTTTCCTAAACTTTTTAAATTAAAAAGTTGTTTACAACTGAATTTCATTAAATTGTACTTGAAAACTAAACATGGAATGTTTTTTATATTTTTTATGCGGAAGCGTATGATGTGTTACAAGGGAACATGTGACAAGATACATGTGGGAGGGAAGTTAATGTGTTAAATCTTTGTAAAAACGAAAGAGAAATTTGCGATTAGGGCTTGGAATAGAAACATTTATTTTTACAGAGGTCATTCACAAGAGGTAAAGCATAAACAAATACTGAAGAGTCTTGAATATATGCAAGTCTGTGGGAGAGAAGCGCGTCGGAAGTTGACTATGCACTTTTTAGTGGTAAGGTGGCACGGGAGAGTGCGAAAACAATAAGAAAAGATGACCTGGTCTCTTCAGTGACTCGTCATTTTTTATTATTTCAACTTAACAGAATGTAAGAGTTGGTCGAGATGGATATCAAATTATAGCCTATAGGTTTTTGGTTGCGACACCTGTTTCCTTCTGGATTTTACTCTTCAAATTGCTACAGGACGGATGAAACTGAAACCAGTGTTTTGTTTGAATGAATCAGTGAGTTGGCTTTCTTAGAGTTGAAAGCACCAGGATAGTTCTCTGTGTGTTGTATCGATTTGTGAATTATGTATAGCTGCTTTTGTAGTGGGAGTGTTATATTCAGCTTTTTCCTTTTTGTTCTTGTATATAAACTTGGGCCGTATACAGATTGTCATACCTTCATGCCGACCTTGTGCCATACCGGAATATTCTGTAATACCGGCATTGTTTTTAAACCCCACTGATACTATGTAATCCGAAGATTAGCAATGCTAACAAGTACAGGTAAAATCCCATAGAGAATGCTAACTAGTTGCTAACGAGCGCATTGCAAAAATGTTCAGTTTCTGACCTAAACTACACAAGTAAATCAAAAATGCTACTCACAGTTTGTGGCACGCTACTAAATTAGCAAACCAAATGCACATTTTAGACAGTTAACCTAATAGTTATAAGATATCTTCCTAGCAAACATTTAGTAATTAGATCACCTGGCGCATACTGCACAACAGTGAGTGACTCAAGGATCCGGTCTCTCGTTAGATTGTCTATCCCGGCTGATTTGTAGGGGTCCAGATTTTGCAGCTCTTTCAGAACCTCAGCTGTCTGGATTTGGGTGAAGGAGAAATAGGGGAGGCTTGGCCTGGTTGCTGTGGGGGGTGCAGGGCTGTTGTTAGGGGTAGATCGATTCTTCCTTTTTAAGTCAACTCTTTTCTTTTTTACTATATTTGTCATTCCATCATGTGGCTATTGGCGAATGTTCTTTATACATTTTCCTCACAGATAACGGGGTCTTTGAGGGCGTTCCATTAGATTTACAAAAAACGGTTGCTTTCTACTTCTGAATTTTTAAAACAATATAATTGGTTACCAATGATCAAGTTCAAGTTTGTTTATTAGTCATATATACGAATGATAAGTGCCATGAAATGCTTACTTGCAGGTTCACCTCTCGACAATTCAACAACAAAAAAGTAATTAAATTCATAAAATAATACTAAAAATGGTCAATGAATAAAAATCAGATAAACATTTTGCTAAATTATATTTGGGGAAAAAAACAACTACATTTTAAGTGAGAAGTAGGCATTGGTCTGAAGCTGAAAAATTAAGAAAATTCACATGAGCACCACAATGCGTGCTTTACCTCGGCCCTAGCAAGGTTTTCCAGCACATAGCTTTGACCTCCTACAGTAGCTATGTTGGTCTATTGGCTGGTCTATTGTACTTCCAACAACTTGTAGGCAGGTTGCATAGGATTCAAACCTCCTCAAACAGCCTAATTTACGCTCTTAGAGGTGCTCCCACAATAATGTGATTTGTACCACATACAAGGTAATGAATTTCATTCTTCCCACCCCACACTAAGAAATTCCCTTATTCCACTACCTTTTAAGCTTTTTAAAAATATTAAACACTATCAGACTTGATTGAGTGAGCTGTTTTGTCTGCCTGTATTTCCTTAAACCTTTTTGTTTATAATACATGTCATTGTCATCTTTGTTGGTCAGTAGGTACCCAACATAACAGGGGGTGGTATAGATGGGGGTGGTATAGATACTCACTCATATAGATATCAAGGTCTATAGAGCCTGTTTACATTCCTGATCTCTAACTGTTCGCTTACCTGTGTAATATTGACACAAGTTCAGAACCACTTGTTTCTGTAACATGGTCCTGTTTGATCAATTGCTGTGCAGAACAATGGACAGCTCATTACCACTATCAAATGACTTTGTAGCTTAATAAAGGGATCCTTCAAGATTTTGGCAAGAAAGGTCCTTTCCCCAGAGTCAGATGAACTTCTGGATACTTTCTGTGTCCATTATGAATAAAGTTGGAGGTAGTTTTGTGAGCCAACGCTAACTAGTGTTAGAGCAATGACTGGAAGTCCTTGTGTATCTACTATCATTGCCAAAATCCCGAAGTATCCCTTTAAAGTTGTATATTTGTAGTTATTTTTGCAATTAAGATGACGCTACAATAAAACGCATTTACGATAGGCCTATATCTACATATTGATGGGTTCTGACTCCTAAACTTGAAATATTGTAAATTATCAGGTATCTTATGGAAATGAGGAGTGCCATAGTCTGACTTCTACACCAGAAGTTAATGGTTATCTGTTAGGAGGGATGTATATGGTGGAGTCAATTAAGGTTGGAATGTATTGGGTAAAGGAAAGACAATCACATGTTGGCAGGCACTGATAAGGGTGGATAGATGTGGTTTAGTGAGGAATGGGGGCTGAGGTCAGGTCACATTAAGGGAGAAGGAACCGTTTATTGCCCGCATCACTTAACTTCCTACCTAGACATGAAGATGTAATGTTTAGAGAGAAGGAGGAGACTTCACCTAAATTGGGGTATGTTTACTTATGCTGGGGGAAACATGTATTTGTCTGTTCAGCTGTCCGGCCCATTGGGTGAATACACTTGGTTTGAGCTTTTCATACTTGTCTGTCAGGTTCTAAATAACAGGGTAAAAACTAACAATATATACAGTACCAGTCAAAATTTTGGACACCTACTCATGCAAGGGTTTTTCTTCATTTTTACTATTTTCTACATTGTAGAATAATAGTGAATACATCAGAACTATGAAATAACACATTTAATCATGTAGTAACCAAAAAAGTGTTAAACAAATCAAAATATATTTTATATTTTTACTTCTTCAAAGTAGCCACCATTTGCCTAGATGACAGCTTTGCACACTCTTGGCATTCTCTCAACCAGTTTCATGAGGAATGCTTTTTCTTGAAGGAGTTCCCACATATGCTGAGCACTTGTTGGCTGCTTTTCCAACACTCTGTGGTCGAACTCATCCCAAACCATCTCAATTGGGTTGAGGTTGGGTGATTGTGGAGGCCACGTCATCTGATGCAGCCCTCCATCACTCTGCTTCTTGGTCAAATAGCCCTAACACAGCCTGTTGAAAAACAAATGATAGTCCCACTAAGCGCAAAACACATGGGATGGCGTATCACTGCAGAATGCTGTGGTAGCCATGCTGGTTAATTGTGCCTTGAATTCTAAATAAATCACAGGCATTGTCATCAGCAAATCACACCCACACACCTCCTCCTCCATGCTTCACAGTGGGAACCACACATGCAGATATCATCCATTCACCTACTCTGCATCTCACAAAGACACAGCGGTTGGAACCAAAAATCTAATATGGACTTATCAGACCAAAGGACAAATTTCCATCGTTCTAATGTCCATTGCTTGTGTTTCTTGGTCCAAGCAAGTCTCTTCTTATTATTTTTGTCCTTTAGAAGTGGTTTCTTTGCAGCAATTCGACCATGAAGGCCTGATTCACGAAGTCTCCTCTGAACAGTTGGTGTTGAGATGTGTCTGTTACTTGAACTCTGTAAAGCATTTATTTGGGCTGCAATCTGAGGTGCAGTTAACTCTAATGAATGTATCCTCTGCAGCAGACATAGTGCTTGATGGTTTTAGCGAATGCACTTGAAGAAACTTTAAAAGTTCTTGACATTTTTCATATTGACTGACCTTATCTTAAAGTAATGATGGACTCTTGTTTCTCTTTGCTTATTTGAGCTGTTCTTGCCATATATGGACTTTTACCAAATAGGGCTATTTTCTGAATGCCACTCCTTGGATGACAAACGTGCCCAAAGTAAACTGCCCGTTACTCAGGCCCAGAAGCTAGGATATGCATATGCATGGTAGTATTGGATAGAAAATACTCTTAAGTTTCCAAAACTGTTACAATATTGTCTGTGAGTATAACAGAACTGATATGGCAGGTGAAAACCTGAGGAAAATCCATCCAGGAAGTGGGATATTTTTGATGTGGGTACTTTTCTATTGAATGCCTATACAGTATGTATTTGGATAGGACCCAAGTTGCAGTTCCTATGGCTTCCACTAGATGTCAGTCTTTAGACATTGTTTCAGGCTTTTTTTCTGAAAAACGAGGAAGAATGAGAACATTCTTTCAGTGGACTCTAAATGAACCAGAGCTGTTTTGAGCGCGTGACCGATTGTGCGCCGTTCGTTGTTGTTCTTTTCTATTGAAGACGCTGAAGATGTCCGGTTGAAATATTATCGGTTATTTAGACAATAGACAACCTGAGGATTAATTCTAAACATCGTTTAACATGTTTCGACGAACTTTACAGGTACTATTAGGATGTTTTCGTCTGCATGTCGTGACCGCCTTTGAGCCAGTGGATTACTGAAGAAAACGCGCCAACAAAACTGAGTTTTTGCAACATAAAGGGTGACGTTTAGCGAACAAAACAAACATTTATTGTGTAACATGGACTCTTGTGACTGCAAACATATGAAGATCATCAAAGGTAAGTGATTAATTTTATTGCTATTTCTAACTTTTGTAATTCCTTTACTTGATTGTAAAATGTTTGTATGCTTTTGTAAGCGGGCTGCTGTCCTTAGATAATCGCATGGTATGCTTTCGCCGTAAAGCCTTTTTGACACCTGACACAGCGGCTGTATTAACAAGAAGTTCATCTTTAAGCCGATGTATAACAATATTTCATGAATGTTTAATATGGGTATTTCTGTATTTTGAATTTGGCGCTCTGCAATTTCACCGGATGTTGGCCAGGTGGGACGGTGCCCATAAGAAGTTAAGGGACGAAATTACACAAATTAACACCTGTTAATTGAAATGCATTCCACGTGACTACCTCATGAAGCTGGTTGAGAGAATGCCAAGAGTGTGCAAAGCTATCATCAAGCCAAAGGGTGGCTACATTGAATAATCTCAAATATAAAATATATTTATTTTGATTTGTTTAACATTTTTTTGGTTATTACATGATTCCATATGTGTTATTTCATAGTTTTGATGTCTTCACTAATATGCGACAATGATAGTTCAAATAAAGAAAAACTCTTGAATGAGTAGGTGTGTCCAAACTTTTGACAGGTGCTGTGTCTATATTACTTTAAGACATGAAGATCAGTCATCCGGAAAATGTCAAACTTTGAAAGTTTCTTCAAATGCCTTGTTAAAAGTTAATTTGAGGAATTTAATTATTTCGTAATGCATTTGAGCCAAACAGTTGAGTTGTGACAAGGTAGGAGGGGTAAACAGAAGATAGCCCTCTTTGGTAAAATACCAAGTCCATATTATGGCAAGAACAGCTCAAATAAGCAAAAAGAAACGACAGTCCATCATTAGTTTAAGATATGAAGGTCAGTCAATAAGGAACATTTCAAGAACTTTGAAACTTTACTCAAGTGCAGTCGTAAAAACCATCAAGCACTATGATGAAACTGGCTCTCATGAAGACTGCCACAGGAAAGGAAGACCCAGAGTTACCTCTGCTGCAAAGGATAAGTTCATTAGAGTTACCAGCCTCAGAAATTGCAGCCCAAATAAATGCTTCAGAGTTCAAGTAACAGACACATCTCAACATCAACTGTTCAGAGTGGTCGAATTGCTGCTAAGGAAGGGCCTTGGTCAGGGAGGTGACCAAGAACCTGATGGTCACTGACAGAGCTCAAGATTTCCTCTTTGGAGATGGGAGAACCTTGTAGGACAACAATCTCTGTAGCACTCCACCAATCATGCCTTTATGATAGAGTGGCCAGATGGAAGCCACTCCTCAGTAAAAGGCACATGAAGGCCTGCTTGGAGCTAAAGACTCTCAGACCATGAGAAACAAGGTTCCCTGGTCTGATGAAACCAAGATTGAACTCTTTGGCCTGAATGCCAAGCGTCACGTCTGGAGGAAACCTACGGTGAAGCATGGTGGTGGCAGCATCATGCTGTGGGGATGTTTTTCACGGGCAGGGACTGGGAGACTAGTCAGGATTGAGGTAAAGATGAACGGAGCAAAGTACTGAGAGGTCCTTGATGAAAACCTGCTCAACAGGAAAACGACCCTAAGCACACAGCCTGGGCAATGCAGGAGTGGCTTCAGGATAAGTCTTTGAATGCCCTTAAGTGGCCCAGCCAGTTCCCGGACTTGAACTCGATCAAACATCTCTGGAGAGACCTGAAAATAGCTGTGCAGCAATTCCCCCCCATCCAACCTGACGGAGCTTGAGAGGATCTGTAGAGAAGAATGGGGAAAAATCCCAAGGTACAGCTGTGCCGAGCTTGTTGCGTTACACCCAAAAAAGACTCGAGGCTGTAATCGGTGCCAAAGGTGCTTCAACAAAGCACTGAGTAAAGGGTCTGAATACTTATGTAAATGTGATATATGTTTTTTTTTAAATAAATTTGCTTTGTAATTATGGAGTATTGTGTGTAGTTTGATGAGGGAAAAAAACGATTAAATACATTTGAGTAAGTCTGTAACGTAACATTTGAAAAAAGTCAAGGGGTCTGAATACTTTCCGAAAGCACTGTATATATAAACAATGTACAATATCAACATGCGTTTTCATAGGTAGCCCAATTCTGATTTCCCCTCCACCAATCGGTCCTCCAACCAACCACACCAGACATTTTCACCTAAGATCTTTCTCAGAGCTGATCTGATTGGTTAAACGACCAACCAGCAACAAAAATCAAAACAAAACAAACCTCCCATCCAAACGCAGCCCAACTGATATGTTCCAAGATGGCTTAGCATTCAAGAAATAAGAGAAATAAGACAGGAGTCACTTATGACAGAGCATTATTTAAAAAAAATACCAGCAATAGATAGTTTTTTTTTTTATCATGTCCAAATCCCTCCCTCCCCCTTCCACCCCAAATGTTCCTCAATTATTTTATTTTATTTATATCCTCATATTGAGGTTCACATCATATATATATACACACGAGTGCAAATGTAAACTCAGGTACGGGTACGGGTGGCGCAGGTACGGGTGGCGCAGTGGTCTAGGGCACTGCATCGCAGTGCTAGCTGCGCCACCAGAGTCTCTGGGTTCGCGCCCAGGCTCTGTCGCAGCCGGCCGCAACCGGGAGGTCCGTGGGGCGACGCACAATTGGCATAGCGTCGTCCGGGTTAGGGAGGGTTTGGCCGGTAGGGATATCCTTGTCTCAGTATGTAAAATGTAATAAAAATGTATGCACTCTACTGTAAGTCGCTCTGGATAAGAGCGTCTGCTAAATGACTAAAATGTAATGTAAATGTACATAATCAAACACTAGTATCGGTGCCAACAAAATAAAGAAAATGTTGCCGTGTCTTATAAAATAAAGTTGTGGATCCACACTGTACATTTCATTTTTTCCAAGGTGAGACTTTGCAACATGCTATTAACCCATTGATTGTAAAATGGTGGGTTTGGGATTTTCCAGTGGGTCAAAATCAGTTTTCTGGCAATCAGACAGACATTTGCCAATGTACAGTGCATTCGGAAAGTATTCAGACCACGTTACTTATTCTCCAATCAATTTCTAGAAACATCTCAAGGACGATCAATGGAAACCAGATGCACCCGAACTGAAATTCGAGTTTCATAACAAAGGGTCTGAATACTTACTCTTTTTTAGTTTAAATACATTTGCAAACATTTCAAAAACCTGTTTTCTGCCTTGTCATTATGGGGTATTGTGTGTAGATTGATGAGAAACATTTATTTAATCTGTTTTAGTATAAGGCTGTAACGTAACAAAATGTGGGAAAAGTCAATGGGTCTGAATACTTTCCAAAGGCACTGTATTTGCTTCCGCATTTGCTATTCCAGAACTACCAGCAGTTATCCCCAAGATAGCTATAAGTGTTACAGAAATGTTACAGTTACAAATAGAATAACACAGTTACAAATAGAAATCAAACTGTATGGACATCAGAAATAGAGAAAGACCAGGACTAAAAACCAACAAAATATAACTATTGTAAAATAGATTGTGTCTGTAAAATGTGTATAAGATGTATAAACTGAAGATAGAAGCCTAAGTGTTATTGTTTATTAGTTTACTCCAATTGGGGGAAGGGTGGTAGGGTTTGCAGGGAATAATAAAGGTATAAAGTGTGTGTATATATGAATGTGCATGTGTGTATGTATGTGTTTAAGTATGAATGTTTATGTATGTACACTACCGTTCAAAGTGTGGGCTCACTTAGAAATGTCCTTGTTTTTGAAAGAAAAGCTCATTATTTGTCCATTAAAATAATAATTTCAACAAGGTACACTTTGGGGGTGACTACTACTATAGGCCACTAGATGTAGATGTCCTAACCGACTTGCCAAAACTATAGTTTGTTAACAAGAAATGTGTGGAGTGGTTGAAAAATGAGTTATAATGACTCCAACCTAAGTGTATGTAAACTTCCGACTTCAGCTGTATATTTACCCCAAAAATATATGGGGGATTGGAAATGATGCAGACAATTACATTGATGGAAGCTACAATCTGCAATATTAAAGCTGATCCACCCCCGAGAAAAAAAATTAAAAGTAAGCATCCCAGAAGAAAAGTGCTCAAAATAGCTCACGTTAACGTTTTAAGAAACAAGGTTCATGAAATCAATAATTTGCCTGTAACAGATGACATTCATATTCTGACCATCTCTGAAACTCACTTAGATAATACAGTGGTAGCAATATGAGGTTATAACATTTACAGAAAATACAGAAATGCCAATGGTGGAGGTGTTGCTGTTTAAATTCAGAACCACATTCCTGTAAAGCTTAGAGAGGATCTCATGTTAAATACTATTGAAGTAATATGGCTACAGGTGCATCTTTCTCACCTAAAGCCCATTCCTGTAGGAAGCTGCTATAGACCACCAAGTGCTAACAGTCAGTATCTGGATAACATGTGTGAAACGCTTGATAATGTATGTGATATCAAGAGAGAGGTATATTTTCTGGGTGATTTAAATATTGACTGGCTTTCATCAAGCTGCCCACTCAGGAAAACACTTCTAACTGTAACCAGTGCCTGCAACCTGGTTCAGGTTATCAGTCAACCTACCAGGGTAGTTACAAACACCACAGGAATCAAATCAACATGTATTGATCACATCTTTACAAATGTGCATACATTTGCTTGAAAGCAGTATCCAGATCCATCGGATGTAGTGACCACAATATAGTAGCCATATCTAGGAACACCAAAGTTCAAAAGACTGGGCCTAATATAGTGTGTAAGAGGTCATACAATACGTTTTGTAGTGATTCCTATGTTGTTGATGTAAAGAATATTTGTTTGTCAGTGGTGTGTAATGAGGAGCAAACAGACGCTGCACTTGACACGTTTATGAAATGTCTTATTCCAATTACTAATAAGCATGCACCCATTAAGAAAAAGAATGTTAAAACTGTTAAATCACCATGAATTGATGAGGATTTGTAAAAAATTGTATGGTTGAGAGGGATGAGGCAAAAGGAATGGAAAATAAGTCTGGCGGCACATCTGCTTGGCAAACATATTGCAAATTGAAAAATCATGCGACTAAACTGAGTAAAAAGAAGATGAAACTGCACTATGAAACAAAGATAAATGACAAAGTGAAATTACATTTTTGGGAAAAAAAGGCAAACTCAGCTCCATCATTCATTGAATCACAAAACCGACTGATATTGCCAACTACTTTAATGATTTTTTCATTGGCAAACTTAGGCATGACATGCCAACAACAAACGCTGACACTACACTCCCAAGAATATCTGACCAAATTATGAAAGACAAGCATTGTCATTTTGAATTCTGTAAAGTAAGTGAAGAGGTGAACAAATTATTGATGTCTATTAACAATGACAAGCCACCGTGGTCTGCCAACTTAGATGGAAGATAAAAACAATTTGCAGACGATAATACCACTCCTGTTTTGCCATATTTTCAATTTAAGTCTACTAGAAAATGTGTGTCCTCAGGCCTGGAGGGAAGCAAAAGTCATTCCACTACATAAGAATATTAAAGCCCCCTTTACTGGCTCAAATATCTGACCAATCAGCCTGTTACCAACCCTTAGTAAACTTTTGCTTTTTGTTTTGCTTGACTATGACTATTTTACAGTATACAAATTGACAGCAGACTTTCAGCACACTTATAGGGAAGGACATCCAACATTCACCAAGCACAGCACTTACACAAATGACTGATGATTAACTGAGAGAAATTGACGATAAAAAGATTTGGAGGCTGTTTTGTTAGACTCCAGTGGTACTTTTGACATTATCAATCGTTGTCGGCTGCTGGAAAAAACGTATGTGTTATGGCTATACACTTTACTGCTATATTGTGGATAAAGAGTTACCTGTCTAACAAAACACAGAGGGTGTTCTTTATTGGAAGCCTCTCCAACATAATCCAGGTACAATAAGGAACTCCCCAGGGCAGCTGTCTAGGCCCCTTACTTTTTAAAGTCTTTACTAACGACATGCCACTGGCTTTGACGACTGAGCGACTGAAATTACTGCAAAACTTAAGAGCTGCAGTCCGTTTCAGAGTGGGTGGCAAGGAATATATTAGTCCTAAAAAATGTTTTACTAAAAGTATTGTATTTGGTAAAGATCATTCACTAAACCCTAAACTTCAACTAAATCTTGTAATAAATAATGTGGAATTTGAGCAAGTTGAGGTGACTAAACTGCTTACAGTAACCCTGGATTTAAAAAATAAAATAAAGGTGGATCTTTGTTGACAGGGAAACCCATACTTTTTGTAAGGAAATCTGAAACATGTGAGCAGAACTGGGACACCACAGGACATTCCCAAAGCATGTGCATTAGTGTTCCAACAGCATTGATACGGCATCTATCACATATTGGGAGTAGGAATCAGCTTCATCTTAAAACGTCTAAATGGAGTTGCATAACTTCTATGTATAAGCTTATAATGTATGAGCTGGTGTGCTGGGTTTTTAGAGGTAACGAATACATTTTCCCAAATGGTATCCCAGTTCAGGTCGTGCCCCAATCCCTGCATTTCACGGTTCCATACTACAGTGACACCCAATGTAGAGCATTTAACAGACAGCAGCCAATCATAAGTGGCAGAGACCATTTTAGATGTTAATGAAGGGTCTATCCATGTAAGCATTATGTGGTGGGATGTTAATGGGGCATCCCATGGTACACCATAAGCTTTTATCAAAGATCTTAACTGTAGGTAAAGGAATCATGAAAAGCCTGGAAGTGAATACATTTGTTTGAGGTCCTGGAAAGGTATTAGCCCCTTATCATTATACATGACTCGCAAGTTATGCACACCCTTATCTGCCCACAATGGGCACACAAAAGGCTTATTGTTTGTCAGCAGGTTATAGTTGTGCCATATAGGAGAAGAATCACAGAACTTCTTAGTGTTGCCTATATGTTTCTCAGCATAGTACCATACTTGTAGTGAGTTGGAAATAATTGAACCACATTTTTTGTATGCTGTTTTTATCTTGATGCCTGAAAAAACTAGATCTGTAAGTCTATGTGGTGCAACAAGTCACAGCTTGCTATCTTGCGATCTGTCTCATGTTGTACCGATTATCAACATGGACAAGACTGAATTTTGTTGAATTGTCAACTGGTCTAAATTCTTGCTAGGAAGATGGTGCTGTTCAGAATGACATGTTTGACTGTTGATGTTCACAGGAATCTCCAAATGCTATGTTGAACGAGCACCACGGATGAAGGAGGGGGAGGAAAACAGACAGCTTCTTTCTCCCACACCTTCACCAAGTCATACAATGTTTGCTTCATGAACAATTGTTACATCTTTTGAAATAAATACAGAACTATTTCAGTAAATTCTGTTTCAAATGTTTTTTATGCTGGATGTGAGTAATTTAGCAGGTCTATAGTATAATGTATTGTTTTGAAATGTTTATTAAATATCTATTCAGTGACAACTCTTGTTATTTTATGTTGACTTTTTCAATGTTTTCTAAAATTATGTTTGTACTTTTTACATGCTGAAACAGTCTCATTATTTTTGGGCTAGACAATGATCTGTAAATGTCTACTACCATTTTTTTTTTTTTAAAGTTGTTGATGAATAGTTTGTTGCTACCGTCTGGTGAGGAAGTGGGAAATATGGAATACATCAGAGGAGGAAGGGAGAATTAATGAGAAATCAGAACTTGGACAATGTCAGGGAATAAGCAGGTAAATGTACAGCCTATCAATGACAAAAGAAACGGTGCAGAGATGTAGCCTTAAGATAATAGTAGATATTTGCTAGCCAGCTAGCAATTAAGCCCCCGTCTCCAGGTGTCAGGACAGGTGTAATGAACACGTAAAAATGACCATAACGAGCGTTCTAATCACCTGTAAATACACACTAGACAGGTGTAATGAATATATGTAAAAATGACCATAACGAGCATTCTAATCGCCTGTAAATACTCACTGGACAGGTGTAATGAATATATGTAAAAATGACCATAACGAGCATTCTAATCACCTGTAAATACACACTGGACAGGTGTAATGAATATATGTAAAAATGACCATAACGAGCGTTCTAATCACCTGTAAATACACATTGGACAGGTGTAATGAATATATGTAAAAATGACCATAATGAGCGTTCTAATCACCTGTAAATACACACTGGACAGGTGTAATGAATATATGTAAAAATGACCATAACGAGCGTTCTAATCACCTGTAAATACACACTGGACAGGTGTAATGAATATATGTAAAAATGACCATAACGAGCGTTCTAATCACCTGTAAATACTCACTGGACAGGTGTAATGAATATATGTAAAAATGACCATAACGAGCGTTCTAATCACCTGTAAATACACACTGGACAGGTGTAATGAATATATGTAAAAATGACCATAATGAGCGTTCTAATCACCTGTAAATACACACTGGACAGGTGTAATGAATATATGTAAAAATGACCATAATGAGCGTTCTAATCACCTGTAAATACACACTGGACAGGTGTAATGAATATATGTAAAAATGACCATAATGAGCGTTCTAATCACCTGTAAATACACATTGGACAGGTGTAATGAATATATATAAAAATGACCATAACAAGCGTTCTAATCACCTGTAAATACACACTGGACAGGTGTAATGAATATATGTAAACATGACCATAACAAGCGTTCTAATCACCTGTAAATACACACTGGACAGGTGTAATGAATATATGTAAAAATGACCATAACAAGCGTTCTAATCACCTGTAAATACACATTGGACAGGTGTAATGAATATATGTAAAAATGACCATAACGAGCGTTCTAATCACCTGTAAATACACATTGGACAGGTGTAATGAATATATATAAAATATATATAAAAATGACCATAACGAGCGTTCTAATCACCTGTAAATACAGACTGGACAGGTGTAATGAATATATGTAAAAATGACTATAAAAAGCGTTCTAATGACCTGTAAATGCGCCCTGGACAGGTGTAAAGAACACGTGTTAAAATTACTTTTGGATCATTACAAATGTTAAGACGTGTTCCGTGTAAGACGATTTGAACCTTTTAGCTTTACGTAGATGATGAGATCATCAACGTGCGCACTACACAGACAATACAGGCAGGCCCCATTCTGTTGTATCCAGCTGCAGTAAAGTGCAACAATCTAAGAATTTGTCTACACGATCAGAATATTGTGTCTTGTATATGAAATAATCGTAATATTTCTGAAACCATGCAGTGTCCAGATGACACTAGTCTAAATACACCAGAAGAGAAAACCTGTCTTTCTTCTGCGCAAAGAAGAGCAGAAATTCGGAGACGAAAATTGCTCATGAATTCCGAAGACAGAATGAACAGAATTGTGGGTTTCACCAAAGCTGAAGCTGAAAACAACGGTAAGGAAAACCTAAGTGGTGGTCAAGGGTTTGCTGGCTGATGAGACAAGCAAATTGTTTAGCTTGATAGCTTATATTAGCTTGCAGCTCGCTTCAATGGACAGTCAGACCATTACTCAGCCAGCTGGCTGATAGGCGTTTTTAGATCAATCAATCACGTTTATTTATAAAGCCCTTTTTACATTGGTAGTTGTCACAAATGCTTATACAGAAACGCATCCTAAAACCCAAAAGAGCAAGCAATGCAGAAGCACAGTGGCTTAGAAAAACTCCCTCGAAAGCCAGAAATCTAAGGGACAGATCGAAATTTACTGTGAGTGTCGTAGCATGCCACCAGCATATCTCTATATCTCTGGTGTTAGGCCTAAGCTTCTCTTCCTTTATATAGGCAGTATATGTATTCAACTATTAATATCATACAGTGGACACCTAAGCCTATAGGCCAGTGTCACTTTGATTATGCCTGCACATCATGGTTCACCAGCAACTCCAAACATCTAAAGAATAAGCTACCAGCCAAACAAGCTTGTAAGAATTGTACTTAAACTCCCCCCTCATACTCATCTGTAGGTTGGGCATTTTTACGTCTCTGTCTGTAATGTGTCTGTATCTATGTAATCGTATATATATTTACGTAAAAAATGGGGACCACAAATTAGTCCCCTGATATTTATCGTGCAATCCCGGTCACTTGAAAAAATCTTTGTGAATATATGTATTTTTTTTAACTGACAAATATAATCAATCAATCCAAACTGTGCAGTGGCCAATTGATGAATGGAAAGAGACAAAACACCAAAACGTTTAATGACATTCGGAGATTGTCAAACCAAGCCTTCGATACTGGGCAAGCCTACAAGGTAAGGAGGGATGTGGTTTCTGTTTGTCGAGATCTGATTTCCTCCAAGCTGATCATTGTCTGCAGCCAGCTCTGATTGTAGTGTAATGAAACAGGAGAGTGAGCTTGTTGGTGGGCGAAACCTCAACCTTCTTGCCTGTAGCCCTGCGTGGCTTCGACTGTGTCCCAAAAGCATGCTGGAGTGGCAAAGTTGATATTCATGTTTATAAACACAGGGTCACTACAGCAGGTATTGTTATTTGTGGTCATTAACATTATTTTGAGTTAATTCTATGAGGGGGGGAGGGTGTTTAATTTATTTTACAATACAAGGAGAGGCTTGTGTGAATTATTTTTTTTTACATTGGGGAGGGGGGTGCATTTAAATGTTTTTATAACTCATTGAGTTGGACCAAATATAAAGTTTCCTTAGAAAATAGATGCGAAATTTGCCTGCTAGGGTGCGTTTCCATTTAAATATCTTGTGTCTATAAAAACACCTGAACGTAATGAAGTCACACCTTTACATTTGTTTGTAATATATTGTCTAATAAAAATGTAGTGGTTGAAGTGCTTCCATTACCAATATAGGCAAATTGCGCATGAATAAATTAGCAACAGCCTCTATGCCCTCCCATCTCTGTTTCATGGACCTGATAGCCTGCCAAAGCCAGCATGGATATAATGCAATAACTGACTAATAAATCAAATCAAATGTTATTTGTCACTTGCGCCGAATACAACAGGTGTAGACCTTACAGTGAAATGCTTACAGTTTTAAGTTTTAAGAAAAATTGTTAAGTACAAAAAATACAAAATAAAAGTAACATAATTAAACAGCAGCAGTAAAATAACGATAGCGAGGCTATATACAGGGGCTATACCGGTACAGAGTCAAAGTGTGGGGGTGCCGGTTAGTAGAGGTAATTGAAGTAATATGTACATGTAGGTGACTATGCATAGATAATTAACAGAGAGTAGCAGCAGCATAAAAGAGGGGTCTAGGTAGCCTGTTCCGGTAACCTGTTCAAGAGTCGTATGGCTTGGGGACAGTCCATGACTAGGGTGGCTGGAGTCTTAGGGCCTTCCTCTGACACCGCCTGGTATAGAGGAGGGTGACACACGGTTACTCCTCACCGTGTGTGGAGTAAAGGTGGTCTAGAGTTTATTTTTCCCTCTGGTTGCACATTTAACATGCTGGTAGAAATGAGGTGAAACGGATTTTGAGTTTCCCTGCATTAAAGTCCCTGGCCACTAGGAGAGCCGCCACTGGCTAAGCGTTTTCCTGTTTGCTTATGGCCGTATACAGCTCATTGAGTGCAGTCTTAGTGCCAGCATCGGTTTGTGGTGGTATATAGACAACTACAAAAAATACAGAACTCTCTTGAAAAATAGTGTGGTCTACAGCTTATCATGAGATACTCTACATCAGGCGAGAAAAACCTCGAGACTTCCTTAGATTTCGTGCACCAGCTGTTGTTTACAAATATACATAGGCCGCCACCCCTTGTCTTACCAGAGGCTGCTGTTCTATCCTGCCGAAAAAGCTTAAAACCCACCAGCTGTATGTTATTCGTATCGTCGTTCAGCCACTACTCGGTGAAACACAAGATATTACAGTTTTTAATGTCCCGTTGGTAGGATATACGTGATCGTAGTTTGTCTATTTTATTATCGATTGATTGTACGTTGGCTAATAGGACCGATGGTAAAGGTGGATTACCCTCTCTTGGCGACGTATCCTTACAAGGCACCCGGACCTTCGTTCTCGATACCTCCATCTCTTTCTCCTGCGAATGACGGGGATGAGGGCCTCGTCAGGCGTCTGAAGTAAATCCTTCCCGTCCGACTCGTTGAAGAAAAAGTATCCCTCCAGTACGGGATGAGTAATCGCTGTCCTGATATCTAGAAGCTCTTTTCGGTCATAAGACACGGTGGCAGAAACATTATGTACGAAATAAGTTGCGGAAAAACATACACAATATTACAATTGGTTACGGGATCGTAAAACGGCAGCCATCTCCTTCGGCACAATTCTCTTCCAATATTTGCCATATTCTAATAATTCTCATGTTCTAACGTATCGCCACTGTCTGTGCCATGGTGAAGCTGCCACAACTGTCATATGGTGAAACTTGCACTCCTGTAGATCTGAAATAATTGGATGGTGAAACTTGCCAGCCATAAAAGCAAGGCGAAGCAATTCAACAGGCATTCTTGAAAGTCAGGACAATCCTTGTCCTGTATAGAAACATTATTCAAAAAAAAATTACATAGATTTTGCAAGCAGTAGGCATTTAGAATTAAATCTAGGTCAATGGAAATCTGCCTAATGTCTAGTAACAGGGGGTTTGTTAGAATTGATAAAATTCTGTTATTAAATAAAATAAATGTTTTGCTCCATGAAGTAATCAAACAATGTTTACGCCGCCATCTTGACAATTTCAAATCTTCTCTCATTGAGAAGGTTGATAAAAAAATTCACATTACCCTGTTACAATCTACTAGCTACTATGAACCAGTGGTGTGTATTCATGGATGCCAAGGGAAGCCAGGCTTCCCCCAAAAATGTACCAAGAAAAAAACATACTAAATTATTGATCTTTTGTCTCTCAATTCACAAGAGGCTGAATGTATCTCACCAGAGAAAGCATCCGAGCGAACGAAACGACGCCCCTCTCGTCTCAGTACAGTACCAGTCCAAAGTTTGGACACACCTACTCATTCAAGGGTTTTTCTTTATTTTTACTGTTTTCTACATTGTAGAATAATAGTGAAGACATCAAAACTATGGAATCATGTAGTAACCAAAAAAGTGTTAAACAAATCAAAATATATTTTATATTTGAGATTATTCAAAGTAGCCACGCTTTGCTTTGATGATAGCTTTGCACACTCTTGGCATTCTCTCAACCAGCTTCATAAGGTAGTCACCTGGAATGCATTTCAATTAACAGGTGTGCCTTGTTAAAAGTTAATTTGTGGAATTTATTGCATTTGAGCCAATCAGTTGTACTTTTAAACTTTTACAGTTCTTGACATTTTCTGTATTGACTGACCTTCATGTCTTAAAGTAATGATGGACTGTCGTTTCTCTTTGCTTATCTGAGCTGTTCTTGCCAAACTATGGACTTGGTCTTTTACCAAAGAGGTCTATCTTCTGTATACCACCCCTACCTTGTCACAACACAACTGATTGGCTCAAATGCATTAAGAAATTTCACAAATGAACTTTTAACAAGGCACACCTGTTAATTGAAATGCATTTCAGGTGACTACCTCATGAAGATGGTTGAGAATGCCAAGAGTGTGCAAAGCTGTCATCAAGGCAAACGGTGGCTACTTTGAAGAATCTCAAATGTATAATATTTTGATTTGTTTAACACTTTTTTTGGTTACTACATGATTCCATATGTGTTATTTCATAGTAGAATAATAGTGAAGACATCAAAACTATGTAGAAATAGTACAAATAATGAAAAACCGTTGAATGAGAAGGTGTGTCCAAACTTTTGACTGGTACTGTATGTGTAGCCCAGCTATCTGATGCTGTCTGGTCAAAAAGAGTATGACATTGTTCCTGCCCATAGCATGGAATGCAAGGGAAGCCAGCAAGCATTTGGCCTCCCTTGATAAAAAAAGTATAAAATAATAGCCAATCAATGAGCTCAACTGTGAATGTTCCTGGTGCACCAAAAACACTTGTCAAGGGAAGCCAGTTTGGATTTGGATTCACACCAATCACATCAGAAGCCAAACCTTATTGACAGAAAAAACTTGAATTGTTGCGTCTTGTGTCATTGTCCTCCAGTGGGTAGTTAGCTATTATTTTATTTTTCCAAAATTAGCCATGTATGTAGATTTGGACTTGGGGTTTTACTTAGTTCTCCATACTGGCCAATGGTTATAACGGCGATTCTGATCCAACCATAAATTCATACACTGTGCCCCTGGCCTGAGAGGATGGAAGTAAAACGTGTAGCAAGGTTTAGTAGGATAATGTTAACTAGCTCGCCTGGCGCATCGTTGTCCATGAAAATAAGTTAGGCTAGCGAGCAAGCATTTTAACCTAGGACAACAAAAACTCAAAGCTTGCTTGACCATGCTGTAGGTCATGTAACTGTTTGTTACATGCAATATGTTTTGTGGACTTAACCAGACACATGTTCTGCCCTACTGAGCAAAAAGGCAGTACCTGCTCATTTGGTTGAAAATTAGTTAATGTCATTTTTGCTGCATTAAATACATGCTTAATCATATGGACAAGTATCCTGCCTCTATTGTGTTTGAGCAGTAACTGGATAAAGTTACTGTGAAACCAGGGTAAATAAAAGCAATTTTTCTCAATTCCACACTATGAGCAGTTACTGCCTTTTTGCTTGATAGGGCAGTGTTGCTCTCCGGTTTTGTGATTAAACGAAGGAGTGGTTAAATTTATTCTGCCACTTTCTTCTTATTGTTCTCGAGCAACCAACGCAATTATCACAAACCAGGTTGTATTATTGTATTAAGGCTTTTTTCCTGACTTGGCTTCCCCATTGATTTTACCCACACACCGCTATTGCTATGGACCATGATGCAGTGAGCTAGAAAATAAACCTTTGCATCAGTGTGAAATGTGCTGCAGTCATGACAATTCAGCGCTCTTCTGTATTATCTAACAAGCTTACTGATTTGCATTCAATATATCCATATATAGAATCTCTATTGTCATATCACAGATAAATCTAGTTAGCCTAATCCATTACACTGACAACGTCATGTCAACGACCTTGTCCCAACAGGAGCGTCCAGAAGTGTTACGGCACCCGTGTTCCATCTGGACTTGGACAGGAGCAACTCGTGGTCAACATACCCCTCCCCCACACTGTCTCCATTCCTCCCAGAGGCAGTAGGCAGCAGCCACCCCCACAGTGATCTCTCAGAGAGGAGAGGGTATCCCCTGCCAGACACCAGCGAGGTGCTGGGTGGCGGTGTGGACAAGGACGTGACACCGGGCGTCCGTCAGAGGCCACGCGGAGAGGCCCAGCTGGCGGCCGATGAGCCCAGCCGCTCTGGATCCCCACGCAGAGGGCTGCAGAAGTACCTGTCCCGCTTTGATGACGCCATGAAGCTCCGAGGCCAACTGGCCAATGAGAAACAAGCCCAGGATGCAGCCGGCTCAGACCCAGATGAGTTGGACTCCTTCAGGCTCTTCAGGCTTGTCGGCAGTGTCCTCCTTGCTCTCTTTGTCAGGGTTTTTGTCTGCAAGTATCTGGTGAGTCTGATCGGAAAAGTGTTGTCTCTTCCCTTGAGAGCTTTGATTTTGTTTAATACCACTGACTTATTCTGTTTTAGATTATGCCGCATGTATGGTAATATGAGAGTAAGGATTTGTTGAAGCAGTTCATTAACTAGGCTACTCTTCCCCTTTGCAGTCCATATTCGCACCATTCCTCACCCTCGAACTGGCCTACATGGGGTTGTACAAATATTTTCCAAAGGTAAGAGATACCGCTTGACCTTTTGGCAGTAATATATAGTGAATGGAGCACAGCTACACTACATTACCAAAAGTATGTGGACATCTGCTCGTCGAACATCTCATTCCAAAATCATGGGCATTAATATGGAGTTGGTACCCCTTTGCTGCTATGACAGCCTCCACTCTTCTGGGAAGGCTTTCCACTACATGTTGGGACTAGAGGTCGACCGATTATGATTTTTCAACACCGATACCGACCTTTGGAGGACCAAAAAAAGCAGATACCGATTTAATCGGCCAATTTTTATATATATATATATGTAATGATGACAATTACAACAATACTGAATGAACACTTTTATTTTAACTTAATATAATACATAAATAAAATCTATTTAGTCTCAAATAAATAATGAAACATGTTCAATTTGGTTGAAATAATGCAAAAACAAAGTGTTGGAGAAGAAAGTAAAAGTGCAATATATACAATGTAAAAAAGCTAACATTTAAGTTCCTTGCTCAGAACATGAGAACATATGAAAGCTGGTGGTTCCTTTTAACGTGAGTCTTCAATTTCCCAGTTAAGAAGTTTTAGGTTGTAGTTATTATAGGACTATTTCTCTCTATACCATTTGTATTTCATATACCTTTGACTATTGGATGTTCTTATAGGCACTATATGATTGCCAGCCTAATATTGGGAGTTGATAGGCATGAAGTCATAAACAGCACTGTGTTTCAAGCATTGCGAAGAGCTGCTGGCAAACGCAGGAAAGTGCTGTTTGAATGAATGCTTACGAGCGTACTGGTGCCTACCACCGCTCAGTCAGACTGCTCTATCAAATCATAGACTTAATTATAATGTAATAAACACACAGAAATATGAGCCTTAGGTCATTAATATGGTCAAATCCGGAAACTATCATTTCGAAAACAAAACATTTATTCTTTCAGTGAAATACGGAACCGTTCCATATTTTATCGAACGGGTGGCAACCCTAAGTCTAAATATTGCTGTTACATTGCACACCCTTCAATGTTATGTCATAATTATGTAAAATTCTGGCAAATGAATTACGGTCTTTGTTAGGAAGAAATGGTCTTCATACAGTTCGCAACGAGCCAGGCGGCCCAAACTGCTGCATATACCCTGACGCGAATGCGCTTTTGTTAAATCATCACCCGTTTGGCGAAGTCGGCTGTGATTTGATGATAAATTAACAGGCACCGCATTGATTATATGCAACACAGGACAAGCTAGTTAAACTATTAATATCATCAACCATGTGTAGTTAACTAGTGATTATGTTAAGATTGATTGTTTTTTATAAGATACGTTTAATGCTAGCTAGCAACTTACCTTTGCTCCTTGCTGCACTCGCGTAACAGGTGGTCACGCAGTCTCCTTGTGGACTGTAATGTAATCAGCCATAATTGGCGTCCAAAAATGCTGAGTACCGATTTGTTATGAAAGCTTGAAATTGTCCCTAATTAATCGGCCATACCTATTAATCGGTCAACCTCTAGTTGGGACATTGCTTCAAGGACTTGCTTCCATTCAGCCACGATTAGGCCTGGCTCACAGTCGGCGTTCCAATTCATCCCATACCTCTGTGCAGGCCGCTCAAGTTCTTCCACACCGATCTTGACAGTGGACCTCGCTTCGTGCATGGCGGCATTGTCATGCTGAAACAGGAAAAGGCCTTCCCTAGTCCGAACCATGAAAAACAGCCCCAAACCATTATTCCTCCTCCACCAAACTTTACAGTTGTGACTATGCATTGGGGAAGGTAGCGTTCTCCTGGCATCCGCCAAACCCAGATTCATCCGTTGGATTGCCAGATGGTGAAGCATGATTCATCACTCCAGAGAATGCGTTCCACTGCTTCAGAATCCAATGCCAGCGAGCTTTACACCACTTCAGCCGATACTTGGAATTGCGCATGGTGATTTTAGGCTGGTATGCGGCTGCTCGGCCATGGAAACACTGTTCATGAAGCTCCCAACGAACAGTTAGTGTGTTGATGTTGCTTCCAGAGGCAGTTTGGAACTCTGTAGTGAGTTTTGCAACCGAGGACAGATGATTTTTACGAGCTTCAGCAATCGGCAGTTCCTTTCTGTGAGCTTGTGTGGCCTACCACTTTGCGGCTGAGCCGTTGTTGCTCCTAGACGTTTCCACTTCACAATAACAGCACTTACAGTTGACCGGGGCAGCTTTAGCAGGGCAGAAATTTGATGAACTGACTTGGAAAGGTGGCATCCTATGACGGTGCCATGTTGAAAGTCACTGAGCTCTTCAGTAAGGCCATTCTACTGCCAATGTTTGTCTATGGAGATTCTATTGATGTGTGCTCGATATATACACCTGTCAGCAACGGGTGTGCTGAAATAGCCGAATTCACACATTTTGAAAGGGGTGTTCACATACTTTTGTATATATAGTGTATACCAAATGGGTCAGGCATATATGGTCATAACATGTGTATTGTGCATACATACACGTGTAAAAACTTTCCGTCATCCACCAGGTTGAGAAGAAGATGCAAACCACAGTGCTGACTGCCGCGCTCCTGTTGTCTGGTATCCCTGCGGAGGTCATCAACCGCTCCATGGACACCTACAAGAAGATGGGCGACGTCTTCGCTGACCTCTGTGTCTACTTCTTTACATTCATCCTCAGTCACGAGATCCTGCTGTTGGTTGGTCCAGAAGAGGCTGAGACTCCCTGATGGACAGGAAGTCCCTGTGCTATGGCGGTGTCACAGAGGTGGACATTATGCTGACCCCCTGATACTGATCCTTTACCTTACCTCCTTCTCCACACCATTTCCCCTCCCGAATCAGTAGAACCCATAGGGGAGAGGGGGTCGAAGTGCAATGTCCGCAGGTAGATAAGGGAAGAAGACAGAAATAACAGGTTGAACAAGGTAACATAACATTCATTTGTGTTCTGACCCTCGACTACATCTTGTCGATAGGAGCTGCTTTAAGTTACCATTTATTTTGCTCTCTACAGTGTTTATATAAGGGGTCCAGTTACTTCGCAATTTTTGTTTTGTTTCTGGTGAATTGATTTATCTCATTTGGAAGACAGGAGATGCATTTGTCATTCAGGGTTTTCTGAATATTGCCTATGATTTTTTCACCCTTGTATGCTTAAAGACATGGTTGACTTTATCTGTACATGTCTAAACTCTTATTACATTTACCTTTTAATCTGGGCTAGGAGAAGGATAGGGCTCCCGAGTGGCTCAGCGGTCTAAGGCACTGCATCTCAGTGCTAGAGGCGTCATTACAAACCCTGGTTCGATCCTGGGCTGTATCACAACCGGCCGTGATTGCGAGTCCCAAAGGGCGGCGCACAATTGGCCCAGCGTCGTCCGGGTTAGGGTTTGGCCGGGGTAGGCCGTCATTGTAAATAAGAATTTGTTCTTAACTGACTTGCCAAGTTAAATAAAGGTTCAATTTAAAAAAAAAAATGAAAAGGATGGCTTAGGATTGTCTTTTTGGAAAGTGTGTGTTGTCACTGCTATTCAATGTGGGGCAGTGGGATCTTATAAGCTTGTATATCTGTGCTGGATAACTCTGATTGTGGAAATGTCATGTATTGCTTTTCTAGCTATCCCAGCCTCACTCACTCTCTCTGTGGCATGTTACATCATCTGTTAATCCCTCATTGCATCCAAATTAATTGATTCAGTTTGAGACAGGTTTTCTATGTAACTTCATTGGTGTGATCTCTTGTTTGTCAGATTTACTTCCTTGCTTTTCATAATTCTTTGCAATTATTTATATTTTTCTGTGTAAATGCTGTATTCATAATTTATTATTTCATGTGAAATATTGACATCGATATCAACACAAAGATACAGAGAAGCTAATGTTGCTTCTGGTAATAACATACTGGAATGAATATGCTGTATTAAACCAATAAAACCTTGGAGCATTTCACAATTGTCTCTGGTTGATTTTAGATCAGTCAGTCATCAAACTCATATCTCGATGCTGCTTCATTCGACCTGAGATGTAGGCTAAGTGTACATATGTGACCTTGTTCATTTGGGTTGATATCAGTAGGCAGGTTTCCATTGACCCGGGTTTATTTGACAAAAGCAATGACACAACAACAAAAAATTGCGACGTATTGAAACATTTTCAAAATATCAACAAGTTTTTATCCGTTAGACGGGTGGATTTTTCATATGTAGAACTTCCTTTGTGACAAATTATGATGGAAACAGTGTTTTTCAAATAAATCATGATTGCTGAATAATTTCGGTAATCACTGCATTTAATTTTATTCACTGCATTTAGTTCTTATTTTTAATCCTTTTTTTATCCCCAATTTCGTAGTATCCAATTGGTATTTACAGTTTTGTCTCATCACTGTAACTCCCGTACGGACTCGGGAGAGGCTAAGGTCAAGAGCCATGCGTCCTGGATGCTAGCCGCACGAATGTGTCGGAGGAAACACCATACACCTGGCGACCGTGTCAGTGTGCATTGTGCCCAGCCCGCCACAGGAGTCGCTAGTGCACGATGGGACAAGAACATCCCTGCCGGCCAAACCCTCCCATAATCCGGACGACGCGGGGCCAATTTTGCGCCGCCCCATGGGTCTCCCGGTTGCGGCCGGCTGCGACAGAGCCTGGTCTCGAGCCAGGATCTCTAGTTGCGCAGCTAGCGCTGTCTAAGGGACAGATCGACATTTACAAAGGGGAGGTGGTCCAAAACAATGTTTTTTGCTTTGTGCAGGATTGGGTGTTTTTTTTATTGGGCAGGGGAGGGTAGTGTGGTTTTTCCCCTGGTTTACATTTGCTCTTTTGCTCTTATTTTCCTTATAAACAATGGCTTGACTTACTTTTGATATTACCCTAATAAAGTTTAGAATAGTTTGTGGAGGTTTGGTGTGGTGTCTATTATTAAGCTTTACCTACTGCAGGCCTATGATATGAAGGCATTGCATCCCGGCACCCCAACTCATTCCATCAGTTGAACTTGAGGTGAGGAAGTTTGTTTCAGGCCTACCAGAGTTACTCCTATAATCTATCAATATAATGCTTATATTTATACAAAATATACTGATCGAAAATGTATGAATTAGCCTCTGTATGTCTATATCTGTATAGCAGACGCTGTAGCCATCTGACACAGATATGCCGGCGGCATGCATTTATTTAATTTTTATTTCACCTTTGTTTAAAGTTAGTGAGGGAAATATAAGTCTCCAGCTTCAGCGATTTTTGCAATTCGTTCCAGTCATTGGCAGCAGAGAACTGGAAGGATAGGCAGCCAAAGGAGGTGTTGGCTTTGGGGATGACCAGTGAGATATACCTGCTGGAGCACGTGATAGGGGTGGGTGTTGTTATCATGACCAGTGAGCTGAGATAAGGCAGAGCTTTGCCTAGCATAGACTTATAGATGACCTGGAGCCAGTGGGTCTGGCGACAAATATGTAGTGAGGGCCAGCCGACTAGAGCATACAGGTCGCAGTGGTGGGTGGTGTAAGGGGCTTTGGTGACAAAATGGATGGCACTGTGATAGACTGCATCCAATTTGCTGAGTAGAGTATTGGAAGCTATTTTGTAAATGACATCGCCAAAGTCAAGGATCGGTAGGATAGTCAGTTTTACGAGGGTACGTTTGGCAGCATGAGTGAAGGAGGCTTTGTTGCAAAATAGGAAGCCAATTCTAGATTTAATTTTGGATTGGAGATGTTTAAATGAGTCTGGAAGGAGAGTTTACAGTCTAGCCAGACACCTAGGTATTTGTCCACATATTCTAAGTCAGAACCGTCCAGAGTAGTGATGCTAGTTGGGCAGGTGGGTGCTGGCAGCGAACGGTTGAAAAGCATGCATTTGGCTTTACCTGCGTTTAAGAGCAGTTGGAGGCCACGGAAGGAGTGTTGTATGGCATTTAAGCTCATTTGGAGGTTAGTTAGCACAGTGTCCAAAGAAGGGCCAGATGTATACAGAATGGTGTCGTCTGCGTAGAGGTGGATCAGGGAATCACCCGCAGCAAGAGCGACATCGTTGATATATACAGAAAAAAAGAGTCGGCCCGAGAATTGAACCCTGTGGTACCCTCATAGAGACTGCCAGAGGTCCGGACAACAGGCCCTCCGATTTGACACACTGAACTCTGTCTGAGAAGTAGTTGGTGAACCAGGCGAGGCAGTCATTTGAGATACCAAGGCTGTTGAGTCTGCCGATAAGAATACAGTGATTGACAGAGTTGAAAGCCTTGGCCAGGTCGAAGAAGACGGCTGCACAGTACTGTGAGCTGAAATAAAAGATCACAGAAATGTTCCATAATCACAAAAAGCTTATTTCTCTAAAACTGTGTGCACAATTTTGTTTACATCCTTGTTAGTGAGCATTTCTCCTTTGCCAAAATAATATATCCACATGACAGGTATGGCATATCAATAAGCTGATTAAACAGCATGATCAATACACAGGTGCACCTTGTGCTGGGGACAATAAAAGGCCACTTTAAAATGTGTACTTTTGTCACACAACACAATGCCACAGATGTCTCAAGTTATGAGGGAGGGTGCAATTGGCAAGCTGACTTAAGGAATGTCCAACAGAGCTGTTGCCAGATAATTGAATGTTAATTTCTCTACCATAAGCCACCTCCAACGTCATTTTAGAGAATTTGGCAGAACGTTCAACTGTCCAATTTCCTTGTATGGAACTGTAACTCAGTAAAATCCTTGAAATTGTTGCATGTTGCGTTTATGTTTTTGTTCAGTTTATATATATGCACAGTACAAGTCAAACATTTTGACACACCTACTCATTCAAATGTTTTTCTTTATTTTTACTGTTTTCTACATTGTATAATAATAGTGAAGACAACAAAACTATGAAATAACACATATGGAATCATGTATTAACCAAAAAATTGTTAAACAAGTCAAAATATATGTTATTTTTGAGATTCTTCAAAGTAGCCACGCTTTGCCTTGATGACAGCTTTGCACACTCTTGGTATTCTCTCAACCAGCTTCATGAGGTAGTCACCTGGAATGCATTTCAATTAACAGATGTGCCTTGTTAAAAGTTCATTTGTGGAATTTTTTTCCTTAATGTGTTTGAGCCAACCAGTTGTGTTGTGACAAGTTAGGGGTGGTATACAGAAGATAGCCCTATTTGGTAAAAGACCAGGTCCATATATGGCAGAAACAGCTCAAATAAGCAAAGAGAAATGACAGTCCATCATTACTTTAAGACTTGAAGGTCAGTCAATGCAGAAAATTTCAAGAACTTTGAAAGTTTCTTCAATTGCAGTCACAAAAAAACATCAAAAGCTATGATGAACCCGGCTATGATGAAAATAAATTCATTAGTTACCAGCATCAGAAATTGCACCCCAAATAAATGCTTCTCAGAGTTCAAGTAACAGACACATCTCAACATCAACTGTTCAGCGGAAACTACGGGAATCAGGCCTTCATTGTCGAATTGCTGCAAAGAAACCACTACTAAAGGACACCAATAAGAAGAATAGACTTGCTTGGGCCAAGAAACACAAGCAATGGACTTCAGACCGTTGGAAATCTGTCCTTTGTCTGATGAATCCAAATTTGCGATTTTTGGTTCCAACCGCAGTGTCTTCGTGAGATGCAGAGTAGGTGAACTGTTGATCCCTGCATGTGTGGTTCCCACTGTGAAGCATGGAGGAGGAGGTGTGATGGTGCTTTGCTGGTGACACTGTCGGGATTTATTTAGAATTCAAGGCACACTTAACCAGCATGCCTACCACCGTATTCTGCAGCGATACGCCATCCCATCTGGTTTGCACTTTGGTTTGCACTCTGGTTTGCACTTTTTTTTCAACAGGACAATGACCCAACTTACCTACAGGCTGTATAAGGGCTATTTGACCAAGAAGGAGAGTGAAGGAGTGCTGCATCAGATAACCTGGCCTCCACAATCACCCGACCTCAACCCAATTGAGATGGTTTGGGATGAGTTGGACTGCAGAGTGAAGGAAAAGCATCCAACAAGTGCTCAGCATATGTGGGAACTCCTTCAAGACTGTTGGAAAAACATTCCAGGTGAAGCTGGTTGAGAGAATGCCAAGATTGCGCAAAGCTGTCATCAACGCAAAGGGTGGCTACTTTGAAGAATCTCAAATTTAAATTTGTTTAACACTTTTTTGGTTACTACATGATTCCATATGTGTTATTTCATAGTTTTGATGTCTTGTCCATTCTTCTACTCTGTAGAAGATAGTAAAAATAAAGAAAAACCTGTGAATGAGTAGGCGTGTCCAAACTTTTGACTGTACACTTATATACACATATTTATATACACATTTATATTTATATACACATTTATATTTATATAATTGATTTGTTTATATATATATATTGCTGCTGTAGGTAGCTGCGCTGGTTGGCTTTACCTGCACCAGAACTCCTCGGGTATTTTTCATTGTATAGGTTGTTATCCATCTTCTTTTTAAATGGTGAGCCAGCACTTATTTCCCTGATTGATCAAAACTCATTTGCTCATGTTCTCTTGTCTCTCTGTAGAAGACATATAGTGAGCAATATGTTTGGAACATGAAATTGCAATACATATAGAATCGCAATACAGATCCTAGGGCTGATTTCAAGGTTTTACTGTTAACCTACAAAGCGTTACATGGGCTTGCTCCTACCTATCTTTCCGAGTTGGTCCTGCCGTACATACCTACACGTACGCTACGGTCACAAGACGCAGGCCTCCTAATTGTCTCTAGAATTTCTAAGCAAACAGCTGGAGGCAGGGCTTTCTCCTATAGATCTCCATGGTCTGCCTACCCATGTGAGAGACGCAGACTCGGTCTCAACCTTTAAGTCTTTACTGAAGACTCATCTCTTCAGTAGGTCATATGATTGAGTGTAGTCTGGCCCAGGAGTGTGAAGGTGAACGGAAAGGCTCTGGAGCAACGAACCGCCCTTGCTGTCTCTGCCTGGCCGGTTCCCCTCTCTCCACTGGGATTCTCTGCCTCTAACCCTATTACAGGGGCTGGCTTACTGGTGCTCTTTCATGCCGTCCCTAGGAGGGGTGCGTCACTTGAGTGGGTTGAGTCACTGACGTGATCTTCCTGTCTGGGTTGGCCCCCCCCCCCTCTTGGTTTGTGCCGTGGCGGAGATCTTTGTGGGCTATACTCGCCCTTGTCTCAGGATGGTAAGTTGGCGGATGAAGATTTCCCTCTAGTGGTGTGGGGGCTGTGCTTTGGCAAAGTGGGTGGGGTTATATCCTTCCTGTTTGGCCCTGTCCGGGGGTATCATCGGATGGGGCCACAGTGTCTCCTGACCCCTCCTGTCTCAGCCTCCAGTATTTATGCTGCAGTAGTTAATGTGTCGGGGGGCTAGGGTCAGTTTGTTATATCTGGAGGACTTCTCCTGTCTTATCCGGTGTCCTGTGTGAATTTAAGTATGCTCTCTAATTCTCTCCTTCTCTCTCTTTCTTTCTCTCTCTCGGAGGACCTGAGCCCTAGGACCATGCGTCAGGACTACCTGGCATGATGACTCCTTGCTGTCCCCAGTCCACCTGGCCTTGCTGCTCCTCCAGTTTCAACTGCCTGCGGCTATGGAACCCTGACCTGTTCACCGGACGTGCTAAAAAAGCCAACTGACATTTACTCCTGAGGTGCTGACTTGCTGCACCCTCGATAACTACTGTGATTATTATTATTTGACCATGCTGGTCATTTATGAACATTTGAACATCTTGGCCATGTTCTGTTATAATCTCCACCCGGCACAGCCAGAAGAGGACTGGCCACCCCTCATAGCCTGGTTCCTCTCTAGGTTTCTTCCTAGGTTTTGGCCTTTCTAGGGAGTTTTTCCTAGCCACTGTGCTTCTACACCTGCATTGCTTGCTGTTTGGGGTTTTAGGCTGGGTTTCTGTACAGCACTTTGAGATATCAGCTGATGTACGAAGGGCTATATAAATAAATTTGATTTGATTTGATCTTAATATGGTACTTTGAGTTCCCTAGCAGTTCCCTGCCCTATTGTTGTGTGTGTGTCACACCAGTAGGTATGTTTGTGTGAAAGCTTTTGGTGAGATTTCTTTCCTTTTTTACTTGTTTTCCTGTGTAACAATGCTTTCCTTGGGTGTGTAGGTCGAGTCACAAACCTGCGCAGAGTCCCATATGTGGTGGTGGACGAGGCAGATAGAATGTTCGACATGGGCTTTGAGCCACAGGTAGGGGCTCTGCCAGATTTTTTTTTTTTTTAAACCCTAGACCAATCTTAGCACATGATCACGACTTTGTAAATAATTGATCTAAGGAGGTGTTTTAGGATAATTTAACGCAAAAATAGACTTACATCAATTCATCTCATAGCACCTCATAGCACGAGGTGCAGGTGGGAGGCAGGAGCGTGGTGTGCTCTGACGTGGAGCAGCATATGGTAAGACTGGCCTTTACATACGCTGTGTATCCCAAATGGCACCCTATATAGTGCACCACTTTTGACCGGGGGACCATACGGTCTCTGGTCAAAAGTAGTGTACTATATAGGGAATATTTCTCAAATGTATTGTCTATTCTTGTTGGAAGTGGAAATGTGTCCCGTGTGTGGCTCATACACATAGTAATTCAAACAGACAGAAAACAACATAAAAACAGTAAGCCTAAATGGTAGTATAATTGCTTAGTTGCTAAATGACTGTTGTTGGCCACATCTAGCTGGTAATCGAGGAGGACCAGAAGTTCCTGAAGCTGCTGCAGATCCTGGGACATTACCAGGAGAAGGGTTCAGTCGTCATCTTTGTGGACAAACAGGAGCACGCTGACGGGCTGCTAAAATATCTGATGAAGGCCTCCTACCCCTGCATGTCTCTGCACGGTGGTAATGTCATGCAAACACATGAGTAGTGCTCTAGCGTCATTAGTCTGAGTCTCTGTCCCAAACGGTCCTCTGGTCAATAGTAGTGCATTATGCTGAGTATTGGGATGCATACTGTCAATCAACGGTTTGAAAGTCACCTGGCTGAGCTCATTTTGTATCTTAGACCATTTTGTTCTTATTATATCCGATTAATTAAAGCATGTTTGTGGTGGATAATCATTTTGTCTCTGACATGTCTCTGACATGTCTTTGATAACAAGCTTTTGTTTATCTCTTTCCCTGTAGGTATTGACCAGTATTACAGAGGCAGCATCATCAATGACTTTCAGAACAGGGCCACTTCTGGGGCAGCCAGGGGGCTGGACATCAAGCAGCTGATCCTGGTCATCCACTACGAGGACTACGTTCACAGGGCCGGACGCACAGGGAGAACCGGGAACAAAGTGAGTGGTGGAGTCCCGACGGCTACACTACTAGTCTATTAAACAAATGTTATTTCTAAAAATCAGGAATTCCTGCCTGAAACATATTGCAATGAGACATCCTTAAAAGGTCCTGCACAGTCAAAATCGTGTTTTTCATGAAATTGGATGATATAAAACATAGCAAAAGTATGTGGACACCTCTTCAAATTAGTGGATTCGACTATTTCAGCCACACCCGTTGCTGAAAGGTGTATAACATCGAGCACACAGCCATGCAATCTCCATAGACAAACATTGGAGGTAGAATGGCTCACTACTAGCCCTTGATTCTCTCCAGACTTGACTGCCCTTGACCAGCACAAAAACATCCTGTGGTGTACTGCATTAGCATCGAATATGCAACTTTTCAGGGAAGTTAGGAACCAATATACACAGGCAGTTAGGAAAGCTAAGGCCAGCTTTTTCAAACAGAAATGTGCATCCTGTAGCACAAACTCCAAAAAGTTATGGGACACTGTAAAGTCCATGGAGAATAAGAGCACCTCCTCCCAGCTGCCAATTGCACTGACGCTAGGAAACACTGTCACCACCGATAAATCTACGATAATCGATCATTTCAAAAAGTATGTTTCTACGGCTGGCCATGGTTTCCACCTGGCTACCCCTATCCCGGTCAACAGCTCTGCACCCCCCACAGCAACTTGCCCAAGCCTCCCCATTTCTCCAATCTAGATAGCTAATGTTCTGAAAGAGCTGCAAAATCTGGACCCCTGCAAATCAGCTGGGCTAGACAATCTGGACCCTCTCTTTCTAAAATGATCCGCCGCAATTGTTGCAACCTCTATTACTAACCTGTTCAACCTCTCTTTCATATTGTCTGAGACCCCTAAAGATTGCAAAGCTGCCGCGGTCATCCCCCTCTTCAAAGGGGGAGTCACTCTAGACCCAAACTGTTACAGACCTATATCTATCATACCCTGCCTTTCTAAAGTCTTCGAAAGCCAAGTCAACAAACAGATCACTGACGATTTCAAATCCCACCATACTTTCTCCGCTATGCAATCTGGTTTCCGAGCTGGTCATGGGTGCACCTCAGCTACGCTCAAGGTCCTAAACGATATCATAGCCGCCATCGATAAAAGACAATACTGTGCAGCCGTCTTCATCGACCTGGCCAAGGCTTTCGACTGTCAATCACCGCATTCTTATCGGCAGACTCAACAGCCTTGGTTTCTCAAATGACTGCCTCTCCTGGTTCACCAACTACTTCTCAGATAGAGCTCAGTGTGTCACATCGGAGGGCCTGTTGTCCGGACCTTTGGCAGTCTCTATGGGGGTGCCACAGGGTTCAATTCTTCGGCCGACTCTTTTCTCTGTATACATCAATGATGTCGCTCTTGCTGCTGGTGATTCTCTGATCCACCTCGACACCATTCTGTAAACTTCTGTCCCTTCTTTGGACACTGTGTTAACTTCTTTGGGATAGGGGGCGGTATTTTGACGTCCGGATGAAAAGCGTACCCAAAGTAAACTGCCTGTTACTCAGGCCCAGAAGCTAGGATATGCATATATTGGTAGATTTGGATAGAAAACACTCTAACGTTTCTAAAACTGTTAAAGTAATGTCTGTGAGTATAACGGAACTGAAATGGCAGGAGAAACCCCATGGACAAACCACCCCCCCCAAAAAAATCATCCTACCACTGATTTCAATGGCTGGCACTTTTATAATAGGGCAAAATTGTGCCCGATTGCAGTTCCTAGGGCTTCCACTAGATGTCAACAGTCTTTAGAAAGAGTTTCAGGCTGGTTTTTGGAAAAATGAGCCAGAAATTGAAGTTTTTCTAGGTGGCTCCCATTTTGGCTGTAGTGTTTCCAAGCGCGTGAATGAGAGCGCGTTCTTTGGTATTTTTCTCCGGTAAAGACAATAACGATTCTCCGTCTTAAATTTGTCGTTTATTTGTATATTAGGGTACCTATTGTTTGATTATAAATGTTGATTGACTTGTTTGGATAAGTTTATTGGTAACGTTTGGGATTCATTTTGTATGCATTTTGAAGGAGGGAAACCAAGTGGATTATTGACTGAAGCGCGCCAGCTAAACTGAGTTTTTATGGATATAAAGAAGGACTTTATCGAACAAAAGGACCATTTGTAATGTAACTGGGACCTTTTGGAGTGCCAACAGAAGAAGATCTTCAAAGGTAAGGCATATATTATACCGCTATTTCTGACTTTCGTGTTGCAACTCCCTGGTTGAAAATGATTTGTTATGCATTTGTGTGCTGGGCGCTGTCCTCAGATAATCGCATGGTTTGCTTTCGCCGTAAAGCCTTTTTGAAATCTGACACGACGGCTGGATTAACAACAAGTTAAGCTTTATTTTGATATATTGCACTTGTATTTTCATGAAAATTGTATATTTCTAGTAATTTAATTTGAATTTGGCGCTCTGCAATTTCACCGGAAATTGTCAAAATGGGACGCTA
This sequence comes from Salvelinus namaycush, assembly GCF_016432855.1. NCBI lineage: Eukaryota > Metazoa > Chordata > Actinopteri > Salmoniformes > Salmonidae > Salvelinus > Salvelinus namaycush. The sequence continues at coordinate 7,617,433 of NC_052327.1, forward strand.
GCGTCCCACTGATCTGCAAGAAGTTTTAACAAACCTACAGACGAGCTTCAATGCCATACAACACTCCTTCTGTGGCCTCCAACTGCTCTTAAATGCAAGTAAAACTAAATGCATGCTCTTCAACCGATCTCTGCCCGCAGCCGCCCACCCGTCTAACATCACTACTCTGGACGGTTCTAACTTAGAATATGTGGACAACTACAAATACCTAGGTGTCTGGTTAGACTGTAAACTCTCCTTCCAGACTTACATTAAGCATCTCCAATCCAAAATCAAATCTAAAATCAGCTTCCTATTTCACAATAAAGCATCCTTCACTCATGCTGCCAAACATACCCTCGTAAAACTGACTATCCTACCAATCCTTGACTTTGGCGATGTCATTTACAAAATAGCCTCCAACACTCTACTCAGCAAACTGGATGTAGTCTATCACAGTGCCATCCGTTTTGTCACCAAAGCCCCATATACTACCCACCACTGCGACCTGTATGCTCTAGTCGGCTGGCCCTCGCTTCATATTCGTCGCCAAACCCACTGGCTCCAGGTCATCTATAAGCCTTTGCTAGGTAAAGCCCCACCTTATCTCAGCTCACTGGTCACCATAGCAGCACCCAACCGTAGCAGGTGCTCCAACAGGCATATTTCACTGGTCATCCCCAAAGCCATCTCCTCCTTCGGCCGCCTTTCCTTCTAGTTCTCTGCTGTCAATGATTGGAACGAATTGCAAAAATCACTGAAGCTGGAGACTCATATCTCCCTCACTAACTTTAAGCATCAGCTGTCAGAGCAGTTTACCGATCATTGCACCTGTACACAGCCTATCTGTAAATAACCCACCCAGCTATTGTTCTTTTTTTTGGGCTCCTTTGCACCCCAGTGTCTCTACTTGCACATTCATCTTCTACACATCTATCACTCCAGTGTTAATGCTAAATTGTAATTATTTCGCCACTATGGCCTATTTATTGCCTTACCTCCATAATCTTACTACATTTGCACACACCTTATATAGAGTTTTCTAATGTGTTATTGACTGTACGTTTCTTTATCCCACGTATGACTTTGTGTTGTTTGTGTCGCACTACTTTGCTTTATCTTGGCCAGGTCGCAGTTGTAAATGAGAACTTGTTCTCAACGGCCTACCTGGTTAAATAAAGGTATCAGCCTACTCCATGACATCCACAGATTACAATTCTTAAGTGTTTACACAAATTTTTGCACCTTAGCTTATGTTAGGGAACTGTGGGAAATCAATTCACCATTCAGCCGAGTGTGCGTATTGAACTTTCATACTGCAATGTACAGCCTTACCTAAGGAAGTCATGGACTGAAGATCCATAGGTATCAGCCTACTCGATGACACCCACAGAACACAAATGTGAAGAGTTTTCACAAATATTAGCGTTGTCATTAGGAGAGTTATGACAACAGGACTCTGGTCTTTCACACCAGCTTGTTGTACTTACCGAGGGCAGTCATTTTAGGGTTAGTGCTATCTAGGATCCTTAGGACATCCCTATACCCTAAACCATAACCATTATAAATGTTAACTACCTGAGTGGCCATGTTACAGTTTGACTTAAATCTATGGCTAGACTTAAACATTTCCATCTAGCCACGATCCCCAACATGTTGACAGAGCTTGAAGAATTTTGCACAATCCAGGTGTGCAAAGCTCTTATAGACTTCACCAAAAAGACAGCTGTGATTGATGCCAAAGGTGTTTCTAACATACGTTGACTCAGGGCACTAAATTCTTGTGCAATTTATCTTTTTTTAATTTTTACTTTGACATTAGAGTGTAGATTGTTGACAAAAAAATGACAATTGAATCAATTTTATTACCACTGTCACGTTCCTGACCTGTTTTCCTTTGTTATGTATTTGTTTTAGTTGGTCAGGGCGTGAATTGGGTGGGTTGGTCTAGGTTTCTATTTCTATGTGGGGTTTTGTGTTCGGCCTGGTATGATTCTCAATCAGAGACAGGTGTGTATCGTTTGTCTCTGATTGAGAGTCATACTAAGGCAGCCAGGGTTTCACTGGTGGTTTGTGGGTGTTTGTTCCTGTGTCAGCGTTTGGGCCACACAGGACTGTTGCAGGTTAGTCACGTTTGTTATTTTGTTAATTTGTAGTGTTTGTTGGTTTGCCATTAAATAATGAACACTTACCAATCCGCATCTTGGTCCGATCCATGCTCCTCCTCGTCTGAGGAGGAGAACGACATTGACAGCCGTTACAGAAACACCCACCAAACCAGGACCAAGCGGATTGGAGAAGGACGGAGTGAACAACAGCAATGGGGAAAAGAGGAATGGACTTGGGAGGAGATCCTGGACGGTAAAGGACCCTGGGCAGAGCCAGTGGAGTGTTGCCGCCCCAAAGCGGAGCTGGAGGTTGTATGAGGCTAAAGCAAGGCAGAGCGGCTGGAAGCCCGAGAGGCTCACCCAAAAATTTCTTGGGGGGGGGGCTAAAGGGGAGTGTGGCGAAGCCGGGTTGGTTACCTGAGCCAACTCCCCGGGCTTACCGTGGAGTGAGAGGGCGTCGTACTGGTCAGACACCGTGTTATGCGGTAAAGCGCACGGTGTCCCCAGTACGCGTGCTTAGCCCAGTGCGGGCTATTCCACCTTGCCGCACTGGTAGGGCTAGGTTGGGCATCGAGCCGGATGCCATGAAGCCGGCCCAACGTATCTGGCCTCCAGTACGTCTCCTCGGGCCGGCGTACATGGCACCAGCCTTACAGGTGGTGTCCCCGGTTCGCCTGCATAGCCCAGTGCGGGTTATTCCACCTCGCCGCACTGGCAGGGCTACGGGGACCACTCAACCTGGTAAGGTTGGGGAGGCTTGGTGCTCAAGAGCGCGTGTCCTCCTTCACGGTCCGGCATATCCGGCGCCACCTTTCCACCCCAGCTCAGTACCACCAGTGCCTACTCCACGCACCAGGCTTCCAGTGCGTTTCCAGAGCCCTGTTCCTCCTCCACGCACTCTCCCTATGGTGCGTGTCTCCAGCTCAGTGCCTCCAGTTCCGGTACCACGCACCAGGCCTACTGTGCGCCTCAGCAGGTCAGAGTCGGCCGTCTGCCCAACGCCGCCTGCACTGCTCGTCTGTCCAGCGCAGTCTGAACTGCCTGCCTGCCCAGCACCATCTGAGCCATCCGTCTGCCCAGCGCCGTCTGAGCCATCCGTCTGCCCAGCGCCGTCTGAGCCATCCATCTGCCCAGCGCCATCTGAGCCATCCGTCTGCCCAGCGCCATCTGAGCCATCCGTCTGCCACGAGCCTTCAGAGCCGCCCGTCTGTCCCGAGCCATTAGAGCCGTCCGTCAGTCAGGAGCCGCTAGAGCCGTCCGTCAGTCAGGAGCTGCCAGAGACGCCAGCCAGTCAGGAGCTGCCAGATCCGCCAGCCAGTCAGGAGCTGCCAGAGACGCCAGCCAGTCAGGAGCTGCCAGATCCGCCAGCCAGTCAGGAGCTGCCAGATCCGCCAGCCAGTCAGGAGCTGCCAGATCCGCCAGCCAGTCAGGAGCTGCCAGAACTGCCCTTCAGTCATGAGCTGCCCTCCAGTCATGAGCTGCCCTCCAGTCATGAGCTGCCCTCCAGTCATGAGCTGCCACTCAGTCCGGAGCTGCCACTCAGTCCGGAGCTGCCACTCAGTCCGGAGCTGCCCCTTATCCTGGTGCTGCCCCTTATCCTGGTGCTGCCCCTTATCCTGGTGCTGCCCCTTATCCTGGTGCTGCCCCTCAGTCAACTGCTACCCCTCAGTCTGTTACTGCCTTTTGGAATAGCGGGATTGACATGGAGGGTGAATATTGGGAGGAGGCCACGGAAGCGGGGGTTGACTATGGTGGGGTGGGGACCACGACCAGCGCCAGAGCCGCCACCGTGGACAGACGCCCACCCAGACCCTCCCCTAGACTTTGTGCTGGTGCGCCCGGAGTTCGCACCTTAAGGGGGGGGTTCTGTCACGTTCCTGACCTGTTTTCCTTTGTTATGTATTTGTTTTAGTTGGTCAGGGCGTGAATTGGGTGGGTTGGTCTAGGTTTCTATTTCTATGTGGGGTTTTGTGTTCGGCCTGGTATGATTCTCAATCAGAGACAGGTGTGTATCGTTTGTCTCTGATTGAGAGTCATACTAAGGCAGCCAGGGTTTCACTGGTGGTTTGTGGGTGTTTGTTCCTGTGTCAGCGTTTGGGCCACACAGGACTGTTGCAGGTTAGTCACGTTTGTTATTTTGTTAATTTGTAGTGTTTGTTGGTTTGCCATTAAATAATGAACACTTACCAATCCGCATCTTGGTCCGATCCATGCTCCTCCTCGTCTGAGGAGGAGAACGACATTGACAGCCGTTACAACCACTTTGTAACACAATGCAATTGAAAGAAATTCAAGGGGTCTGAATAGATGTGCAAGGCACTGTATTCCACACTATGAAGTTGGAATAATACTGTGAAATTGTGAAAATGATGATAATGCCCTTTTAGTAAGAGCTTTTTGAAAAGACTTCCTGATATTTCAGCCTGTTTTGGTTGGATGGAGTTTTGGCCTGACTGTGACATAACCAGGTGGTAAATTAGTTAAAAGACCAATATTAAAGCGAGTCCAAACCTCTGACAATAACAGCTACAGTACCAGTCAAAAGTTTGGACACACCTACTCATTCCAGGGTTTTTCTTTATTTTTACTATTTTCTACATTGTAGAATAATAGTGATGACATCCAAAACTATGAAATAATACATGGATTTTTAAAAATAACCTTTATTTAACTAGGTAAGTCATTTAAGAACAAATTCTTATTTACAATGATGGCCTACACCGGCCAATCCCGGACGATGCTGGGCCAAATTGTTCGCCACCCTATGGGACTCCCAATCACGGACGGTTGTGATACAGCCTGGATTCAAACCAGGGTGTCTGTAGTGACTTCTCTAGCACTGAGATGCAGTGCCTTAGACCGCTGCGCCGCTTGGTAGCCAAAATCATGTAGTTACCAAAACAGTGTTAAACAAATCAAAATATATGTCTGCCTTGATGACAGCTTTGCATACTCTTGGCATTCTCTCAACCAGACTCTGTTGGCTCTTTGATATTGTTTATGTGACGAGTCTGTAATATTGACACTGCAAAGCGCTAGCTAGTAGGTAGAACCTTTGTAAGTAAGCTTCAGTTCATATTTCAGTTCAGAAGTGCTGCAACAATGAATTGATCAGAGAGGGTATAATGGTACCCCTTTCACACCAAGAACCATGGTTTTACCCTGTATATTTGAAGTTGGTTTAACCCCTGTCAGACCCATTCATACTAAACCTACGACACAGGTTGTAAGCATGCAGGGCCGTTCACGGAAAACAAAATAAAAAAGTAGGGCTGTTGCGTTTAGACATGATTGACTATGGGTCAGTGAACATAGGTCGACCCATACAGACAAATGGCTCACCCCAGTTCTCCATGTGTTACTAAGCAGGCCCTAAATCCATCTTGATTGCTTGTGTTTTGAATATTGAGAATGGTTAGCCGACCTGTTTGTGTGTATCACAGATCTGTGCATTAGCCAGGCTTTAAACTATTAAAAGGGCAGGCCGGTCCACTGCCTAGTGGTTGGGAATCCTTGCTGTAACCAATCATCTGTTGGCTGACAGCCTGAAGGTTCTCTTTGTTTCTCCCTTTCGGACAAGGTAGCCCGACTCCCTCCCTAGGACAACCAAGTCCTGCCTCGTCTGTTGGTCAGTGTGTTTGCATTGTTTCATGACATCTTTAAAACAACTGTTCTGTAGAACATCTTATGACGTTATGACGAATGCCCTTTGTTTGAATTGTAGTGTCTGTATCAAGTCCCTCTGACCATGCAACTGAACAGGTGAAAATGCAGACACTGAAGATCAAGATCAAGATGGAGGCTTTGGAAGAAGAGCGGGACTTCCTCCGCAAAACTGTAAACCAGTTGCACGGTAAGATAACTGCACGGTCAGTAGTCTGTTTCCATATCTGTCTTAGTTTTTGCCAACATAATTGCTGTCAAGTCAACCCAATATTGTCATTAAAGAAGACAAGGTGGCTTATATCACAGACAGTCACTGTTAATGACTGTAACCAATCATCTGTTGGCTGACATTAGCCTGAATGTAGGACAAGGGGGTCAGACTCTCTCCCTAGGACCAAGTCCTGCCTCTTCTGTCGGTAAGTTTATTTGCATTGTTTAAAGGCATCTTTAAAGTTTTGTTTTAAAGTAAGGGACAGAGAACTTTCACATACAATGAGAGTAATTGAGATGATGATAGCTACAAGTTAGACTCTACAGCTGTGTCTCGAAAACCTTGCTAGCTGTTAAATCATTCCTCGGACAGGGATTAAGAAGTCTTCCTAAGTGTTTTGGTTTGGTTCACGCCAAATTAGGCAAATGTGACTCTGTGTCTGCGACATGAACTCAGCTAGTCATGACTGTGTAATTTCACAAAAGGGTCTGGCCCAGGTACGCAAACGCATTCATTCATGATTCAATTTTTGTTCTGTCTGTGTAGACTGCCTGATTGGCTTAGCTGCATTCATGCAGAAAGGAAATAAGGTTATCTCATAGAGGTATTATAATAAGTGTGCAGTCTTGCACGAGTGGGCTTGCTGAAAGCAAGAACACTCTTGTTATTCTGCATACTCAACCTTTTCACACGAGTTCCAATTAACGGTCGCCCCCAGCGTGAGTTGTTTTACGCACGGGATAGCAGAATGAACATTTCACATTCTTAAGATAAAGTACATACAGTTGAAGTCTGAAGTTTACATACACCTTAGCCAAATACATTTAAACTTCGTTTTTCACAATTCCTGATATTTAATCCTAGTAAAAAGTCTCTATCTTTAGGTCAGTTAGGATCACCACTTTATTTTAAGAATGTGAAATGTCAGAATAATAGTAGAGAGAATTATTTATTTCAGCTTTTATTTCTTTCATCACATTCCCAGTGCGTCAGAAGTTTACATCCACTCAATTAGTATTTGTTAGCATTGCCTTTAAATTGATTAACTTGGGTCAAACATTACGGGTTGCCTCCACAAGTGTCCCACAATAAGTTGGGGGAATTTTGGCCCATTCCTCCTGATAGATCTGGTGTAACTGAGTCAGGTTTGTAGGCCTCCTTGCTCGCACATGCTTTTTCAGTTCTGCCCACAAATGTTCTATAGGATTGAGGTCAGGGCTCGGTGATGACCACTCCAATACCTCGACTTTGTTGTCCTTAAGCCATTTTACCACAACTTTGGAAGTATGCTTGGGGTCAATGTCAACATGGAAGACCCATTTGTGACCAAGCTTTAACTTCCTGACTGATGTCTTGAGATGTTGCTTCAATATATCCACACAATTTTCTTTCATCATGATGCCATCTATTTTGTGAAGTGCACCAGTCCCTCCTGCAGCAAAGCACCCCCACAACATGATGCTGCCACCCCCGTGCTTCACGGTTGGGATGGTGTTCTTCGGCTTGCAAGCCTCCCCCTTTTTCCTCCAAACATAACGAAGGTCATTATGGCCAAGCAGTTCTGTTTTTGTTTCATCAGACCAGTGGACATTTCTCCAAAAAGTACGATCTTTGTCCCCATGTGCAGTTGCAAACCGTAGTCTGGCTTTTTTTAATGGCGCTTTTGGAGCAGTGGCTTCTTCCTTGCTGAGCGGCCTTTCAGGTTAGGTCGATATAGGAGTCATTTTTACTGTGGATACAGATACTTTTGTACCTGTTTCCTCCAGCATCTTCACAAGGTCATTTACTGTTGTTCTGGGATTGATTTGCACATTTCGCACCAAAGTACGTTAATCTCTAGGAGACAAAACGCGTCTCCTTCCTGAGCGGTATGACGGCTGCGTGGTCCCATGGTGTTTATACTTGCGTACTATTGTTTGTACAGATGAACGTGGTACCTTCAAGCGCTGTAACTTGGAAAGTATGGCCATTATAGGTATGAGGTTTCAACCGATGCGTTGAACATATAATATGAAAAGTGATGAATGTATTTGTGTTAACTAAAATCCCATTCCTATCTTTTCTAATGAGATAATAGTTTTTGATATCCTTTGCACATTATGTAGCCACGCCCCGAGTGAGGTCAGAGAGCTTGTCAGCATGACGGAACGTCCCTTTTGACCAAGAGTGCATAAAGGCTTGGAAGACAAATCAACCTTTAGACCAGGAAATGTGAGGCGGAGAGCTACACGTTTCAAATGGTTGAAACTTTCAACCTCAACACGAGGTGAAGGAAATTAACTCACCTACCAGACCAGGACACCGCCAGTCTGCAGCTCCGCGTGTAAAGTGATTTGGAACTTTGACTATCTACCCGAGGTGGAGAGAGGAGAACTCCCCTCTCAGACAATCACTGGTACATCTAAGTAGCTGTTCTGAGGAATGAACACTCATGGAGACCAGACAACTAAGAAGGTTATTGTGACCTTTGGTGGACAATCAGAGCATATACAAGTAGGCCGTGGAAGGCCAACAACCTGCCGAAGAAGGGCTGGTTCCGACAGAGACGTAAATACATTCATGATTTCTTATTCCAAACGAGCGGCAGTTTGTGTGCAAAGTATATGATTAAGGTTACTGTGAGAATAAATCTGAAATGTCTCGACGATAAGTTTGCCTTTTTCGCTCTCCCCCCTTCCCTCCATCTATGTTGTAACAACCCGTCATATTGCAAAAGTTTGCTAGGGACCTTTGTCTCATGTAATAAGTGTGTGTGGGTATTCTGTGTTATTATTTAATTAGCTAGTAAATCATATATTAAACCAATTTGTGTAGTGCTGAATAATGAGCAAGGCTGGGGTTTTTGCAGATCAAAGAAGGTTACGATCATTCAGAATGATGATATGATACGAGGTAATGATTAATATGTTGACTGTTTTATGGATGTTATAGGTAAAGACCTTAGAGTTTAATTCAGGAGATGGTAACTCTTTAAACAACTTATTCCGCGGTGCCCCAAATCTTAATGAGTTAATTGTTACATGATTGATTTAATCGGGTAACAATTAAACATAGTTAGTGTATTAAATAAATAACAGTTATCAGATTAATGAAAGTAAAGTCACAACATTGATACTACCTTTACTTTTAATGGCTCTGTTTAAATGCATTTTTGATCATCCCATGGAGGGCAGAGAGGGAGGTGAGCGTCTGCTTCAGCTACAGCAGGGGAATCAGACGGCACCTGAGTATGCGCTCACCTTCTGGAAAGTAGCATTTTCCAGTGGATGGAATGAGCCGGCACTTCAAAGCCTATTTAGAAGAGGGCTGCGCGAGGAGGTCCAGACAAACCTGGACGCACTCATTGCGATGGCCATCTGGCTGGATAACCTTCTCTGGGAGCGTTGGCATTCTCATCACTTTTCTCCCTCCTTCGGCGAGTACTCGGGATCAGAGCATGAACCTATGGAGGTAGGGGTCACACACCTTTTTGCGGCAGAATGACGCAGACGGATACAGCTGGGGCTATGTCTGTACTGTGGGCAAGTATGGCACAAGTTCCAGTGGTGTCCGGTACTTCAGAATCCAGAATCCACTAGAGCAGAGGGACAGTCACGTGATGGTCCATCCCCTGGACCAGCAGTGAGTATTACAGATTCAGCTCTTCCTGCTAGACTCTTTTTGGTGTCCATCACTCTGGCTGACTGTCCCTCATTTACCTTGTCTACAGCTTTAGTGGATTTCGGCGCTGCGGGGAACTTTATGGATCAGACCCTTGCCTCCTCTCTCAACATTACCATCATAACATTACCACCATAACATTACCATCTACCCTCTCCTTTTCCAGTTCAAGGTCTCGACTGTCGGCCATTAATATCTGGAACCATCACACACATCACTCAACCACTCACCTTCACAGTGGAGTCCAATCACCAGGAGAACATCCCCTTCTTCATCACCAGTGCACCAGGTCACAAAATCATCCTCGGCCTCCCTTGCTCCAATGCCATGACCATACCATCTCATGGTCGAGGATAAGAATCACAGACCGGTCACCTGAATGCCGGAGAACCTGCTTCCCTGTCCCCTGTGGTTCCACGTCGGTTGGTTGCCCTTCAGCCCAACATCCCAGAGGAATACCAGGACCTAAGGGAGGTATTCTCCAAGACCCACGCTACCTGTCTCACTCCTCATTGCCCCTGGGACTGTGCCATTGACCTGTTTTTCAGAGCTACACCTCCGCGCAGACTCATCTACCCTCTGTCTGTGGCTGAGACCCAGGCCATTGAGGATTATATTTAAGAGGCACTCCAACAGGGTTTCATCCGCACATACTTATCTCCTTCGTCGTTTGGTTTCTTCTTTGTGGCCAAGAAGCAGGGAGGATTACACCCATGTATCAATTACTGAGGACTCAATGACATCACCACAAAGTATTGGTACCCTCTCCCGTTGGTGCCGTCAGCCATCGCGCAGCTCCACGGTGCCCGGTTCTTCACCAAACTGGACCTGCGGAGTGCGTACAATCTCATCCGCATCCGGGAGGGCGATGAGTGGAAGACGGCGTTCAACACGATGTCTGGTCACTACGAGTATTTGGTTATGCCCTTTGGCTTAGCCAATGCTCCGTCAGTGTTCCAGGCATTCGTCAACGAGGTGTTCAGGGACATGCTCGGACGTCAGGTGATTGTATACATCGATGACATCCTGATCTTCTCGACCAACCTGGAGGATCACATCACCCACGTTCAAGCAGTCCTGGAATGCCTCTTGGCCAATCACCTGTTCGTCAAGGTGGAGAAGTGCCAATTCCATCAGGGAGCTGTATCCTTCTTGGGTTACCAAATCACCCTGTAGGGAGGATGGAGGACAAGAAGGTAGATGCCGTAAGGTCATGGCCAGTTTCAACCACCATCAAGGGGTTACAACGGTTTTTGTGGTTTTCCAACTTCTACCGCCACTTCATCAAGAACTTCAGAGCCGTTGCAGCCCCTCTCACCTCAAGTGTGGGCCTTGTAGGTTGGTGTGGTCTCCAGCAGCTATGAGGGCTTTCGTCTCCTCAAGGGGCGTTTCACCTTCGCCCCTTGCTAAAACACCCAGATCCCACTCTACCTTTTATGGTTGAGGTAGATGCATCTGAGGTGGGCGTGGGGGCAGTTTTGTTGAAACTGTCCTCTGCAGAGAGGAATTACGACGTCAGGAATTTGGGAGCTCCTGGCAGTGACGTTGGCATTAGAAGAGTGGAGACACTGGCTGGAGTGCGCCAAGGAACCATTTGTCATCCTCACCGACCATCGGAACCTAGAGTACATTCGGACAGTGAGGAAACTGAATCCGCGCCAAGCCAGGTGGGCACTTTTCTTCACCAGGTTCGACTTTACGCTGATTTATCGCCCAGGTTCTAAGAACATCAAGGTCAATGCCCTGTCTCGTATCTACGATTTGGGAGAGGTTCTTGTCCAGAGGGCACCCATAATCCCATCCTCCCAAGTTGTAGGTCCAGTGGTTTGCGACGTAGATGTGGACATCCGCCAGGCTCTAGAGAGGGAGCCTGCATCCCGGAATTGTCCTCCCGAGTGCATCTACGTTTCCACAGGGATAAGGGATTGGCTGCTGACCTGGGCACACACAGCTGTTGTCGCTGGACATCCAGGTATTTCTCGCACCATCCACTCCATCGCTGAGAAGTACTGGTGGCCCACCTTGGTGCAGGATGTCACTCGGTAAGTCAATTCCTGCTCTGTATGTGCTCAAACCAAGTCCCCCCAGAATGCTCCAGCAGGGAAGCTCCTGCCACTTCCTGTGCCTCAGCAACCTTGATCACATCTGTCCATTGACTTTGTTACTGATCTTACCCCTGTGATGGTTTCATCACCATTCTGGTGGTAGTGGATAGATTTTCCAAGGAATGTCGATTAATCCCTCTTAATGGTCTCCCCACTGCTCTCCAGGTTGCTGAGGCACTCTTCCAGGAGGTCTTCTGGCATTTTGGTCTTCCAGAGGACATCGTCTCGGACCGTGGCTCCCAATTCACATCATCAGTATGGAGGGCTTTCTTGGAGGAGCTTGGGGTCACGGTCAGCCTCACTTCTGGGTATCGGCTTAGGTCCAACAGGCAGGTGGAGAGGATGAACCAGGAGCTGGGGAGGTTCCTGAGAAGTCACTGTCAGGACCGGCAGGGTGAGTGGGCACGATTCCTCCTTACATTATTCCTCCACTGGCTGGACCCCCTTGCAGTGTGTTTTGTGTTTCCAGCCAGCCCTGGCCCCGTTGACCCCGGGCCAGACCGCGGCTCCCGCGGTAGATGAGTGGCTCCAGCGCTGTCCATCATCAGAAGGAACAGGCAAACAGCCACCGCAGTAAGACCCCTGTGTTCCATCCTGGGGACCACGTCTGGCTCTCTACCAGAAACCTCCCACTCCGCCTGCCATGCAAGAAACTGAGCCCCCGGTTTGTGGGGCTGTTCAAGGTTCTCCGGGGGGTCAACGAGGTGACGTACAGGTTACAACTACCCAGTCACTATCATATCTCACCCTTCTCAGGCCGGTGGTTCCTGGTTCCCTAGCTGATACTGTTCCCCACGACACACCTCCACCCCCCGGACTACGAGGATGGTCCGGCATACACTGTCATATTCTTACCGGACTCCTGACATCGTGGGGGTCGGCTCCAGTATCTGGTGGACTGGGAGGGGTATGGCCCAGAGGAGCGGTGTTGGGCTCTGGTGGAGAACATTCTGGACCCCAACATCATCCGTGATTACACCTTCGCCGCCCGGACCGACCCGCTCCTCGTCCTCGGGGTCATCCCTCTGGTCATCGTAGTCCTGCGGCTGGAGCCGCATGTCAGAGGTTTGGGGGGGGGGGGGGGGGTATTGTTACATCTTATCTTGCTCCTCCCCTCCGGCATACGACATCACCGGAAAACTAACCACCGGTCCTGGGATTTATCATTACGCACACCTGGCACTCATCATTACACGCACCTGTTAATCATTATGATTCACACCTGGACTCCATTACCTTCATAATTTCCTCCCTTTATATGTCACTCTTCCAGGTTCATTCACCAGTTGGTATTGTTCTTGTTTAACAGGCTTCTGTCTAGCACTCTACCATAAAGGCCTGATTGGTGGAGTGCTGCAGAGATGGTTGTCCTTCTGGAAGGTTCTCCCATCTTCACAGAGGAACTCTGGAGCTACGTCAGATTGACCATCAGGTTCTTGGTCACCTCCCAGACCATGGCCCTTCTTGCCCGATTGCTCAGTTTGGCCGGGCGGCCAGCTCTAGGAAGAGTCTTGGTGGTTCCAAACTTCTTCCATTTAAGAATCATGGACGCCACTGTGCTCTTGGGGACTTTCAATACTGCAGACATTTTTTGGTACCCTTCCCCAGATCTCTGCCTCGACACAATCCTGTCTCGGAGGTTTACGGACAATTCCTTCGACCTCATGGCTTGGTTTTTGCTCTGACATGCACTGTCAACTGTGGGACCTCATATAGACAGGTGTGTGCCTTTCCAAATCATGTCCAATCAATTGAATTGATCACAGGTGGACTCCAATAAAGTTGCAGAAACATCAAGGACGATCAATGGTAACAGGATGCACCTGAGCTCAATTTTGAGTCTCAAAGCAAAGGGTCTGAATACTTATGTAAATGAGGTATTTTTGATATTTTACCTCTACTGGATCAGTGTCCTGAAATCGGGACAGTTGCTCCTCAATATGCGATATTTGACTAGAATGGCGGTGTAAACAAAAGCCAACTTTCCGGGACATAGACATGTCTTATATGGTCATACAGCTTAAAATTATTCTTATTCTAACTGCATTGTCCAATTTACAGTAGCTATTACAGCAAGAAATATACCATGCTATTGTTTGAGGATAGTGCACAACAACAAAACACTTTAATCAATGCAACTGGTTTGATATATTCACCTCTGATGGTATGACTATGTACTTACATTAAGGAATCTTGCTCTGATTTGTCAGCCTGAAGGTCCCAGAGATAAAATGTTGCGTATTTTTGCTGGATTTTTTTATTTTTTTTATATCCTGACACAATCCATGTTGTATATAGCGTTTCGCATGAATTCCGACTCTTTCAACTTGCTACAAAACAATCTATGAAATCTAACCGGCTAAACCTTGTGTCACCCGATCAAATTTGGTTCCTGTTTAATCCTCAGACACTCTAGAAGGCAACCAAACTTTGTTTCCTCATTCTACATTACTATTTGGCTACACAACACGTCAATTAACCCATGAAGGACAGCCATCATTACGCACCAATGAGATGAGCGGTGTTCACTTGATTGACAGTGTCTTGGTCCAATGACCACCTATCGTTTTGAAACATAGCTAGCTAGATAGCCCTTTGTAGTACTAACGGCCATTGTCCTATAGCTGCGTGCAATGCAATTCATTCTCCATTGAAAATCCACAAGACGCAGCACATGCTTTTTTCTACAAAGTTTTTTAAAAACTGAAAAAGTACAACATGGCTACTGAGAGTATAAACACTAAATCGTACTTCAAGAATACAAATTTGGATGAGATTATTGCAGAAATTTACCGGAAAAGTGACATGAGAAGTCCTGCATGCAAGAAAGATTGGAAGGAGAAGGTACTTGTAGATGAGTAATTAAAATACGTTTTTGCTTCTTGTGCTAATCCAGTTGTTTAAATGGTTGCATATTTGTTTGAGATGTTTGAGAACATAAACTGTGTGGGAATACCCATACTAACATACTGGATACTAAATACTTAATGAGTATATACTACATACTATTAGTTCCTTTTGGTATACTGTAAACGAACAGTATCCTTTCAGTTGAGCGTACTAGCGATTCACCTGTCCACTGGAAGTTGATGCTGTTGCTATGTAAGCTCTTGCTAGGATAACAAATCACTAGGTAGACATTTTACTATTTCTGGTGTATTTGTAAATTCAATCTGGAGTGCCAGAGTGTGCTCAGGGTATGCTCTGGGCGTTTGTAAATCCATAGCGTTGTCAGATTGTCCATTCGTAAATTCAGAGCGCTTTGCTCTCGGAGAGCGTCACTGGGCGCTCTGGTCGAGGAGTAGAGTTGATCCGAGCACTCTGACCTCACAAAAGCACCCAAGCTAACTGGCTATCATTGGCTACCTATTTCCAGACACAAAGGAGAGAACCTCACTGACCATTTTACTTGCCAAAGCAGAGCTGGTTAGGCTTTGAAAGTGCTCTGAAATTGGAGTAGACAGCCAGAATTAACAATCTCCATTGAGAACGCAAAACTACTTAGCTAAGAATGATGTGAATAATCAAGTCAATAAACGTCGGGTAGTTAGTTAGAGTAGAGTTAATATACTGCCTGGCAAGTTCGATGTATCAGTTGCAAACATACCAGTACAGACTCCTGTAATGCTATGCTGTTCATAAGGATAGCGTAGCTAACAAATTGTCAGCCAACGTAACATGTTTTCAATTATTTGAAAAGTCATTACTTTATTACATTGCTCAACATTTTCTTAACATTTGTCATAATTAGTTAAAGCAATGAATTTGTATCCGCTGTCGGACTTTGGCTGCATATTTTCCGGCAGTTTCTTCAGATCTGAAAACGTTCTGAAGCTACGCCTGGGAAATAGTGTCCACTGCTTGTATTTTGTCAAATTTAGTACGACATCCGGGAACTTTTGTCATACTAACTGTATTCATACTATGACCAATAAGCATACAACATACTCAATTGATGTCTTAAATAGTATGGTTAGTATGAGTATTCCAACACAGCTATAGTGTCAGTAAGCTGCTGGCGTCAAGCTTTCTGAAATGCAGAAAGAACCCACACCACAGACACTGCCACCTGACACGCAAGCACACACACACTCTCTCCCTCTTTCTCTCACCCTATTTCTGGTGGCATGTGTGCACTCAAATCAGAGTCTAGGCATCCAGGGAGTGATTATGGTTATTCTAATGATCTAAAAAGAAGAGTGAAATTCCTCACTCCGCTCCGGAGCCCACTGTGAAAAAAAATCAGGAACAGCTATTTCAGAGCAATTGCCCACTGCAATCTCAACTAAGCCCATAAATACTTCCTCCTCAGATAATTAAATCAACTCAAATGCCATTGTTTATAGGCTGCAGCCGTATCTGTAGCTCTATCCACCTTCTGACATGATGTCCCCCCCCCCCAAATGGCACCAGATTCCCTACATAGTGCACTACTTTTGACCAGAACCCTATGGGCCCTGGCCAAAAGTAGTGGACTATAGAGAATAGGGTACCATTTGGGACGGACGGGACGAAATAGAATTACTCAGGAGAGGAAATTGCATTTAGCTTTTAGTGTGTTGTAACCAATTTGGAGACCTACTTTTTCTCCCTCGCATGATGTAACACAATCGGTGAACTTGATCAAGTTGGTTATCAAGGAAGTCATGTCCCAATTTAAGTAATCGGCATATTCCTGAAACTTGAACCCTTGGCACCAATTTGGGTTTGGAGTCAGTCTGCTTTTTCTCGACTCTCATTGGCAATAATAGAGATGATTAAATAGGCCTGCTGCCATATCACGTGTTGTCTAAACATTTCCCTCCCTGTGCTATCCAGAACAAATCTGCAGCCTGTGAGTGACAGGTAGGTTGTAGGTACAGCCAACGATGTTCAGGAAGTATGGACTTCCTATGTCCTTTGTCCTTATGGATGCAACAACCGCGACACACGTCGATCCAGAATTCTAATGTGTAAAATAGACTGCATAGGTCTGCAGACCCCAAACCAATCCAAATGTAGCATGCATTGGCCAGAAAATCAATTCAAACATTTAGAATCACCAATTCACCCCAAAAAATTGCTAATATTATTTTCTACCTTTGGAAAAACCCTCCTCTTTTGTGACAACTGATCAAATCAAATGTATTTATATAGCCCTTCTTACATCAGCTGATATCTCAAAGTGCTGTACAGAAACCCTGATGCGTTCTCTCCTTCAGTGTGGAACTAAGCATTTAACTGTGTTGACAGTCATTGATCTACAAGTCATTTTGCATTCTGAACAACACTAGGGAATATCAGTAGCCTGGTCAAACTGCCCACTGTGCCCAGCTTCGCGCATTGACCCACACTATGTTCCTGATATGGCTTGCGTGATATTAGGCTATATTAGTTTAGTGACAACCTATGTCATTTGCTAGGTTATTGTTATCTATGTGCTGTTGAAAATGGTGTTTTACCGGAATACAATTAAGCTACCGGAGACACAACACATCTAGCTATAACTGTTGAATGGGGTTTACAATAGATTTAATTTTTAATTGTTCAGGTTCACCATCAGCAATCGTTTTGGTAGTTTTGCTCCAAACAATCAGTGTATATAGTCATTTTTAGATATACTGGGTAAAGTTGATAATTTCATAACAAAGAATAACTTTTTATGAAAGCACTGCATGGCTAAAACGGGAGGAGAAAAGAAGCTCACTAAAAACATCCAAGCGGTCAAAGCCATTTGATTTTGCGATGGGGATTAAATAAAACAAATTTGCTGTATATTCATTGCCTATGTCATAGCTAATTTGTGAATGATAGATATTGATACATTATTGCTCAAAAACTTTGTGATGGAGAATTCCGTCACTGGCAACTTTAAGGGTCATATAATGAGTCACGAAGAAGATAATACAGGGAGATGGATTATTGCTACTGGTAGACGTCAACCACAGTCAATGCATTGTTGTGAATACTTACGCTACCAACAACAAGTCAAGTAACTGTATTTTATTTAGAGACATTGAGAGGAAAATAAGTAAAATGATGTCTAAATTTCCATTGGCCAAAGTAATATGGGGTGGAGATTTTAATTCAGTATTACATGATAATCTAGATAGATGGCTTCCTAAGGAAAGCAATTATGTTTGTGAGATGAGGAATATATGTCTTAGGTTAGGTATTCTAGATATTTGGAGACATAAGAACCCAGGTAAGTTTACATGGAGTACCAAAGATGTATCTATACAATCCCATATTGATTGCTGGCTGATATCTGAAGATATTGCTGACAAGGTTGCTGCAGTCTCAATTGAACCAACCATCACAGGGATTTCAATAAAGATAAATATGCATGGTTTGTCAACAAAAAAGTTAGTTAAGGTTACTGGAAATTGAATAAGACTTTACTAGAGAATGAAGTATTTAAGAAGGAAGTAGCAAAAATGATTGATAAATGTTGGATTCGTGCCTGTGTTATGAATACGTTTGGAAGTTACTGGGAGCTAATGAAATTTGATATAAGGCTTTTGGCTATTTCAACGGGGAAAGAAATTTTTTGTGCCGAGAGAGAAAGAATATGACATCATAAATGGAATAATGGATTATACAAAAAAAAATGATCTGACTAATCCGGAATTACTGGAAATGCAACTTTCAATATGGATCCTTTCTTAGACAATGTAGCAAACATTGCTAAGAAGATAGATAATGATTTCAGGGATTTTTGTGATGATGAGTTATCTGAAATTGAGATAAAAGACTATTAAAAGCCTTAAGGACAATAGGTCCCCTGGAAATGATGGTTTAATAAGCGAGTTTTATAAAACATTTAATGATCATTTGATTCCTTTCATTCTTGCTATGTTTGTTCCAAGAATCAATAGAAAAAGGGTAGTTACCGGCTTCCTTAAAGCAAGGTGTAATTACTTTGATTCCCAAACCTAATAAGGATAGTCTTTATATAGACAACTGGAGGCCCATTAGCCTGTTGAATAGAGGTTGAAACAAGGCTTACATCATATAATTGATGAAGAACAATTTGGTTTCATGCATGGTCGACACATTAGTAATGACATCAGGTTGATCTTAGATATGATTGACTATTCTTATGTTTCTTGATTTTTATAAAGCTTTTGACACTGTAGAACATGAGTTTATATTCAAAGCAATACGGTTTTGGGGTTTGGTGACTTTTTTGAAAGCAGTCCAAACTTGATATAGTGGTTGTACTAGCTCTGTGAAATTAGCTCACGGTGTCACGATCGTCTTTGGGTGAGATAGAGGACCAAGGCGCAGCGTGTGCAAAATACATCTTCTTTTATTTTAGAAGAGAGAAAAAACAAGAAACGAACAACTATACACAAACTAACAAAATAACAAACTGACGACCGTGAAGCTATACAGACAAATAGTGCTGACACAAACACTACACATAGACAATTACCCACAAACAGCTAAAGCCTATGGCTGCCTTAAATATGGCTCCCAATCAGAGACAACAATAACCAGCTGTCTCTGATTGAGAACCAATTCAGGCAACCATAGACTTTCCTAGACACCTACACTGAACACTAACCCCTCTACTCTACTTAACCCCCTAAACCATACAACCACCCTAAACAATACAAAAAACACATACCTTCCCCATGTCACACCCTGACCTAATGAAAATAATAAATAAAACAAAGAATACTAAGGCCAGGGCGTGACACACGGGACATCCTAAAGATTTGATATTGGCCGTGGCATTAGGCAGGGCTGACCAATTAGTCCATTTTTATTTTTATTGGTTACTCAAATTATGGCTCATCATATCAAGGTGTTTCAGCACTTGGCAAGGAGTTTAAACTATGTCAACTGGCTGATGATACCACCATATTTGTTGAGAGACAGGAATGAGGTTTCTGAAGCAGTTTCCTGTATTGAAGACATTTCCTTAGTTTCAGGTCTATGTTTTACAGGAAGTATATGGTATCCCAATTAAAGAGAAGGTAACTTATCTTGGAATTGGTATATGCAAGGACGAAAAACAAAGGAGAGAATTAAACGTTAACCCCCTTATTGAGAAAACAAAGAATAAATTGAACCTCTGGTTACTGAGAGATATTTCATTATATGGTCGGGTTTTATTGTCCAAAGCTGAAGGGTTATCCAGATCGATTTATGTATCGTCATCACTTGACTTGCCCCTAAAATTGTAAAGGACTTAGACAAGATTCTTTATCATTCTATTTGGAGGAACAAGCCTCACTATCTACGGAAATATATTCTCAGTAATACCCAAGAACAAGGAGGTCTTGAGGTTTTAGATTTCAATACTCTAAATAATACTTTTTAAATAAATGGGATTTTTTAAGTATGTTGAGAACCATAACAGTATTTAGAATGTCTTCCCTAAGTATTTATTTGACTCTGTTGGTGGCTTAGAATGTCTGCTTCTGTGTAATTGTGATGTTGATAAAATCCCTGTAAAATTGGCCAAATTCCATAAGCAGGAATTTTCCCCTCACAGATAAATTCTATGGAACTACAAAGATATATGATTTAAAAATAAGTATATTTTTTCGTAACTGGTTACAAGGTACTACAGAGGGTAGTGCGAATGGCGCAGTACAGCACTGGGGCCAAGTTCCTGCCATCCAGGACCTCTGTACCAGGCGGTGTCAGAGGAAAGTCCTAAAAATTGTCAAAGACTCCAGCCACCCTAGTCATAGACTGTTCTCTCTGCTACCGCACGGCAAGCGATACCGGAGTGCCAAGTCTAGGTCCAAGAGGCTTCTAAACATATTCTTCCCCCAAGCCATAAGACTCCTGAACACCTATTCATTGTGCCAGGTTTCTGTCTCTAGGTCAGTTACTGCTTGTTTATACAGGGTTGTCTTCTGGAAACACTTTAGGAAGTAAATCGAAGCAAAGAGATGTATTCAATCCACTAATACTAAACATGTGCATTTAACATAAAAACATTTCTATATTTAGTGTTTTGATCGCTGATGAGGTTTATTTTAGCTATTGTCAGCGCCATTTTAAATTGCCATAGTAATGACTGTGTCACTGGCAGGAATTAGCAAATTGGTCTGTGGTATTGAGTTTTCGTGCGGAAAGTGAATCGAAGAGAGTGAGGTTAAGGGCGGACAACGAAGATGGAAACATCAAGTAGTAATTAAATTCAAACACTGTATAGTGCCAGGCTGTATGAATTGGCTCCAAAAATCCCTTGGTAAACTAACATCGGCTGCCAAAGGACCTCCAACTTTTGAAGGACGTGCCAGCTCAAGCTAGCAGGATCTGCAGACACCATTTCGCAGAGGCAGACTTCGCAATCAAGGGCACTTTCCATGCGGCAACCGGGAGTTTCCAAATGGAAAGGATTCATAGGCCTATGTTGAAGCCCTTTGCTTGCGCCTCAATTTGACATTTCGAGGGTTATGGTGTAGGGGTTACTGACTGACCATCATCAACATCGCTGACTTTGGAGTCAAGCAAAAGCGACTGAACGGAGGAGACGACGCGAGTCATGCAATGGAGCCTGAGGTAACGTTAACCAATCATGACTGTTGTTGACTAGTCTAGCGTTAGACACTGGACAAGTTGAAGGTAACTAGCTAATTGCGTCTGAAGTGTTTAGCGTAACACCCCCCCAGCAAATAACGTTAGCAAGCAACTCAACTGCAACTAAAATTGCAACACAGTTTATCTGTGTAAGGTCAACTAACTCACTTTTGTACATCACGCTGGGCAATACAATTTACTTTATTTTAGCGCCCCAAAAAACGTAATACTTCCAGATCTACTGTAATATCAATACCATTGTAAAGCACAATTTCTCCCCTTTCCAACAAAATCAATGATGCCAGACGCCAGACCTTCATGATGCCAATCTCTGCATGATTCAAGAAGGCAATGAGCTCCGTCGGGTCTTTTTAAAAATGGCGGGTGGGGAAGCGAAACCTATTGCGTGATAGTGGGAAGGAGCGATGTCGTGTGGGGAAACAGCTTTTTTCACTCGATCTGTCCAACTTATTACCTTATCGCCTCTAAAATGTAAATAAAACACTATAAAGAGTTTATGTAATGTGTCATTACATACCTATTTGAAGGTTTGTGTCGAATGAATCGGGTTTTTAGGGCGGTGCTAAAGTGATCTTCAGAAGTAAACAGCGGCTTTTGAGAGTCATGATAGCTTGCAGTGATGACGCAAAAAATGACTAGGTATCCCCCCTTACCCTGTCCGTTTCTTGTTTTTAAACGGTGAGAGAAGTGCTACACCTGGTGGAGAGAGGCTGTAAGACAGAATTAGTTGCTTTATGCGTGCTGTACGTTACGCCATGACACGTCACGATGTAACGTACAGCGTCGGAGGGGTCAGTTTTTTCAACTTTTCTCCAATACTATAGAGCCATTACGATGTCAGTCAACGCTTGAATAGAAACGTAGTTCACACCCCAGATTTTGAAGTCAACACAGTCGCTACAGTCCCATTAGTTTTCTTTGCAGCCTCGTTTGAATGTCGCGGTTGCGCACATTTGTATGGGATTAGCGTACATTACCCCTGTTATTAGGTAATGTTAGTTACTGTAGCTAGCTTCCACCTCAGGTACATTTTGTTGACAGATTTGTTTTTGTAATGTTTTGTTAGCTCCACCTCATTTAGCTAGACTGAAGTTGACATATTTAATGTTTGCTGAAAAATGAATGTCTCTGTATTTCTGTATTTGCTGTGTGTGTGTGTGTGTGTGTGTGTGTGTGTGTGTGTGTGTGTGCGTGTGCGTGTGCGTGTGTGTGTGTGTGTGTGGACAAAGCCTACAAGACAAGTAGCTTGTCATCGCCAACTGATATATTTGGGTTCAGTTGTCTTAACAAAACGTTTGTTTGTTTTCAGGATGACATCTTCTTCCCTGAAAAGGTTTTCATCCTGGAGAAGACTGTGCATGAGGCAGAGGAGGTACATCTGCAAATCCATGTTATTTCTAAGGCTATTGTTTAGTTCAAGTATATGCAGTGATTATTGAATATAACTATAGCCTAATAGATGCCTTAATTGTTTTCTACCAACAGGAGAGAACAGTTAGTACAGCATGCCAAACTGACCCCTGGGTGCCAGAGTGTTCCTGTGCTGCGATGGAGAAGAGGTCCACCGGGACCATCACTAAAGAACTCGGGGCCCAGCTAGATTGAGCTCACGACCATCAGTATGCAACCGAGTCCTGCCCCTATACGCCACAGATGGAGCTGACGGAGAGTGAGATCAGTGAAGACCAGAACTCGCTGTATGAAACTGAGAGCTCAGAATCACAGTCATCACAGTCCTAGCCAAGATAAACTGTCTATCACTTTGGGGGAGCGGGGTGGTGTTACGAAAATGGAGAAGGAGCAGGCCTTTCAACAGCAAATTCAAAGATGCACCCATCCATGAAGGGAATCTGAGTGGAATTGTTTTTCCACAGATTTTTTTACCCTTTTCAATGGATGTGCTAACCTTGTCCCGGTTTGGCTGTTTCGACTCTCTCTCTCAACCTATTCATGCTCAGCTACGAAAAACCAACTGACATTTGCTACTGAGGTGTTGAACTGTTGCACCCTCTATAACCACTGTGGTTATTATTTTGATGTGAAAAGGGCTTTTGTAAAATATATTTGATTGATTGATTGTTTGCTGTGCTGGATGCTGTGTATTCACTAAACGTCTGAGTGATGGGACTTTTTTATACAGTATCTGTAACATATGTTGGTGTGTATTTCATCTGCATCTTAACTTATTAAAGGGTCAATCAGCAGTAGAAACAATAACACAGTGACTCCCTGGTCCTTATTTGGTAAAAAGCGGAGGGATGGGGCTGGAGAAATGTAACCACTCTCAAATTCATAGACAGAGCTATCGATGCAAGGACTGACCACCCATGATATCAAAACTGTAATCCTGTTTCTATGATCTGTTTCCACTACCATGTACCCAGTTTGCTTTGGATAAAGGCGTCTGCTATATGGCATATATTATTAAAGTCTACTTTGACTCTGCCAACTAGCTGTCCAGTGTAGTTACCATTCCTTTCCACTAGATGGAAGCCAAAGCTAGTTGAAGTCACTACTCTATCAACAGGGACAAGGGATTAGTGGGCGTTGAAAGTCGTTTTATCTTCAAAGCAAGTTAATTAATCTGGTTGCACTTGAACCTGTTGTTATAGTGGACAAGCTAACTAATACTATTTTTTACATAAGGCGCAGGCATTAGGTCTATGTCTTAGGCTTGGCTAGATTTAAAGAAATTAACTGGTTTTCTTCAAACTTGTATTCAATGCCTTTGCTTCTGGCTATGCGTGCTTTAGGGAAGAGACGACACACGCATGGATGAGACGATGTACACCCCGTCTAATTCTCTTTTAGGGTGAACTGGCGATAAAACTGCCAGCCTGTATGCTCTGCAAACCAAATCATAAGAAAAGTTAGTCTGATACCTAAACTAAATCACAATGTATTTATAATGAGCACCCCCCATTATTGGTTAGAATGAGATTTAATGAATCATGATGCTGTCTGCGATTGGAACTCCGGTCCTCTCATCTAAAGGTAAATGTGTTACCAACGCGCCAAACAGCGGTGATGATACAAATCATTATAGGATACTGATTATATATATTGAGCACCGACACATCATGGAAATTGATTATACCCCACAAGAGGTCTCTTCACAGTCCCCAAGTCCAGAACAGACTTTGGGAGGCGCACAGTACTACATACAGCCATGACAACATGGAACTCCATTCCACATCAAGTAACTGATGCAATCAATAACATTTGATTTAAGAAACAGATAATAATACACTTTATAGAACAGCGGGGATTGTGAAGCAACACAAACATAGGCACAGACACATACATACACACATACGATAACATATGCACTATACACGCTAACATATGGATGTTGTACTGTAGATACAGTTGAAGTCAGGAGTTTACATACACTTAGGTTGGAGTCATTCAAACTCGTTTTTCAACCACTCCACAAATTTCTTGTGAACAAACTATAGTTTTGGAAAGTCGGTTAGGACATCTACTTTGTGCATGACACAAGTAAATTTTTCCAACAATTGTTTACAGACAGATTATTTCAATTATAATTCACTGTATCACAATTCCAGTGGGTCAGAAGTTTACATACACTGAGTTGACTGTGCCTTTAAACAGCTTGGAAAATTCCAGAAAATTATTTCATGGCTTTAGAAGCTTCTGATAGGCTAATTGACATCATTTGAGTCAATTGGAGGTGTACCCGTGGATGTATTTCAAGGCCTATCTTGAAACTCAGTGCCTCTTTGCTTGACATCATGGGAAAATCAAAAGAAATCAGCCAAGACCTCAGAAAATAAATTGTAGACCTCCACAAGTCTGATTCATCCTTGGGAGCAATTTCCAAATGCCTGAAGGTACCACGTTCATCTGAACAAACAATAGTACGCAAGTATAAACACCATGGGACCATGCAGCCATCATACCGCTCAGGAAGGAGACATGTTCTGTCTCCTAGAGATGAACGTACTTTGATACGAAAAGTGGAAATCATTCCCAGAACAACAGCAAAGGACCTTGTGAAGATGCTGGAAGAAACAGGTACAAAGTATCTGTATCCACAGTAAAACAAGTGCTATATTGACTATAACCTGAAAGGCCGCTCAGCAAGGAAGAAGCCACTGCTCCAAACCCGCCATAAAAAAAGCCAGACTACGGTTTGCAACTGCACATGGTCTGATGAAACAAAAATAGAACTGTTTGGCCATAATGACCATTGTTATGTTTGGTGGAAAAAGGGGGAGGCTTGCAAGCCGCAGAACACCATCCCAACCATGAAGCACGGGGTTGGCAGCATTATGTTGTGTGGGGGCTTTGCTGCAGGAGGGACTGGTGCACTTCACAAAATATATGGCATCAGATGAAGGAAAATGATGTGGATATATTGAAGCAACATCTCAAGACATCAGTCAGGATGTTAAAGCTTGGTTACAAATGAGTCTTCCAAATGGACAACGACCCCAAGCATACTTCCAAAGATGTGGCAAAATGGCTTAAGCACAACAAAGTCAAGGTATTGGAGTGGCCAACACAAAGCTCTGACCTCAATCCTATAGAACATTTGTGGGCAGAAATGAAAAAGCATGTGCGAGCAAGGAGGCCAACGAACCTGACTCAGTTACACCAGCTCTGTCAGGAGGAATGGGCCAAAATTCACCCAACTTATTGTGGGAAGCATTTGGGAGGTTACCAGAAACGTTTGACCGAAGTTAAACAATGTAGGCAATGCTACCAAATACTAATTGAGTCTATGTAAACTTCTGACCCACTGGGAATGTGATGAAAGAAATAAAATCAGAAATAAATTATTCTCTCTACTATTATTCTGATATTTCACATTCTTTAAATGAAGTAGTGATCGTGTCTGACCTAAGCCAGGGCATTTTTACTAGGATTAAATGTCAGGAATTGTGAAAAACTGAGTTTAAATGTATTTGGCTAAGGTGTGTGTTAACTTCCGACTTCAACTGTAGGTAGTGAGTGGTGGAGTAGGGGCCTGAGGGCACACAGTGTGTTGTGAAATATGTCAATGTATTGTAATTTTTCTGGAACCCATAAAGAGTAACTGGGATCCATAATAAATAAAAATACAAAGAAATTGCAGGAATATCCATCGAGGGAGCAGCAAGGGGGAGGGGTAGAATTTCTGGGGGGCATGAGGTGGACAGCAGGAGCAGGAAGCTGCCTAGTGGATATTTTGCAGCCTCATGGTTTGGGAAAGGAAGCTTTTGGCCAGTGTGACAGTCTTTGCCATGATTCTCCTATATTGCCGGCATCTGAGTGATGGAAGTGTGGAGAACAGGCTGTGGCTCGTGTGACTAAAGTCCTTAATGATCTTCTTGGCCTTCCTGCGACACCTGGTGTTGTAGGTTTCCTGGAAGGCAGGGAGTGAGCACCCAAAGGTGCATTCGGCTGAGCGTACCATCCCCTGTAGAGCATTGTGGTCAGCGGCGGTGTCGTTGCCGTACCAGGCTGTGATGCAGCCTGACAGTAGGCTCTTGATGGTGCTCTCGATGGTGCTCCTGTAGAACACTGTGAGGGTCCTCGGGGACAGGCCAAATTTCTTCAGCCTCCTGAGGTTGAAGAGTCGCTGCCTTGCCCTCTTCACCACTGTGTCTGTGTGGTTTGACCATTTCAGCTCATCAGAGATGTGTACATCGAGGACCTTGACGTTTTTTTTAAATTTTATTTATTTTATTTTTTTATCCCCTTTTCTCCCCAATTTTCGTGGTATCCAATCGCTAGTAATTACTATCTTGTCTCATCGCTACAACTCCCGTACGGGCTCGGGAGAGACAAAGGTCGAAAGCCATGCGTCCTCCGAAGCACAACCCAACCAAGCCGCACTGCTTCTTTAACACAGCGCGCCTCCAACCCGGAAGCCAGCCGCACCAATGTGTCGGAGGAAACACCGTGCACCTGGCCCCCTTGGTTAGCGCGCACTGCGCCCGGCCCGCCACAGGAGTCGCTGGAGCGCGATGAGACAAGGATATCCCTACCGGCCAAACCCTCCCTAACCCGGACGACGCTAGCCCAATTGTGCGTCGCCCCACGGACCTCCCGGTCGCGGCCGGCTGCGACAGAGCCTGGGCGCGAACCCAGAGACTCTGGCGATGCAGTGCCCTAGACCACTGCGCCACCCGGGAGGCCCGACCTTGACGTTTTTGACCGTTTCCATTGATGAGGATGGGGGCGGGCCCATCCTGGTCCACAATCAGCTCCTTTGTTTTGCTGAGGATCAATGTGGAGGAGGTAATGTTGCCTACCTGCATTAATTTTGTCCAGGTTGGTGAGGGCAACGTGCAGTGCAATGGTGATTGCGTCGTCTGTGGATCTGTCAGGGCGGTAGACGAATTGGAGAGGGTTGAGTGTGTCGGGGGGGAGGAGGTGATGTGGTCTTTGACTAGCCTCTGGAAGCACTTCATGATGAGGCAAGTGAGTGCTGCATAGTCATCCGACCCGTTGAATTGCTCCTCCACTTTGTCCCTTTACTTGTGTCTCGCAATATTGATCAAAATGCGTAGGTTGTTTTGTACTGTTTAGTAATACAATTGTATGATGTCCTTCAGTTTCCCAACAAGGCTGCCATCAATCCAAATGTTTTTATTCGGATAAGTTTTGAAAGACATGACATCTATGAATATTTTGATGAATCAAGTGACTGTGTTGTGTATTCATTGATGTTATCCCCAGAGGCTTTACGGAAGATATTCCAGTCCACGTGATCGAAACAGTCTAGGAGCATGGATTCTGATTGGTCAGACCAGCGTTATACAGACCTGACCAACGGAACTACCCTCTTGAGTCTTTGTTTGTAGGCTGGGGGGAGAAAAATGTAGTATTGGTCGGATTTGCCGAAAGGAGGACGGGAGAGGGCCTTATACCCTTGTGTAGTGTGTAGCAGTAGTCAAGTGTGGAGTTGGATAGTTAATGTGTTGATAGACATCCGTGGTCACCGATTACTAACTACTTTTGTTAAAGTCCTCCACAACAATGAACGCTGCCCCCATATGTGAAATCATGCGTTTTGGGAACACTTCACATGTGATGATACTTCACGTGGTTTTGGAACACATGACGATATTTCACGTGGTTTTGGAACACATGACGATACAAATTTTCATATGGGAATATTTTTCACAGGTGATGTCACGAAATAGTCAGTGTTACCAATTTACACATTTGACACGCATGATGTACTGTATGTTAATTTATAGAGTAATTATTATTCAACATGGCCTAACCTGGGATTTGAACTCACAACCTTTTGATTCATGGCATTCCAACCTTCCTGCTAAAACATTATGTGAGTGTCAATGACTGATTTCACCTGGATTCCTACACTTGCATTCCTACACACTTTGGACAAAGTCAATTTCAGCTTTGTTAAAAATACACTCAAGAAAAACAATTATTTTTATAGCAGTGATTCAGGAGTAACATTAAACAGAATAATATGCCCCACCAACATGACTATACAGAAAACCCTGAATTTGCTGAAATTAGCAAATTAAATCGATGATGAGTGAATAGTCAGATTAACTGATAGCTAAAATAACCGCGTAGATGGCACTATTTTGCTAAGTGCTGAGATGAATTATAGGTATTGAATGTGTAGGGGACTTCAGAGAATGCTAGAATTTGTGGCACAGCAGAAAGATCAGCAGACTCCAAATCCCAGATAGGGTCATATTGAAAAGTCAGTGCTAAGTGCTCATGTAAAATGTAAATCATATTGTAATTGATTCAAGATTTTTACGCTATTTAGCTGAATCACTTCCCTTACAAAAAAACATGTGAAATAGCTGTTTTCACATGTTGAGCTACATTTTTTCAGTAATGGGGTGTCAATACTTTCTGAAAGCACTGTATATTTTGAAACCGCACTATGAATTGTATCCCAATATCCAGAAGGGGGAGACATGGGAAGCATTGAACTACAGAAATCCATCTGTGGCCATATAGAATTATGTTTTTGACTACTCCAGGCCACACTGTCAGCTAGGCAGGGAGAGTCGAGTCCAGAATGCTCACAGTCATCTCTGTGCTCAGGTTTGGCCACTGTAAAGTACTATCCATAGTATCCTGAGACCCAACCCCTCCCTCCGCTGGTAAGATGCCACAGACAGACAGGCGGAAGACATCATTAGCTATCTTTCCAGAGATTTTTTTTTGGCAACACTTAGAAAATTCGCATAGAAAATAGATGTGACAATTGCCTGCTATGATGTGTTTCCATTGAACTATCTTGTATCTATAAAAACAGCTGGTCTTAATGATGACACCTAAAAAAAAGTGGTCGAAGTGTTTCCATTATCCATTTAGACAAATTATGCATTAAATATCACGGATCAGGAAAATACCCAGATGAAGACAGTTCGAATAATAGACGTTTATTATATAAACAGGGGGCAGGCAAAGGACAGGTCAAGGGCAGACAGGGATTGGTAGTCCAGGCCAGAGTCCGTAAGGTACAGAGCGGCAGTCAGGCTCAGGGCAGGCAGAATGATCAAAACCGGGATAACTAGAAAACAGGGGCTCAAGAAAACAGGAGGACAAAAAACACGCTGGTAGGTTTGACAAGACAAGATGAACTGGCAACAGACAAAGAGAGAACACAGGTATAAATGCACAGGGGATAATGGGGAAGATGGGCGACACAAGCACAAGCTCCTGGAAACAGGACACAAAGGGCTGTGAGACATAGGTTTAATCCTAGACACATGAAAAGTGGGATGTATACGGAGGGTACGGGACAACAGAAGACAAACAGCAAAGGGGCTAAGAATCTTGGAGATGGGGAAAAGGCCAACAAAACATGAGGAAAGTTTGCGGGACTCCACCCAGAGGGGCAGATCCCGAGTGGACAGCCATACCCTCTGCCCGAGATGATAACGGGGACCGTCAGGGTCCGGTGGCGGTCAGCCTGTCGCTGATACCTGGAGGTGGTCTTGAGAAGAGCCGACTGGGCTCTCTTCCAGGTACCGCGATAGCGGCGGACGAAAATCTGGGCCGAGGGTATGCTGACCTCATCCTCTTGCTCGGGGAAGAGTAGGGGCTGATATGCCAAATGACATAACCAGATATTCATAGTGTCCGCCAGCCGTGTTGAAGTCTTTCTTCCACTCTTCCCCTTCCCGTAGCCACACCAGATGGTAGGTGTTCCGCAGGTCCAACTTGGAGAAAATGGTGGCCCCCTGGAGCAGCTCGAAGGTCGAGGCGATGAATGGTAGCGGGTGGCAGTTCTTAACCTTGATGTCATTGAGGTCCTGATAGTCGATGCACGACCGCAGGGTTTAGTCCCTCTTCTCCCCAAAGAAGAACCCTGCGCTGGAGGAGGAGGCAGAAGTACGGATACACCCTGCAGCCAGGGAGTCCTCGATGTAGGTCTTCATAGCCTTGGTCTCCGGACCTGACAGTGAATACAGTCGTCCCCGGGGTGGTGTGGTGCCCGGGAGAAGATCAATCCCGCAGTCATAGGGTCGATGCGGAGGTCCTGGTACTCTGCAGGAACGACGAAGAGGTCTGAGGCTACTTCTGAGCCCACAGGAAGACGTCCCAGGGCAGGCTGCGCCGACTTCAGGCAATGGGCGTGGCAGAATGGGCTCCAGCCCGTGATAGCACTAGCAGCCCAGTCAAATCAAATCAAATGTTATTTGTCACATACACATGGTTAGCAGATGTTAATGCGAGTGTAGCGAAATGCTTGTGAATGAGTCGATGAGGAGATTGTGTCGCTGGAGCCAAGCGAATCCAATACCACGGGAACCTTAGGAGACTTAATAAGCTTGAACTGTATAGCCTCACTGTGGTTCCCTGACACCCGCAGGTTGATGGGGATGGTATTGTGGGTGACCCTTTCTATAGAGCGCCCGTCCAGTGCTCTTACATCCATGGGAATGGAAAGGGGCTGAGTGGGGATGCCCAGCTCTGACACCAGGGTAGTGTCCATAAAACTCTCATCGGCCCCAGAGTCGATGAGTACCCAGAGAGATTTTGACTGGTTCCCCCACAACAAGAAGGCATGGAGAGGGGTGCGCGTAAGGAGAGAAGGAAAGTTCTCCGTATGGCCCACCAGAGTATTTGCCCCTACCGGTGAGCCTGGTCTTTTAGTGGACAGGTAGACACGAAATGACCAGTAGTCCTGCAATACAGGCAACACTGTGTTAAGCCTGTGTAAACGTTTGGCTGGAGACAACCTACCTCTGCCTAGTTGCATTGGCCCAGATTTCGGAGACTCTCGTGGAACTTGGGTAGCCTCGGATTCTCTTGGAAATGTAGACATCGGGGACTTCCAAGATGCCTTGGAGGCAAGGTGGAATCCTTGGGCAGGCGAGTGGGACCGGAATCGGACCTCCTCTCCTTCCTATGTTCCCGTAGCCGCCCATCGATCCGGATGGTCAGGGCGATGAGCGAGTTGAGATCCTTGGCAGTTCCCAGGCTGCGAGCTCGTCCATAAACTTCCTCCGATAATCCGTGCAGGAACGTGTCGAACAGGGATTCTCAGCAGCTATTGTGCGGAAATCCACAGCATAGTCTGCCACACTGTGGGAGTCTTGCCAAAGCTGGAGTAACTTCCGGGCAGCCTCTCTCCTGGAAAATGGGAAATCGAAAACATTCTTCACCTCCA
This sequence comes from Salvelinus namaycush, assembly GCF_016432855.1. Lineage (NCBI taxonomy): Eukaryota > Metazoa > Chordata > Actinopteri > Salmoniformes > Salmonidae > Salvelinus > Salvelinus namaycush. Next base: position 7,649,335 of record NC_052327.1, read on the forward strand.
CCACTAACTCCAGACTGAAGCACACAATAGACTGCTGTTCCCCCACTGCCGTAGCCCAGACGAGAGCCCTCCCAGACATCAGCTTGATGAAGTACGCTATCTTCAAGCAGTCCGAGGGGAAGGAGGAGGGCTTCAGCTTAAAGATGAGGGAACACTTAGAGAGAAACACCCGACAGGTTCCCGACTCTCCAGCGAAGCATTCTTGGGGAGGTAAGTGGGGTTCTCGGGAAGCCTGGTTGGCCGGGAGAGACGCGCTGCTGACAGCCGGGTTACTGAGGGGCTGGGAGGTTACTGTCGTGGTAGACTGCGTATCAGACAACCCGCGGAATTCTCCAGCAATGTATTCAACGCTCAGTCATGGCGTTCTGCTAAGGTCTGGAAACCTTCCATAAGACCACGAAGCAACCAATTGTGGCTCCTTGGGAGGAGACGGCGTTGCGGAGCTGATCCGAGTCTGCTGGGTCCGTAATGGCCAGTTCGTACTATCACGGCTCAGGAAAAGACCCAAATACAGACAGTTTGAATAACAAACATTTATTATATAAACATGGGGCAGGCAAAGGACAGGTCAAGGGCAGGCAGGGGTCGATAGTCCAGGGCAGAGTTCGTAAGGTACAGAGCGGCAGGCAGGCTCAGGATTGAGGGCGGGCAGAGCTCAGTAATCCAGGGCAGTGGCAAAAGGTACAGAACTGCAGGCAGGCTCAGGGTCATGGCAGGCGAAGACAGGTGAAACAGATCAGGGTGTGACATTAATAAATTGGTGACAGCTTGTATGGACAACATAGGCCCTCACACCTATCTGTTTCAACTTTCAGGTATCTGAGTGGTGCAGTGGTCTAAGGCACTGCATTGCAGTGCTAGCTATGCCACTAGAGATCCTGGTTCGAGTCCAGGCTCTGTCGCAGTCGGCCATGACCGGGAGACCCATGGAGCAGCGCACAATTGGTCCGGTTTAGGGGAGGGTTTGGCCAGCAGGGGGCAATGCATGCTGAAACGGTCACCAGGTGTACAGCATTTCCACTGACACATTGGTGCTTCCGGGTTAAGCAGGCATTGTGTCAAGAAGCGGTGCGGCTTGGCTGGGTTGTGTTTCGGAAGACGCACGGCTCTCAACCTTCGCCTCTCCCAAGTCCGTACGGGAGTTGCAGCGATGGGACAAGACTGTAACTACAAATCGGATTACCACGAAAAAGGGGTAAAATAAAACATACAAATAAAAAAAGCCAGTATGGATAGAATTCAAGAATTTACTAATATATACCATATTCTAATAATTAGTAAGACTAGCGAAGCAAAAGTCCCTACTTTAAATCCTGTAAGAATGATTTCTGACGTATTAATGGAGCTTCGGAAGCAAGAGTCCCCACTTTAAATCTTTGTCATACTTCGACTTAATATAGTTGTTAAATATTTGCCACGCTACTCCTCTTACATCGTTTAAGCTAGAAACGTCATTCATACTTTAAAATGTGTAAACCGGTCTGGATTAAGTTTAATTTATATAACCTTTTGATACTTTAAAAAATATATATATATTTGTCCTTTTTGTCCTTTTTCCACTTTCATGGGATTTCTTCAACATTCTAAAGGTCCCATTGTGACATCATGACTTCCAACATTCCATTCCACTTTTGACACAGATATGCTACTTTGACAACTTTTCCAACAACCTAGGTAAAAAGTTAGTGTATGAAATCTTCCTCTAATTGTTCTGTAATTCAAATCTGGAATCGGAACAAAAATATATTTATACCAATCGAACAATACAGCTGTTTTAGTAACCGCATGAACAATTTATTTCCAATTTTTTAAGTAGTTACATGCTGGTTAATGATATCGCTGTACCATCATTCTCCAGTTGGGCCTCCCCGTGTCTCTTGGTGAGCAAGCCAGATGGATCTCTTAGATTTTGCACTGACTACCGGAAGGTTAGTGTGACACACTCCCACGGATGGAAGATTGTGTTTACCAGGTTGATGCTGCCCGGTTTTTCAGCAAGTTTGATTTGCTGAAGGTTTACTGGCAGGTGCCTTTGCCATCAAGAGCTCGTGAAATATCTGCTTTTATTATTCCTTCAGGTCTTTTCTCCTATACGGTCAGGAGTTTAGGCCTACGCAACGCTCCTGCTACGTTTCAGCGTCTTATGAATAGGGTGATCTCTGGCCTGTTTATCTAGATGATGTGGTTGTTTAATAGTGACACTTGGGAGTGCTATCTGGTGCAGATACGCACTCTGTTTGAACGTTTGACTGAGGCCTGTCTCACTGTGAGCTTAGCCAACAGTGACCTACCTCGGCAGAGTGGTCGGGCAGGGTCGTGTTCTCCCGGTGCGGGCTAAAGTGGCCGCTATCTGTTTCCACCGCCCACCACCAAGAAGGAGCTGCAACGCTTCCTAGGTATGGTTGGGTATTATCGGGGGTTTTGCTTCAACTTCTCCACGGTTGTAGCACCTCTGACTGATCTGTTGAAGGAGAGGGCTGATTTAATCTGGTCTTCCTGCTGTCAGAGTGCTTTTGAAAATGTGAAACTTCTTTTTAGCTCTGACCCTGTGTTGGCTGCCCCATGATTGGAACTGCCTTCAGCCTATATGTGGATGCCAGTAACTTAGGGACATGTGTAGTGTTGCTTCAAACAGATGGGGGTGTTGAACATCCTGTTTGTTATTTCTCCCGAAAGTTTAACAGCTATCAGTTGAATTATTCAGTGGGGGAGAAAGAGGGCGTTGCAGCATTTTGAGGTATATGTGTGGTCCCTATTGTGGTTTACACTGACCACAACCCCCTTACTTTCCTGCACACCATGCTTTGCCCAAATCGCAGGATTATGCGCTGGTGTTTGTTCCTGCAGGTGTTCCATTTCGATATACGACATGTAAAAAGTCTGAATAATGTGGTGGCTGATGCGCTTTCCCGTGCACCAAATTAGTCGATCTTCGGATGCCTTCGTTATTTGTTTTTATTTTCGGATGGTGGTCTGTACAGGGTTTATTTTGTCCTTCCTGTTGCTCTGGCTTCTGCTCTCCTGTCGCTTGGTCTCCATTTCTTTCTCTTAAATTGTTTTAAATTGCTTCCAGGCACCACGGTTGCTGAGGTCGGATGGGGTCTGGTGATTTGGTTGGGTTGCTATCATGGGCATCCGGTGGGCATCTTACCTTTATGGTTTGTATAGTATTTTGTGCCTGAACCATTATTAGTTATGGTTTTTGATCAGTTGTATTGGCGTATTTGTGTGGTTGTGGGTTTTGTTTTCAGGTCTTTGTTAGTTCCTGATTTTCAAGAGGGGGGGGGGGGGTTACACCCCCTCGGTTTCCCTGCCTCCTTCTCTGTGTTTATATTTGCAGATTGGGGACAGGTGGAGCTGATTGGGTCGTTAAGGTGACAAGTTGCACCTGGGTTTGGGATCAACTAGGTGATAAAAGGTCCTGATGCCCAGTCCTGCCTCTCTCTCTCTATCTCTCTCCACAAGTACCATTTTGTTTTGTGATCTGGTTGATTGTTTTTGATTAGGTGCACTTTTAACACTTACACACATTTTACCTTCATCCGTGCATCTCCATTACATCCCTCACATGCCTACTTTCACACTTCACAAGATAGTTCTCTTGTTCAAATCTAGGCTAAGCACTATGCCTCCCTCAACAGTCATATGTCGAACAACATCCCTTATTGTACAGGTAATATCCATAATATCCCTCCCAGGAACACTGTACGTCTGACTCAGATATGATACTCCCCATCACTTTATTAATTAACACGGTTAGCGAAAACCCTTGCCAAAATCTTATCAGTATTCCGTAAACTTAAAGGCCTAAAATTTTCCAGCTTCTCCCTGCTCCATCTGTTTTATAATATTTAACAATCCTGTGGACAATGATTCTGGAACTACCTGTGCCTGTTTCAACAATGCAGGTGCTAAAATATCCACAAATTGATGATAAAACTCACTTTTCAGCCCATCTGATCCCGGACATTTTTTCCTATTACTGGCCAAGATATCCTCCCGTATCTCCTTAACCGTCATATCTATGTCATACATGTTTCGTTCAGCATCAGATATTTTAGCATCAATAAAACCTCACTACAGCCTTGATCGCCACATGCACTCTTTTCAAAGTTATGTACAGGTGCCTGAGCTTCCATAAAGTCTGCCACATCATAACCCTCCACCGTATCAACTTATTCCAGCTCAATGTCAAGTCGTTTATTCAAAGCTATATGCTCCGTCTTGCATAGTCAACACTCAACCCTCTAATCTTCTCTTTTAGACCCTCCCACCGCAATCCAATATTAACATATTTAAAATCACTCAACATTTCTCTGTTTAATACAATCGGCAATCATATCAATATATTTCTTATTTTAGTAGCTCCGCATTCAAACACCATACACCACGCCCTCTAGTAGGCACACTACGACCCAGCAGGAACCCAAGAGAGGCATGATCACTTTTTAAATCATACCTAATCTTGTGAACATATTGCACCACATTTATAGCCGCTAAACATTAATCAATGTGGCTTTGCCTGAGCGTTTTAAACAACCTGCCTCCTCGAAAAAGCTCTCACCTGGATGCATACCCCGACATACATCACTCAATGATCCCTCATTACCCCCAGCAAGACTAGCCTAGACGGATCAGAGCACAACAATGCACTCCAACAATGCATGTCCAGTTTAGTCAAACAAATGTTAAAAACCCCCAACCAATATAGTTAGCCACACAATTTTGCTCAAGTGACTGAACAAACACGGCTCGGTCGATCTCATTATTGGGTGCATAAACATTCAAAAAATGTAACACTTAAAAGCCTACACTCAACTGTGCACTTTCCTAATATTCTGTACACTATCCCACTTAATTCAAATTGCAACCCCACACGTCCTCTCCCTACCATTATTAAAATAAAGCAAATCCATCTACCGCTTTCTTACTCTATCCATCATACTGTCAGTCCAGTGTCTCTTGAAGGCATAAAATATCAGCCTGAAGTAGGCTTCCTGTCTGGTCTAACTTTTCCATATGTCTTAGTCCATTAATATTGACAGACATATGACTCACCATGAGTATGATGTTTATTATTTCCATCATCAAGACCCAGTCTTTTTCTTCTTCTTGATCTTGACCTGCCTCCTTTCCTTCTCTTCTTTTCTCAACCTTTGGACTTCATCCGAGGACACGTCACCCACAGAGTCCTTCCTCTTCGAGGATACACCCTTCACCTCCATATTTTCAGGATTAGTGTCAGATATAAAACCTTCATGATCAGCACCCCCTGCACCTTCAGACGATCCGTGGCCGACACTCCTCCTCCACCCTCAGGCTCCTTTCCATCTTTGATGACGCCGTCCAAGAACTCTCCGTCCATGCTAGACACGATTCCATCCCCATCTGCCACAGTAGAATCATCACCCTCTTTTCCTTCACCATCCTGGCCTCCTTTTTCTCCATCCCGTCCTCTACTCCGTCACACTCTCTTCTACCACCTCCTCCTGTTGTTCCATGTCATCACAATTTGTCGGCCCAGTACACGTGCAGTGGATGCCACTCTCACCACAGCCATTGCAAGATCTTCCTGCTTTCGCGACGCACTCTCGCATAATGCCCTTGTATTCTGCATCGCCAGCATAAAAAAATCATGGCAGTCCCGGACTACGTGGCAAGGCTGAATACAAATTCGGCACACTTTAACCTCACTAGGGTATGTGGGACGGTAGTGTCCCACCTCGTCAACAGCCAGTGAAACTGCAGTGCGCCAAATTCAAAACAACAGAAATCCCATAATTAAAATTCCTCAAACATACATGTATTTTACACCATTTTAAAGATACACTTGTTGTAAATCCAGCCACAGTGTCCGATTTCAAAAAGGCTTTACGACGAAAGCAAACCAAACGATTGTTAGGTCAGAGCCAAGTCACAGAAAATCACAGCCATTTTTTTGTCAAAGAGAGGAGTCACAAAAAGCAGAAATATTGATAAGATTAATCACTAACCTTTGATGATCTTCATCAAATGACACTCATAGGACTTCATGTTACACAATACATGTATGTTTTGTTCGGTAAAGTTCATATTTATATCCAAAAATCTGAGTTTACATTGGCGCGTTATGTTCAGTAGTTCCAAAACATCCGGTGATTTTGCAGAGAGCCACATCAATTTCCAGAAATACTCATAATAAACATTGCTAAAAGATACAACTGTTATACATGGAATTTTAGATGCACTTCTCCTTAATGCAACCGCTGTGTCAGATTTCAATAAAGCTTTACGGAAAAAGCAAACCGTGCAATAATCTTGAGGTCGGCGCTCAGAACCCAATCAAGGCACAAATATAGCCGCCAAATTATGCAGTCAACAGAAGTCAGAAGTAATATTATAAACATTCACTTACCTTTGATGATCTTCATCAGAATGCACTCCCAGTTCAACAATAAATGTTTGTTTTGTTCGATAATGTCCATCATTTATGTCCAAATTCCTCCTTGTTGTTCTAGCGTTCAGTACACTTTCCAAACTCACGTCGCGTGGGCAGGTCCAGCGGAAAGTACGGACGAAAAGTTAAAAAAGTTATATTACAGTCCGTAAAAACATGACAAACGAAGTATTGAATCAATCTTTAGGATGTTTTTAACATAATTCTTCAATAATGTTCCAACCGGAGTATTCCTGTGTCTTCAGAAGTGCAATGGAACAGAGCTCGCCCTCACGTGAACGCGCATGGTCAGGACATGTTCAGGTCATGATAGACCTTACTCATTCCTCTCTCCTTCGGCCCCACTAAACAGTTGAGGCATCAGACAAGGTTGACATCTAGTGGAAGCCTTAGGAAGTGCAACATTACCAATATCCCACTGTATCTTCAATAGGAGCTGAGTTGAAAATCGACCAACCTCAGATTTCCCACTTCCTGGTTGGATTTTTTCTCAGGTTTTTGCCTGCCTGATGAGTTCTGTTATACTCACAGACATCATTCAAACAGTTTTAGAAGCTTCAGTGTTTTCTATCCAAATCTACTAATAATATGCATATTCTAGCTTTTATGGCTTTGTAGCAAATTATATATAGCACTATGTTAAGCCATGAATCAACCTAGATGGTCTATTTGTCATGTATGATGAGGGAGAAGTGGGACGGTTGTTTTTATAACAATTATATGTGTTCTTAACTGACTTGCCTAGTTAAATAAAGGTTAAATGTAAGTCGCTCTGGATAAGAGCATCTGCTAAATGACTTAAATGTAATTTGCTTTGGCAATGTTAACATATGATTCCCATGCCAATAAAGCCAAAATATTTTTTCCAACCTTCACAGACAATAACACAAGACAGTGAAAGTTCAACACTTACAAATTAAGTGACAAACTAAATACAAACCTTAAAAAAGCACAACACAAATAATTACTGAAATAGTTATTTAATAAAACAGAACAAACCTTTACATTATAAAGAATCACACCAAAATAGAAAATTGAACACGTTACTCTTCTAAAATCTGAACAAGAACACCAAAATAGAAAATTGAACAAATCTAAACAAGCACACCAAAATAGAAAACCACACCAAACAAAATCAGAACAGTGTAAATGTGAGAATCTATATGAGTATTCGGAAGAGGAAGTCCTGTTGTTGGTCGGCTCCCCTTCCTTCGAGCTGCATCAGGGCTACCCTCCTTCCTTTTGCACCTTCTCCTGCAGCTTTAACCTCCTTGAGGCAATGGCATTTTTTAGTCTGACTTTATTTGAGTTAAGTTGGTGCATACCTTTCAATGGGGGAGTGGTGGTGCGACTTCATCTTCACTTTGAGGGGTGAGACTAGCATGGGGCTGATGGCGACCACCATGCGGCGCCTGAAGATCGTCTGCTTCCTCTTTGGGGTAAGTTCCATCTCCACCTGAGGATTGGTCACCTTGGAGGGTGTCTTCTGACAGAGCAAACACAAGAAATTAGATGTCTCAAAATTCACACTGTTACATAGTTTACAAGTGCATTTTGATAATTGAATGTGTCCTGTCAGAATAGCTGATCTTACCGGAGGTTGTCGGGCCGTCTGTTCCTCATCTTCATCGTCTTCCTCCAAGTCCCCGGCAGACGTGCCAGGCTCCTGGTACATCACCTTGGTCTCTTCAGGGGTGGTGCTCCCCTCGGAGAGGGAGGCGTCCTCTCACCTTCCGCTTTCTTTTTCCTGAGGTGGAGGGCTGATTCTCTGCGGCGACTGTGGTATCTTGCCCCTTAAGTGCAGCCTCAAAGAGTGCCCTGGTTTCATTGGCGTAGGATGGATTTAAATTGATGGCATAAAATTTGTCTGCCGTCTGGATGTTGTAGTACATGAAGTTGGCCACCCTTTCCCTGTCAATCTTCGGGAGCATGTTTTTTACCTGTAAGACCCACACACACACAAAGATATAATATTATTGATATTACTTCAGACAACAGTAGAATAGGATCTTACAATAATTAGATTCCTATCTAATTTGACCTACATGAGTGACAATGGAGGTCCGCAGGTCAGTGAAGGTAGGACTTTCGGACAGACCCATCTCCTTCCACACCTCCCTCAGGTAGGCAGGCAGGTTCTTCAGCTGAGTATTTCTGGAATTGAAAAATAAGTGCTGGGCCTTCTTTCCCCCTGAGAGACAGCACTTGAATTTCAGGAAGTCTGAAAACCAACTGTACTCCTCCTTCGTCAGCGACATCTGGACCATGCCATACTCTCGATTAGTTTTGTGTTCCCCCACCTAATAGAAATTGAACAGAAGAAAAACACAAAAATACACATTACGCTCCGGCGACTGCAATTGTTTCCAAAAATAACCAACCAAGCAAACAAACAAATAAACACAGCCAGCTATATTTTATAGACTGACATTGATCAGATACACCCCAGACTGGTCACATTTTGCCTCCTCCACCAACATGTTTTTATACAGGCCTAGTCTGTGGCCGTATATGTAGGTAAAGTAGGCACACAGGTACCCATAAAACCGGTACTGATTCCCGTGTCCTTGTTTTTTCCAATGTTTCTGTGGGAACATGAAAATATAAAAAGGCAGCTTCATAATCCCACTCCATAATGCACTCTATACATCTCTGACATCTATAAGTGTGTAAAAACAGTGACATCACAGATTGAGAAAAACTTACTCAGCACTTGAGGTATTTTTGCCTTGGCAAGAGACTGGCACTCCAGCAGGCTCTTTTTGGACACCACCTTGTCTTCCTTGTTGTCTTTCACCTTTACCTGGTGAAATGAAACTGGTCGTTTAATGCCCTTCATCAACCGGTTGATCCCTTTCCATTGGTTTACGGTCAGCCGGCAGCCAGGTGGAGGGGTCTCCTCTGTATATTTAGGAAAAGCACCAATAGTCAAGGTGTAGTGGTTGACTGTGGTGATGGAATTGAAGCCATCTAAAACACACACACACACACACACACAATCAAATACTGTATTGTTAATTAATGCTTGTGAGACTAAAGAGAAATAAAGAACTCTGCTTACTTCCTTATTTTGTCATGGTCTGTCAGGAAAATGAGAGCGGACTGGTAGGTCTCATTCTTCGCCATGTAGTTCAAAAATTGCATCACCCTCTTGACCTTTGAGGCACAATTTTCCCTCAGCTTATAATTTGAATTGGGGCCCTCACAGGTCTTCCTGAATCCCCCGATAAACACACCTTATCAAAAAAACAAACATTTTAGACTAGAATTACAATCTCATGAGGTTACATGAATCAGTCAGACGGCTGTCACCCAAAAGCACCTGAAATTTAGGGCCAGGCTTCATTATGGGCCTACTTTTTTTTCACGGTCGCTGCGCTCAGACCGAGGGAGCTACGTTCAAGCGGGGAATCTCGTTGAACTCGGCACAGCCTAGAGATTATGGTAATGCCATTGCAGGCTCTGTGTGTCTTTAAGCCCCACACTGTGTCACTCCATCCTTGCTGTGTGTATGTGTGAGAGTTTTTCTTTGACATCTGTTGGGAGAAATTACTGATTTACAGTTCATGAGGGTTACCTAATCACACATATGAAGTTTTGACCTTTTTAACCCTTCGAAACAGCCCCTATGACCCCAATTTAAGGCACTTCCGGTTGACACAGGAACCTGAAAGTGAATACATATCCTCCTTGGGGTAGGTTCTTACAGAATATTGAGTTTTAAGTCTTTAAGTGACGAAATTACTGATTTACAGAGGGTTGAATGAGTGTGTGTTATTTCAGAAAATCACAGAAATCTCGCAGAGCTCTGAAACCCACCTTAACGGATTCGTCAGAACACGCCGCAATTGGATCTAACTTTTTGGGAAAAAAACAAATTTCTTTGAGCATCACCAATTGTACATTGTACGATTTCTCTTAAATTACGATAAATAAAGGGCTGGTTCTTTTTTTCCTGACACCGTAGGTTCATGTACTTTGACGTGAAGCGGTCAAATTAGCGCTCTATTTTCATTTTTGACCTTTGATCCCAGAAAACTGGCCGCCCAAAACTCAAAAAGCGATGAGGCCTCGACACCATCTTGTTTCTGGGCTAACAGCCCATTAGTCCAATCCTATGCTCACCAAGTTTCATCTTCGAAGTCTTTTCCGTTTAGGAGAAATGGCCATGTTGTGATTGGTGATGTTTGTACATTTGCAATAAGATTCCATTCGCCATCTGGTGGAATTTACCGGGACAGCGGAAAAATTACCAACATTTTTACATTTTATAAAACGGAAAACGAATGTCCGAGAGACTTTGTTTGATGACTTCCTGGAAGATCTGGCCCCTGTGCACGGCCCGCCGACGTAGGCGAATTTTACAAACATTCGCGGACAACTAGTAAGGGACCGTACATTTGCAATATGGAGTTTCTCATCGATCATACAGAAAATGCCAAAAGTGCCCTTCATGTATGGAAGTCAGAGGTCGCAGCCCGAGACACACTCTGTGCACTCTAGGCCGGGATCTCGCGGGTGGTCCCCGAACCCACTCTTCCAAGTTGTCGAGGGCTGTGGGTAAAAAGTCACAGACCGACAGACAGACAGTAAACCATCTAAATTAATCCCAGCCCTAAACCCCCTTTCCACCTCTCCCGGGCAGCATGCTGCCCCCACTTCCTCTCCTCCCTCTTCATCCTCCACCTCAAATCTCCTTCCACCCTCTTCACTATCCCTTCCACCCCCCAATCTCTCCCTGTCTTGACCATGTTCTGCCTGGCTTCCCACAGCCCCTGTTTAAAGAGGCTCATGAGAAGCCAGAGCAGAAACCTATCCCTATCCATCCCCCTAGCTCTCCCTACACCTCTCTCTAATCTTGCCCACGTTAGGGAAAGAGGGCATTTTGTGCTATCTAACAACACCCGTGCCCTAGCCCAAACTACTCCGGCAAAGGCACAGTCCCAAAAGGCATGGCACACAGTCTCCTCCCTGCCACAAGAGGATCTTGGACAGGTGGGGGATCGAGCCAAACTATGCCGGTACATGATGGAACGTACCGACAAGCACTTGTGGAGGCCCACCAATTCAGGTCCTTGAGCCTGTTGTCCAGGCTCCGCGCCTGCACTCCCTCCCAGACCACTGCCGGGACGCCCACTACAGGCGCCGGACTCCCTGCCTGTCTGACCTCCTCGTACAGGTGCCTGTGATCTAAACCTACTCGGGCAACTTCAACCTCGGGGTGCGCACGCAACCACTTGGCCGCATGACCAAAGTGCCACGGCAGCTGTTCCGCCCGAGGACCCTTGTTAGACCACACCATTCTGCTTCTCGCCTGATACGAGAAGAACACCCGCAGTGTATCACCGGATGAGCAAGCTCCGTCAACAGAAAGAAACAAAAATTGTGTCCAGCTTGAGAGGGAGATGTGGTACCCCCCTACCTCCCTCCCCCATGGGACAGAGCATGCGTTCCCTGGCGACCCACTCATACTTTCCACCCCACATGAACTGAAACACAAGCCTCACTAGAGGCCTCCTCAGACAAGCCGGCAATGGGTAGATGTATGCCAAATACAAAAGAGATGGCAATACATCCACCTTGAGAACCAGGACCTTGCCTATAAAAGACAATGACCTAGCCCTCCACATCGCTAGCTTCCTCTGTACCACTGCGATACCCATGTTCCAGTTCAGCATCGCTGAGCCGGACGTCTCGAAATGGACCCCGAGAATCTTCAGGGCCCCGTTACAGAGAGATAACCCCCCGGGCACATCCGTCCTACCACGCCATCTTCTGAAAGACTTGACAGAAGACTTTGCGTGGTTCAGAACCGCTCCCGACGCTCGGGTGAAATCCCCAATGATGGCAAGGGACCTTGTCAGGCACGAGTCCTTGCACAGCAGCAAGGAAGTGTCGTCGGCGTACTGCGTCATCTTAACACGCAGCCCGCCACTTCCAGGGACCAACAAGCCCTCCACCCCTGTGTCTGCCCTAATGGCAGCCCCCAGAGGCTCCATGTACAGAACGAAGAGGAGAGCCGAGAGCGGGCACCCCTGCCTGACCCCTGACGAGAGGACAAAAACGTCACCCAAGTGACTGTTTACGCTAGCTCGGCACCCCGCTCCGCCATATCAAGTACGGATCCATCCTATAAACTTCTCCCCAAATCCTAACTTACCTAACACCCTGAAAAGAAAGGATCTATTCACGCGATCAAAGGCTTTCGCCTGATCTAGCGCTGCTACCATTAAACAACTGAAATTTCTACCACTTTCCCAGCACTTTATACAAAAACGTAGAGGGTATATGTAACGATGTATGCTGAGAGTCGGGAAGCAAGTTCAGTGAGTGAATGCATTTAATAAATAAATAAATTAACAAAACAAGAAACACAAACATCGCACCGACATGAAACAGAAACAATGACGACTGGGGAAGAAACCAAAGGGAGTGACATATAAAGGGCAGGTAATCAAGGAGGTGATGGAGTCTAGGTGAGTGTCATGCGCGTAACGCTGGTGACAGGTGTGCGCCCTAACGAGCAGCCTGGTGACCTAGAGGCCGGAGAGGGAGCACACGTGACAGTATGACATCTTAGTCTACTTCTCTGCTATTTAAATCTAGAATCAGAAGAGAATTATCTTCTACCAATAAAAAGTTTATAGTGACGAAAAGTAGCTAGCTAATATCAGCTAACAGCTCTCTCATGTTTCGTCATTGAGCAGCCCAAATGGGGCCGTTTTTATGGATACTCACACATGCAGAGGAGTTCATGGGCCAGCGCAGGGAGCGAGGGACAGACAGAGATGGATCAGACAGAGATGGATCGGCTATGGATACTAATGGAGGAAGTTACTGTATTTCTCATTTCGGGTTGAGCAATCTGGGAAGGTAGGGCCTGAATGTTGCTGGCATGGGTAGGGCTCGTGCTAAAATGTCATGCCTTTCTGCTTTCCTTTTCTTTCAAACTTCTGACCACTTTCCCAACAGGTTAGACATAAACTTAGGTTATGACTTCTTTATCTACTTCACTGCTATTCAAGTTGAAATGGTGATCACTGTTAGCCTAAATAGTTTATTTATTAGATAGAACTACAGATAGCTATCAGTAGGTCTACATGTAAACTTATTCTACATAGTTCTACCACAAAAAATACTTTTAAAGAGCTGTCATCACTAGATGCAACATCATATTTCTCCCCCCAAATAATAGCCTTATTAAACTTTCCAGTTCCATGTGAGTTCCTCCCTTCCACAACAACAGCAAGTGTTCAAATGTAACTTTTGACACAAATCAGCTACTTTGACCACTTTCCCAACAGCGTATTACATCTTACTCTACTTCTCTGCTATTCAAATCAGACAAAAATATATTCTACCAATCAAATGGTACAGCTGTTTTAGTAACCGCATCAACAACATTTTCTATTAACTTTTACAAACAACTGAAATTTCTACCATTTTCCCAACAAGACAAAGACTTAACATGACATCTTAGTCTGTTTCCCTGCTATTCAAATCCGAACGGAACATTTTTCTACCAATCAAATGATACAGCTGTTTTAGTAACCACATACACTGCCTCCTAACTTTTTGAAACAACTGCCTTTTTGACCACTTTCCAAACAATTTACACAAATACTACTCTTCTGCTTCTCAAATCTGAAATCGTAACAGGAATGGCTTCTACCAATGAAAAAGTAGCGCGGATTTAGTAAACGCGTCAACTGCTTTCATTAAACTAACTTTGCTGGTGACACTTCCCTGGTTACCATAGCAAAATGTGCATTAATAGCCACAATTGTAGTTTTCTACAGGTAAGAAGTGACAAACAAATTCAAACCAGTACACACACACACTCATTCCATTGTCATAGTTTAAAGGTGCTGAACCGATCATCATCTGTGACAACTTCAACAGGTAGCCTAGTGGTTAGAGTGTTGGACTAGTAACCGAAAGGTTGCAAGATTGAATCCCCGAGCTGACAAGGTAAAAATCTGTTGTTCCAGGCCATCATTGAAAATAAGAATTTGTTCTTAACTGAGTTGCCTAGTTAAATTAAAAAATTAAAAAAGGATCTGCTGTCCAGGTTCAGCAAGTCCATCTTGATGTTGTATCACCAGAGAGGGTATGTGCAGTTGATACAAGCTGGTACCACAGAATATAATACCCTCCTGGATTCAGTGTTAATTCCTCAACCTCAAAGTTGCCTGCATTCTGGTGTGCTGTAAACCTACTACAGATATGCATTCTCACTTCAGATCTCAGCTATAAATCTTGACCCTAACATTTTATGAAATTTCACTGCTTGCATTAGTTCAACGTCCTCTTCATGTTAGTGTAAAAAAAAGTCCAGGTACGTTTTTAAAGAATAATAGAATTGCCGGTCTACATGATGGTAAAACAAATATATATAATTAGCATTTTAAATATTGGAACTCAAATGTATGCTATGCTCTGTTGACTCTGTTGACTTGTGTTTCCCCTTGGAGGGCAGAGGTGCCCCGATGGAAGGGGTGCCCTTCTCTGGCCAGTGGGTCCCTGTTCCCACTGATCACCCTCCGGCTCAGAGAGGACTTTATGAACAACCCACTGGCATATCAAATCAAATCAAATGTTATTAGTCACATGCGCTGTGAAATGCTTACTTACGAGCCCCTAACCAACAATGCAGTTTAAAAAAATACAGATAAGAATAAGAAATAAAAGTAACAAGTAATTAAAGAGCTGCAGTAAAATAACAATAGCGAGACTATATACAAAGAGGTACCGGTACAGTGTCAATGTGCAGGGGCACCAGTTAGTTGAGGTAATATGTGCATGTAGGTAGATTTATTAAAGTGACTATGCATAGATGATAACAACAGAGAGTAGCAGTGGTGTAAAAGAGGGGGGGGGTCAATGCAAATAGTCTGGGTAGCCATTTGATTAGGTGTTCAGGAGTCGTATGGCTTGGGGGTAGAAGCTGTTTAGAAGCCTCTTGGACCTAGATTTGGCGCTCCGGTACCTCTTGCAGTGAGGTGGCAGTGAGAACAGTCTATGACTAGGGTGGCTGGAGTCTTTTAACATTTTTAGGGCCTTCATCTGACACCGCCTGGTATAGAGGTCCTGGGTGGCAAGAAGCTTGGTCCCAGTGATGCACCTGGCCGTTTGCACTACCCTCTGTAGTTCATTGCAGTCGGAGGCCTTGCAGTTGCCATACCAGGCAGTGATGCAACCAGTCAGGATGCTCTCGATGGTGGAACTGTATAACCTTTTGAGGATCTGAGGACTTATGCCAAATCATGTCAGTCTCCTGACTGGGAATAGGTTTTGTCATGCCCTCTTCACAACTGTCTTGATGTGCTTGGACCATGTTAGTTTGTTGATGATGTGGACACCAAGGAACTTGAAGCTCTCAACATGCTCCACTGCAGCCCCGTTGATGAGAATGGTGGTGTGCTCGGTCCTCTTTTTCCTGTAGTCCACAATCATCTCCTTTGTCTTGATCACATTGAGGGAGAGGTTGTTGTCCTGGCACTACACGGCCAGGTCTCTGACCTCCTCCCTATAGGCTGTCTCGTCGTTGTCGGTGATCAGGCCTACCACTGTTGTGTCATCGGCAAACTTAATGATGGTGTTGGAGTCGTGCCTGGCCGTGCAGTCATGAGTGAACAGGGAGTAAAGGAGGGGACTGAGCCCGCACCCCTGAGGGGCTCCTGTGTTGAGGATCAACGTGGCGGATGTGTTGTTACCTACCCTTACCACCTGGGGGTAGCCCGTCAGGAAGTCCAGGATCCAGTTGCAGAGGGAGGTGTTTAGTCTCAGGGTCCTTAGCTTATTGATGAGCTTTGAGGGCACTTTGGTGTTGAACGCTGAGCGGTAGTCAATAAATAGCATTCTCCCATAGGTGTTCCTTTTGTCCAGGTGGGAAAGGGCAGTGTGGAGTGCAATAGAAATTGCATCATCTGTGGATCTGTTGGGGCGGTATGCAAATTGGAGTGGGTCTAGGGTTTCTGGGATAATGGTGTTGATGTGAGCCATGACCATCCTTTCGAAGCACTTCATGGCTACAGACGTGAGTGCTATGGGTCGGTGGTCATTTAGGCAGGTTACCTTCTGTTTTTGGGCACGTGCACTATGGTGGTCTGCTTGAAACATGTTGGTATTACAGACTCGGACAGGGAGAGGTTGAAAATGTCAGTGAAGACACTTGCCAGTTAAGCACATGCTCGCAGTACACCTCCTGGTAATCCGTCTGGCCCTGCGGCCTTGTGAATGTTGACCTGTTTAAAGGCCTTACTCACGTCGGCTGAGGAGAGCATGATCACACAGTTTTCCAGAACAACTGGTGCTCTCATGCATGTTTCAGTGTTATTTACCTCGAAGCAAGCATAGAAGTAGTTTAGCTCGTCTGGTAGGCTCGTGTCACTGGACACCTCTCGGCTGTGCTGCCCTTTGTAGTCTGTAATGGTTTGCAAGCCCTGCCAAATCCGAAGAGCGTCAGAGCCAGTGTAGTACAATTCGATCTTAGTCCTGTATTGACACTTTTCCTGTTTGATGGTTCGTCGGAGGGCATAGCGGGATTTCCGGGTTAGAGTCCCGCTCCTTGAAAGCGACAGTTCTAGCCTTTAGCTCAGTACGGATGTTGCCTGTAATCCATGACTTCTGGTTGGGGTATGTATGTACGGTGACTGTGGATACGACGTCATCGATGCACTTATTGATGAAGCCAATGACTGATGTGGTGTACTCCTCAATGCCATCGGAGGAATTGCTGAACTTATTCCAGTCTGTGCTAGCAAACAGTCCTGTAGCTTAGCATCTGCTTAGTCTGACCACTTTTTTATTGATCTAGTCACTGGTGCTTTAATTTTTGCTTGTATGCAGGAATCAGGAGGATAGAATTATGGTCAGGTTTGCCAAATGGATGGGGAGGGAGAGCTTTGTATGCGTTCAGAGTTTTCTTTCCCTCTGATTACACATTTAACATGCTGATAGAAATTTGGTGAAATGGATTTAAGTTTCCCTTTACCACCTCTGGGTGAGCGTTTTCTTGTTTTCTTATAGCGGAATACAGCTCATTCAATGCTGTCTCAGTGCCAGCCTCCGACTGTGGTGGTATGTAAAACAGCTACGAAAAATACAGATGAAAACTCTCTAGGTAGGTTCTATCCTTCCGGTGCAGCGTCTAACCAGCAGTATGTTGATCGTGTCATCATTCAACCACGTCTCCGTGAAGCATAAGATATTACAGTTTTGAATGTCCCGTTTGTAACGGCAGCCTTCCCTCTCTTCACGAGAAGAGAGGGTGTAACAGGGATCGGACCAAGACGCAGCGTAGTTGGTGCTCAACATATTTAATACTGATAAACAGTGAACACTTAACAATTACAAAATAACAAAATGTGGCAAACCGATACAGTCCTAGCTGGTGCAGAGAAAACACAGAGACAGGAAACAACCACCCACAAACCCCAACACAAAACAAGCCACCTATATATGATTCCCAATCAGAGACAACACAAAACATCTGCCTCTGATTGAGAACCATATTAGGCCAAACATAGAAACAGACAAACAACATAGAATGCCCACCCAGCTCACGTCCTGACCAACACTAAAACAAGCACAACACACAAGAACTATGGTCAGAACGTGACAGTACCCCCCTCCTGAGGTGCGGACTCCGAACGCACCCCCTTAAAACTCTAGGGGAGGGTCTGGGTCGGCATCTGTCCGCGGTGGCGGCTCCGGCGCTGGACGAGGACACCACTCCACCACTGTCTTAGTCCCCCTCCTTAGCGTCCTTTGAGTGGCGACCCTCACCGCCGACCTTGGCCTAGGAACCTTCACCAAGGTCCCCACTATACTGAGGAAACTCCTCCGGACTGAGGGACAGCTCATGATAGAGAGGTAGCTTATAAACTGGAGGTAGCTCAGGACTGAGAGGTAACTCAGGACTGAGAAGTAGCTCCGGACGAATGGCAGCTCCGGACTGAATGGCAGCTCCGGACTGAGTGGCAGCTCCGGACTGAGTGGCAGCTCCGGACTGAGTGGCAGCTCCGGACTGAGTGGCAGCTCATGACTGGAGGGCAGCTCATGACTGGAGGGCAGCTCATGACTGGAGGGCAGCTCATGACTGGAGGGCAGCTCATGACTGGAGGGCAGCTCATGACTGGAAGGCAGCTCATGACTGGCGGGCGGCTCTGGCAGCTCCTGACTGACTGGCGGCTCTGGCAGCTCCTGACTGGCTGGCGGCTCTGGCAGCTCCTGACTGGCTGGCGGCTCTGGCAGCTCCTGACTGGCTGGCGGCTCTGGCAGCTCCTGACTGACGGCTCTAGCGGCTCCTGACTGATGGACGGCTCTAGCGGTTCCTGACTGACGGACGGCTCTAATGGCTCGGGACATACGGGCGGCTCTAACGGCTCGGGACAGACGGGCGGCTCAGATGGCGCTGGGCAGACGGATGGCTCAGATGGCGCTGGGCAGACGGATGGCTCAGATGGCGCTGGGCAGGCAGGCAGCTCAGACGGCGCTGGGCAGGCAGGCAGCTCAGACGGCGCTGGGCAGGCAGGCAGCTCAGACGGCGCTGGGCAGGCAGGCAGCTCAGACGGCGCTGGGTAGGCAGGCAGCTCAGACGGCGCTGGGCAGGCAGGCAGCTCAGACCTGCTGAGGCGCACAGTAGGCCTGGTGCGTGTTGCCGGAACTGGTGGTACCGGTTTGTAGACACGCACCTCAAGGCTAGTGCGGGGAGAAGGAACAGGGCACACTGGACTCTCGAGGTGCACTATACACCTGGTGCGTGGTACCGGCACTGGTGGTACCGGGCTGAGGGCACGCACCTCAGGGCGAGTGCGGGGAGAAGGAACAGTGCGTACAGGGCTCTGGATACGCACAGGAGGCTTGGTGCGTGGTGCCGGAACTGGTGGCACCGGGCTGGAGACACGCACCACAGGGAGAGTGCGTGGAGGAGGAACAGAGTTCTGGAGACGCACAGGAAGCCTGGTGCGTGGTGTAGGCACTGGTGTTACTGGGCTGGAGCGAGGAGGTGGCGCCGGATATACCGGACCGTGAAGGCGTACAGGAGCTCTTAAGCACCGAGCCTGCCCAACCTTACCTGGTTTAATGCTCCCCGTAGCCAGGCCAGTGCGGCGAGGTGGAATAGCCCGCACTGGGCTGTGCTGGCGAACCGGGGACACCATGCGTAAGGCTGGTGCCATGTACACCGGCCCGAGGAGACATACTGGAGACCATATATGTTGAGCCGGCTTCATGACACCTGGCTCAATGCTCAATCTAGCCCGGCCGATACGTGGAGCTGGGATGTACCGCACCGGGCTATGCATACGTACAGGAGACACCGTGCGCTCTTCCGCACAACACGGTGTCTGCCCGTACTCTTGCTTTCCACGGTAAGCCCGGGAAGTTGGCGCAGGTCTCCTACCTGACTTCGCCCCACTCCCCTTTAGCCCCCCCCCCCCCCCAAGAAATTTTGGGGGTTTCTTCTCGGGCTTCCAGCCACGCTTCCGTGCTGCCTCCTCATACCACCGCTCCTCGGCTTTAGCTGCCTCCAGCTCTTCACGAGAGCTGCGATATTCTCCAACCTTAGCCCAGGGTCCTTTACCGTTCAGAATTTCATCCCATGTCCAGGAGTCCTGTGTAATGGGCCGCTCCTGCTGCTGTCGCTGCTGCCCGTTACTACGCTGCTTGGTCCGAGATTGGTGGGTGGTTCTGTAACGGCAGCCTTTCCTCTCTTCACGAGAAGAGAGGGTGTAACAGGGATCGGACCAAGACGCAGCGTAGTTGGTGCTCAACATATTTAATACTGATAAACAGTGAACACTTAGAAAATGTGGCAAACCGATACAGTCCTAGCTGGTGCAGAGAAAACACAGAGACAGGAAACAACCACCCACAAACCCCAACACAAAACAAGCCACCTATATATGATTCCCAATCAGAGACAACACAAAACATCTGCCTCTGATTGAGAATCATATTAGGCCAAACATAGAAACAGACAAACAACATAGAATGCCCACCCAGCTCACGTCCTGACCAACACTAAAACAAGCACAACACACAAGAACTATGGTCAGAACGTGACACCGTTGGTAGTTTAATCTTCCACGTAGGTCATATATTTTATTGTCCATCTAGACTGTTGTGATAAAATAAACTTTTGTATTTTATTTTAAACTTCACCAATGCCTCTTTGTATTCTGTCCTCTATTATTACAGTTTGCATATACTGTGGTATAAAAGTGTAGTTATTTGTGATTAAATATGTGATCTAACTGCCCCACACTCCAAAGTAATAAGGCTGATATAGTAGTCCGTCAAATAAATATTGACATATTTTTTACTTTGATTATTTTTCACTGCTTTTCACTGAAGTAAAACATTTTCAACTCCCACAAAAATAATTTTAAAGAGCAAGTTTAAAAAAAAATCTGGTTTGGAAAATGACCATCTAGTTCTCATGTGCCAACCCATCACCACTGTCCGTGCAATGGAGAAACTTGTACTCCTGTAGCCTAGATCTGAGATAATTGGATGGTGAAACTTGTCAGACAACCAGAAAAGCAATGCCGGTGACGATCAAGCCCTACTCTCCCCGGGGCCCGATTGCTCAACCCAAAATGAGAAATACAGTAACTTCCTCCATTAGTATCCATAGCCGATCCATCTCTGTCTGATCCATCTCGGTCTGTCCCTCGCTCCCTGCTCTGGCCCATGTGCTCCTCTGCATCTGTGAGTGTCCATAGAAACCGCCCCATTTGGGCTGCTCAATGACGAGACATGAGAGAGTTGTTAGCTGATAATAGTTTCCATCATCATTTTTCAAAAAATATGTGCCATCGTTAGGCCTGGGCTTCTGGGGCCTAAGCCCCAAAATGTTTACATAACCGAGCATCACTTGCGCTATACAGTAGCAGGCACAGCAAGAAGCCCCTGGAGGAACACGCCTGTGCCTGCGGTGATTGGTCGAGATTTCACAATGCAGTGGAACGCTCACGTCCCTTAACCCCTCCCCACTACTACAGCACCGGTTAGATGTCAAGTCATTACTCAGTAATATATGGATATTCTGAGCTTCTTCTGAAAGAGAGACAAAAGAGCAGGCAGTAGTGAATGAGGTGGAGAGCAGCCAGAAAGTAAAATTGCAGCAGCAGCAGCAGAGTTAGCCACAGGTTTATGCAGGGTTGGTGGTAGCTAACTAGCTACCGTAGATATGCTGAGGGAGACTAAGGGTTAGCTAATGCTAATAAGATAGCATTAGTGCTCAGCATCCATAAGCTATTGGTTTTCAGTCAGAGTTATTTAACAGTATATTTAGTGAATGGGCAAGCTAAGGATGTTAATACAAGTCATGATATTAGGAAAAGTGTTTATTTTCAGCGAGTGTATTTGATGGGTTTTGTTTCTGCTTTAGCTAGCTTGACTGGCTAGCCACTTTGTTAGCTATTGGCTCCCTGTTTAAAATGGGCAATGTTGAAGTAGTAGAACTGACAAAATGAAATGAATCATAGAGGTCTTATAACCTATTCCATTCTACAGGTAAACATGATTGGCTTATGTCTGTTATTTCCATATAGAAAGGCCAGCATCCCGGAGTTGCATCTTCACTGTTGACGTTGAGACTGGTGTTTTGCAGGCACTATTTAATGAAGCTGCCAGTTGAGGACTTGTGAGGCGTCTGTTTCTCAAACTAGACACTCTAATGTACTCGTCCTCTTGCTCAGTTGTGCTCCCACTCCTCTTTCTATTCTGGTTAGAGACAGTTTGCGCTGTTCTGTGAAGGGAGTAGTACACAGCGTTGTACCAGATCTTCAGTTTCTTGGCAATTTCTCGCAAGGAATAGCCTTAATTTCTCAGAACAAGAATAGACTTACGAGTTTCAGAAGAAAATTATTTGTTTCTGGCCATTTTGAGCCTGTAATCGAACCCACAAATGCTGATGCTCCAGATGCTCAACTTGTCTGAAGAAGGACAGTTTTATTGCTTCTTTCATCAGAACAACAGTTTTCAGCTGCGCTAACATAATTTCAAAGGGGTTTTTCTAATGATCAATTAGCCTTTTAAAATTATGAACTTGGATTAGCTAACACAACATGCCATTGGAACACAGGAGTGATGGTTGCTGATAATGGGACTCTGTACGCCTATGTAGATATTCCATTTTTTTTTTAAATCAGCCGTTTCCAGTTACAATAGTAATTTACAACATTAACAATGTCTACACTGTATTTCTGATCAATTTGATGTTATTGTAATCGACAAAAAAATTGCTTTTCTTTCAAAAACAAGGACATTTCTAAGTGACCCAAAACTTTTGAACGGTAGTGTAAAAAAAAGTAAATTTCCGTTATTCACTTAGTTACTACTTTTTCTATTGTTTTGCATTGTCGAAAGGTGAACCTGCAAGTAAGAAATTCATTGCATTGTGTACTGTCACCAAAGCCCCATATACTACCCACCACTGCGACCTGTATGCTCTCGTTGGCTGGTCCTCGCTACATATTCGTCGCCAAACCCACTGGCTCCAGGTCATCTATAAGTCTTTGCTAGCTAAAGCCCCGCCTTATCTCAGCTCACTGGTCACCATAGCAACACCCCAATGTAGCATGCGCTCCAGGAGGTATTTCTCACTGGTCCTCCCCAAAGCCAACACTTCCTTTGGCCGCCTTTCCTTCCAGTTCTCTGCTCCCAATGACTAGAACAAATTGCAAAAATCACTGAAGCTGGAGTCTTATATCTCCCTCTCTAACTTTAAGCATCAGCTGTCTGAGCAGCTTACCGATCACTGTACCTGTACACAGCCAATCTGTAAATAGCACACCCAACTACCCTCATCCCCATATTGTTATTTATCCTCTTTCTCCTTTGCACCCCAGTATCTCTACTTGCACATGATCCTCTCCACATCTATCACTCCAGTGTTAATGCTAAACTGTAATTATTTTGCCTCTATGGCCTATTTATTGCCTTACCTCCCTACTCTTCTACATTAGCACACACTGTACATAGATGTTTCTATTGTGTTATTGACTGTACGTTTGTTTATGTGTATCAAATCAAATGTATTTATATAGCCCTTCTTACATCAGCTGATATCTCAAAGTGTTGTACAGAAACCCAGCCTAAAACCCCAAACAGCAAGCAATGCAGGTGTAGAAGCACGGTGGCAAGGAAAAACTCCCTAGAAAGGCCAAAACCTAGGAAGAAACCTAGAGAGGAACCAGGCTATGAGGGGTGACCAGTCCTCTTCTGGCTGTGCCGGGTGGAGATTATTCCAGAACATGGCCAAGATGTTCAAATGTTCATAAATGTCCAGCATGGTCAAATAATAATAATCACAGTAGTTGTCGAGGGTGCAGCAAGTCAGCACCTCAGGAGTAAATGTCAGTTGGCTTTTAATAGCCGATCATTAAGAGTATCTCTACCGCTCCTGCTGTCTCTAGAGAGTTGAAAACAGCAGGTCTGGGACAGGTAGCACGTCCGGTGAACAGGTCAGAGTTCCATAGCCGGAAGCAGAACAGTGTAACTCTGTGTTGTTGTTTTTGTTGATTTGCTTTGCTTTATCTTGGCCAGGTCGCAGTTGTAAATGAGAACTTGTTCTCAACTGGCCTATATGGTTAAATAAAGGTGAAATAAAAATAAATAAATAAAAAATATCTACAGTAGCTTTGATTGGACTGATTATGTCAACATCATACTTTCAAAGTTTTAGCTAGGAAGCTATCAGTCATCATCATGAATCAAGTCGACAATCCACTGGCAAATCCTTTTCAATCCTTGTCATATGAAGCAAAATAATGAAGAGAAATTAGAGATAAAACATATTGGTGCTCATCGGCCATTGGACATAAACATTACACAACAAGTTGGAAACCGCAAATTCAGCAATGAGTGGTTTGGAAGGAATCAGTGACTAACTGCAAGTATTGCATAGCAATCACTAGCCTGCTATTCAGTGGAGTGTGTGGTCCAATTCTGGGTTTAAGGGTGTATTTTCTACACTTAAAATGATAAACATTCGACATTGGCCTTGCTCTCCATCCAGCATGACTTCTGCTGCATTCAAAACAACTGTAAACTCAGAAATGGGAAATGTCAGACTTCGGTGAGTTCAAGACCACTGGGAACTTGGAAAAAATGAGCTCTGACTGGGAAAATACGTTATGAATGGTCATCCAACTCGGAATTGCAAGTCAGGAACTCAGGCCTCTTTCTGGAGCTACGACCTGAAGATCACTGATGTCCTCATGATTCAACCTTGTTAATTTCCACGTTCCCATTTGTCTTGAAAGCACCATAAATCCAGAGAATGCCAGACTTTGATGACAAATTTAGATGATAAAATTTTCCCATGAAGGACCACTGCGCCACCTTCTTGTTCAAGTGAGCACAGCACAACAAGGTGAGTCCAAAAATGTATTGTATGCTACTACATAAATGATGTGATATGCCAGGGAGATATGTATACTATAGCTAAGAAAGTAATACTAAGTGTATGTTGTGTAGTAAGCTGTTAGTGGCCCATGTGCCTCACCCTAATAATTTGGTCCATTTCCCCCTCCTAATTGACTTGGTGGTGCACATGTAGCCTATAGCTTGTTTTAGAGAAATGTAACAATTGAATATTGTAAGAGTTTTCATTGTCTTCTTATATACCCACTTTATTTATTCTACGGATTATCCTACTGTTCTGACTTGGTATACAGGGAGAATACTGTAAGAACATGCCAAAATCGCCACTGCTCATTTGTATACCAAAGCACGGATTATCTGTTCTTCCGGTTCTTCCGGTTCGCTGTACATTTTAAAAGTGCTGAACAAGTAGTTATATTGACTAGATCCGTCCTAGCTCGCTCGCCGTCCCCTTATGCTATAGTTTGTACATCTCAATTGTCAGTAGAAACCACATGTGTTTAAGCAAGTCAGCCATATCAGTTATGTTTTTTAAAGGCAGTAAATGAGGCTGAATGAACTGTTTCGCTGCCAGACAAGGCTCCGCTGATAGTAGTGGTAAGGTGCTGGGACTGCTGTTGGGACTCTGCTGTTGGGACAGCATTATGTAGGCCCTAACAGTTTGTGGGAACCGTTTGTCACCGTTATAGTGCAATAAATGTATTGTTTAATGTTGTGTTGTATTGTGTATTGACTTTGCTGGCATGCATTTTTTTTTTGCCCCATCAAGATTTACATGCTAAAATCGCCACTGCTCATTTGTATACCAAAGCAAAGAATATCTGACCGAAGATGAAACTCGGTGACGCCAATGAGGTCGTCAACATGTCCCTGCAGTGGCGAATTTAGTTATAGGTGACATGGGCAGCCGCCCAGGGTGACACAGGGCACCCGCACAAAAACATTTGGAATTGTGACATTTGCGCGATCGGTTTTCTATCGCTCATTTGTACGTCACGTCAATGATATCATGTCACGGTGTGGGACTGTGGGTCAATTAACCTTGTCTGAGTGGGCGCCCTGATTCTAGTTTGTGATGGGGAGGGGGGCGGGGGTAGGACTCCCCACTGGAAGCCCGAGGTAGGGGGAGCGGGGGAATCTATCAAATAGCGCAACTCTTTGTACAGTACTAATGCAATTAGTAAAATCGGTCACACTACGAAATGTTACTAAATAAACCACAATTCATTCATAATACTGTGAATATATATTTCACAGACATATTGTTGCATTTTTTTTCTGGTTTGTGTGAAATCGTTCAGAATAATATTCAACCAGTCTGCACACCACCAAGGTGAATTGGTTTGGTCTTGACTCTTGGTTGACAGTGTTGGGGGATGGGTAATGTATTGATGCTCGAGTGGCAAATCAACACAAATTTGTTTATATTTGTCTTTGTTACTTTTTTGGGGATATCTTATTTTTGTAAATATATTTTTGGATATTTATATAGTTTTAAATGTTATGATTATTTATTTGTGTTGTTCCAAATGCTGAATGGTGCTTTTTTTGGGTGGGGTGGGGGGGGGGGGGGGGGGGGGTTCACCCAGGGAGCCATACAAGCTAGAACCGCCACTGCGTCCGTGAGGC
Organism: Salvelinus namaycush; assembly: GCF_016432855.1. Classification (NCBI taxonomy): domain Eukaryota; kingdom Metazoa; phylum Chordata; class Actinopteri; order Salmoniformes; family Salmonidae; genus Salvelinus; species Salvelinus namaycush. The sequence goes on from NC_052327.1 coordinate 7,675,799, forward strand.
AGAAATATTGTTTATTTGTTTGTTTTGTGCATAAAGAAATATGGAAACTAAATTGTTTACCACGACACATGGGTTAAGACGCGACTTTGAAGAGCAGCGAGGATGAAGGAGATGATCTGGTCATGATGAACTGGATGGAAGTCATTGTGAAGGAATCGTGCATATGGCTAGTTTATGATCGTGATATTATTTGGAAACATTTACTGTGTGATACACATTGGCCGTTTGGTTTGTCTGAAAACATTTACTACTTGGCCTCGTGTCGATAACGGTTCTTCTTTTACGGCGTTAATAGTCTAACGGTAAAGTCGCCTTCTATTATTTGCTCTGTTTATATGATATGGGAGTAGCCTAGTCTACAATAACATTATTGGATGTGCTGTTGTTATTTATTTCATGGATAAATACAATTGTAAATGAAAATATACATATTTGGTGATACAGGGTTCATTTGATATAGAAACAATATGCACATTTCTTCACTAGAGATGTGTTTCTATCAAATCGACTTGTTGTGGATAAAAGGCTGTGTGTGATGACTTAGTGCACGTAAAAATAACATTTGCGGTTCAATTCAAATGTACCGAATAAAAAAATAGAATTAAAATGGGTTTCCATTGCATTTTCAACTCTACTGGTCGTTTTATAAATCAAATAAAAATAGTTTTATAGCGAATGTGCTCGCTCGCAGATACATTGCGCAAATATATTATAGTACATGACGAGATTATTATGGACAAAAGAGTGAGATTATTTGTACATGTCAAACACGCAACCAAGCATCTACCATCATGTCACCAAAATAAAAACCTCAATATTTATTGGAAAAGTGCCACAAGCTCGTCACCGTGCACTTTCACCACCCTGTGAAGTTCATCATCAATGATTTCATCTGTAGCCTAATAAACGGCATGCTTTCCCGAGTCAAAGTGGGAGAATCACATTACACATCATCTCCTGAATCCAAGTTGATTTTGATAGGATGGTTATTATATCAATATTTCCGCATAAAGGCTTACCACCGCCATTTCTCACGTAAATAATTTTACCTAGACAAAAAGGTCCCATCTTGTTAAGATAGGCTTATTTCGTGTTGTCAACATTTAGATAGTTTACCGACAAAAATATGCTGTGACATTTGTTATCTGACATGTAGCCTACTTTGCATGGAAACCTGGTTAATTAAAGATGACCACTGGGCAAAAACTGGTTGAATCAGCATTTCAACCAAAAAATGTCATGTGATGACGTTGAATCAACGTGGAAAACTGATTGGATTTTCAAAAAGTCACCAACTATGGGAATATCGTATTTTTTTTTACCCAACCTTTAGCCTAAATTCAATGACGTGGTGAAATGTTTGGCTAATTTCACGTTGAATTCACGTTAGTTGACAACTCAACCAAATGTAAATCAAAAACTAGACGTTGAACTGACGTCTGTGCCCAGGGGGATGTTATTTTCTACACAGAATATCATACAAAATGATTGCCAATTCCTTTCTGATTCTGATTTCAGTCACTTCAAACCACCATACTGCTTCAGATTGAAATACTGTCAAAGGTCCTGTCAGACTGATTTGTAAAATACTTTCATAGCCCTAATTAAAAAAGTTCGCCGATCATTTGTAATTATATCACTTTTTTTTTTTTACATGGTCAGGTTTGGGAACCCGTGCTCTAGGGGGGTTTAAATGTGTGCGGGTGAAAATTGGTTTGAGTTGTCATCACTGAAATAATTCATTGAAGGCTATAGATATAGACTATTTACTTTGCACTCCTATCTTTTACTCCATAAACTTGGAACATATTATGTTTTTGTCATGTATACCTTTTCCCTTGTTTAATATCTGAAATGCACTTCTTTCTGCTGTAGTTTATTCAAACATATTACCATAAACACATGAAGTTACTTTTCAATCACCTTTTGAATACAGTATAATGGACTTTGCTTTATCTTACATTATTATCAACTCGTACAAAACACTTTGCACCCAAGTTAAAAATGCAGAATTTCTATTTTAGCAAACAAATAAAACGAAAATACTCCAGACAGAGCATTTAAAAGTAAAGTCACGCTTCAGAAACAGGACACAATTGGGTGGGCCAGTGGCACCCCCTGCATAAACGGTAAAGCACATGAGCATAATAAAAGTCTAAGCTATGTACAATACAATTGTTCTTCTACAGAGTCCGGATATGTCTAGTTATATGTGTTGCACTTTTTTGTTTCTAATCCAAGACCAAGAGTACAGGGTTTAGGCCAGCGTTTACCGAACTGTTTCTAATCCAATACGAAGAGTACAGGGTTTATGCCAGCGTTTACCGAACTGTTTCTAATCCAATACGAAGAGTACAGGGTTTAGGCCAGCGTTTACCAAACTGTTTCTAGTCCAAGACGAAGAGTACAGGTTTAGGCCAGCGTTTACCAAACTGTTTCTAATCCCAGACCAAGAGTACAGGGCCTAGGCCAGCGTTTACCAAACTCGGTCCTCAGGACACCAAGGGGGTTTTGGTTGAATATTTGAATCAGCTGTGTAGTGCTAGGGCAAAAAACTAAACGTGCACTCCTTGGGGTCCCCAGGACCGAGTTTGAGAAACGCTGGCCTCGACCAATACAAGTCACGTTCAAATGGGTTTGAGCCCTCAAAGCAAGTAAGCGAACATGCATAGGAGTCCCTTTGTCTGTTTCTTATGTAGTCTAATGTACAATGTTGCAACGTAACACATCTTCATCATCACTTTTAAATCCCAAAAACATGGACATGTAAATTGTTGTAGCCTACAAGTTAATTGGTAAACACATAGGCTACAAACCGCATAATTCATTTGAAAAATAAATGATTGCAACTAATCCAGTTTAGTTGTCTTTCGCTCCATTCGCAGGTAGGCTAGGCTACTAGGCTTAGAGCTGTCCGCAAATTATTTTCATCACGGCTGATACGTCAGCTGTTGTATTGACAGGCATTAAGGCTAGACCCGGGACTTTGCAACCCACTGTATCCAAAAGTTGGGTGCTGTTTCGATTTCAGTCTCAGGGTCGCAAGGCTAGAGTTACATGTGTCTCTGTATACGCTGTACGGGGAACCAGGAGGCCCATACGGACAGGACGACGAGGACATGGCTGAGTTGATTGTAGCGGTGCCGATGCCGTTAAAATTGCTGATGTTGTTCAGGCCCGCAGTTTGCATTCCCGGTACAGCCGAGTGGCCCATACCTCCGGCCATAGTCATAGAGGAGATGGAGTTAGGAGCTGAGAACATTGACTGGGATGTGAGTGGGCTCATTGAGTTGAAAAAGGCGAAGTTCTTTGTGGACAGATTAGCCGGGGTCAGTCCTTTGTTTGTCCAGTTGTTGTAGGTGTAGGCGGGATACATGTCGTCGTAGGGCTGCATGAGGCCACTGAACTGGGGCAGGTAGCTGTTCTTGCACAGGTCCATTTGCTGGTTGCGTTCACGTTTCCTCCATTTGGCCCTGCGATTTTTGAACCACACCTAAAGATCAAAGACAAAAAGATAACATGTATTCAACATGCGATCTATAACAGAATTATAATGTAATGATAATAACAATAGTTGTGTTATTATGTTATTACTTGTAACATTTATAATACAATCCATAACAGTCAACTAGAAAACATAAAGCCTAGGCTAGGCCTAACAAGGCCTATGAATGATTAAAAAACCTAGAATATATTTTTGCCACAACTTCACAAAATTGTCTCTCTAATGTTTTTATTAGAATAACACTTCGTTTGTACTTTATAATGGAGTCTTAGGGTATATAATTGGAAGTGGGGCTATGTATAGTCTTCCGGGGGGCACACGGTTGTAGGCTAAAGATAAATTGTCCACAAAGACATGAACGATGTGACACCATAAGTTTCGGGCTGCACAGTGGTGGGTTATATTTAGCTCGAAAAGCCTCCTCGTCATTGTGTTTTAGCTGTGGCCTACATCTCGTCGCTCTCACCTCTGCATAGGCACTATGGACAATCAAATTCATCCAAATGTAGGCTTAACCTAGCAGGCTACTGATCGAATTATCATACAATCATTATTATCAATAGTTGCATTATCAATAACCGTGAAGTGTTTGCACGGCCCCTTGCAAGACCGCTGAACAAAATGTTCCAGAAAAAATGTGTTCCTCTTGTGCGTCTATTTTAAGAGTGTGTGTAATTCACTTCTGTTGGATAAGTTAAGGTAAATGTTATGATGTCCTCCTGCTTGGGCGTCAATAAGAGTTTGTGATCCTCTTCGAAATGTTGGAAGTATTCTATAGATGTATGGATAATCATAATATATTAGCCATCAAAAAATGTAAATTAAAATGATATTAGGCGCTAATTGGCCTTATTGTCGACTTCTTGCCAACTAACTAGTGCATTGCTGTTTTGATATGTAGGCTTAAAAGTATTGGTACGTTTACACATGGGACATACGTTAATTGTAGGCCCAAGACACACAAAAAAACTCAAGCTTATCTTGTTTCTTGCCTATCTTGAAATTAAAACACCCGATTTGTTGAGGTGGTTTGGGTTGAATTTTTCAAAAAGGGTTTTCCATAGGCCTAATGTGCAATTACTCGCAAGAACATGTGTATGCATGGCAATATGATATTACTCATTGCACTACACTAAACATTTCTGCTGTAAAACGTTTCTAGAGGAACACGTTACAGTGGATGTGTAGTGAACAATACACATGATAGCAATAATAAGACCTATGTAAAATGAACTGTTGCCGAAATAAATATTCTAAATGAATTGGCGCAGATACTGTAAGTATATATAAAAACACAGTTGATACAATGTCTTCAAAAGTCGATGATACAGTTGTGAAATGCACCCCCCCCCCCCCCCCCCCCCCCCCCAAGATGGAGGGAAATTATAGCGTAAGATCTACCTCATAAAGTTCGTAATCATTGTTAATTATTGCAACGATATCATCCAAGTGGTATTCCAGTGGTGGCTTGAAGTCAGGCAATAAACCCAGAGCAGGTTTAAATGGACAGATTTGTACTTTCATTAATTCACGTCTTTACGGTTTCCCTTTGAATATACGCCCGTTTTAAGCACGGGCCAAAACGCATCTCGACTCACTTACCCTGACTCTGGCCTCGGTGAGGTTGGTCCACACAGCTATTTCCTCTCTCATGCTCATGTCGGGGTAGCGGTTCCGCTGAAAGGTGGCCTCGAGCTCTTGCAGCTGCTGGCTGGTGAAATGAGTCCTCTGCCGCCTCGCTTTCTTCTTTTTGGGGTCATCTGCGTTTCCATCGTCACTTCTGTGTTCTACACTCCTCTCCTTTTCTGCGAAAAACAAACATATAAATTCTGGTTATTGTACTGTAGCTTATACTGAGTCAGACTACTTTGATTTTACACAGAGGGGTGCCACTCACCCAAATGTTTTCTGTACAATCTCATCTCATGAGTCTAGAAACAGTATGTACGAAACGCATGTGTAATTTTTTAACAAATGGTTTATTTCTGCAGCAGAAAAGCATACTATATCTGGCAGGGTGATCCTAGCCTTGTTTGAAGTGTCCGTAAATCACTAAAGTAAATGTCGACTTTCAAAAGTCTGTAAGGCCTACAAAGACCACCAGTAGGCTATCACGGTCGTCAAACATGAACAGATTTGCTCGGGGTTCAATATTGATTCTTTTAGACGCTCTGTTAAGAATGAATCGGCATAAACTTAGAACGTTGCTTTTGTTGCAACGTCTGTCCAGTCTTATCTAGAGTTCATTATCTTGTCCGTGCGTGTCTTTAAAAGAACGCCTTCATTTCATACCTTTAAAAAAGCTAGACGTACGAAGGGCAATATTTATTTTTAAGAAAGATCAGTTTAAAACAAACTAGCCATATTGTAGATGCTGAATGCATTGTCTAGCCCTATTCTTCGTAGGCTTACGTCTTATTATCTATTTAGGATTAGGTATATATATTGACATCGTACAACTGATGAGGAGGAGTGGAATATAAAAGACCAAACATTCGGCAGGAGCACTATTAAAATATAACTTCAAACAATTATTGTAACTCCTAAATGTCATTTGTTTAAATATGCCGAAAATATTCGATTTGATCAAACTGCAAACTTATTGTTATCAAAGTGGGCCTACTAAAACACGACAATTGAAGTTATTTATTTCATTCACAGAAGGTGCTTTGTGTTTCGAATATATTTGTAATTGCTCAATGCTTTGGACAAAGTTGTAAGCTACGTGAGTTTCTCTTAATATCGAATACATTACACACACACACGTAGCTTTTTAGCCTTTAATGTTTAACACAAAAAAATGTATGTTGTATAGCCTACCTAGCAATTATGAGAGTATGCAATGTCATTACACCGTTAATGTACCTGTTACTTCAGTATCTGATGACTCGCTGCTTGAGTTCTCCAACGTTTCTCGCGTGTTGTTTGCAGTTCTCGGCAAGTGAAACGTAGAGGACATGTCGCGCGTCGGCGGGGGTCTCACGGTCTCTGCGATTCTGTCCAAATTCATTCCACCTTGAAAATAATGTTGCCGTATTAAAAAGAAGTATTAAATCCTGTATATACGAGCTTTCTCAAACTTCAACATGGGTGTTCAGATTTCCATCTGTAGCCAAACACTTGCCATTGCAAGAATAAAAAAAAAAATGATTTTCATGAATTTGTTCTCCAGATAAACAGACTCTTTTCCTCGCAAGCAGTGACAGCCTAATGCTTTCAGATTCCGCTGGTGGGGATATGCCCGGTGTGGGGGGGTCAAGGGGGCGAGGGGGGGGGGGGGGGGGGGGGGGGATTGGGGCGGGGGTTGGGGAGGGGGGTATCCCAGCGGAGCGCATGAGGCAACCGCAAGTTACGTTGCCTTAGAAAGTTTGGAAGAAAATGGGCCCTTTATTCAGGCATGTTTGAAATATGCTCCAGCGCAATGGAACGGCCCTGCAGCAGGGTGCCCTTAGTTAACTTAGAGCCTACACACGCAATTTATATCTCGTATATGAACTGAGCTCAATAAACGTTTGCATATGGGCCTGCCTTGTTATTTTCAAGGCTAAACATATATGGAAAGTAGGCTACCTAATTTATAATTTAGCAGCCTACGTATATGAAACAATGACACTGCTGCAAAATATGCCGTAGCCCTAATAGTCTATCAGTTCATGTGTGGGGACGATTTGATGAGGTTTATTGTCAGGCCTTCTAAACATTCACCTAAAAAAAGGTGAGGCAGACCTTGTGTCAAAAGAATGAAGTGGTGTGTGTGTGTGTGTGTGTGTGTGTGTGTGTGTGTGTGTGTGTGTGTGTGTGTGTGTGTGTGTGTGTGTGTGTGTGTGTGTGTGTGTGTGTGTGAAATAATTGGCGCCTGATGGTTGGTCAGAGATGGACAGAGATAAAACGTCACATCACACAGTTATGAGCCCGGCCACTTGATTCCAATCTTGAATTAAATTCACAAAAATAGATTGTCTGTTATTCATTTAAATATATTTAAATATTACATTTCGACCTCAGTGTTCCCTATGTTGGCCTTGTTTTGTTTTTGTTTTTAAGGAGAAAGGCTCTATATTATATTCTAGACCTATTGACAGTAGCATATTTTCCCGTAATTTAAGTGAAATGTCTGTCACTCACTGTAGCGTTAAAACAAATGGAAAATAGTAAACCATGCTAGGAAATCAACACCATTATCAATCACTTAAACAATAAAAACAATATGCAAACACAATGCAAACTCGTTTTGAGTTGAATGACAAAGAATGAAGACAAGGCGCGCACAGTGTCAAAATCCTGGATTTGCATAAACATATCTGCAACTATTATTTGGTTTTGGATGATTTTATGGTCCCAATAACATGCAGTATTACAATTACATTGGCCAGGTATTTTGTTTTAGGCATTGCGCACGGTCTCCAAGCCTTGTTGCAAGCGCAAGAGCTAAGCGTTTTAGACTATTGTAGGCATCAAAATAAATAAATCACAGCACGTTTTTGGAATTATTCTGCAGTTTTTACCTGATTAAGTACAATTCCATTGAAAATGAATGTTGAAATCTCAATTTATAGGCATATTCCTGAAATGTAGGTTGAAAATGAGGATGAGGCTGTCGCTGCTTCCTGTTGACGATACATTTTGATAAATAGTCCAATTTCAAAACACAGTTTTCACGTGTCAGATAACGTATTTTTTTAAACGAGCACCATATAAACTGCACACGCACCAAAACCCCTGTTGTTTTCACAATTGGCAACAAATCACTCATATCGATTAGGGGGGAAATCAGGTTGTAGGCCAATGCGCTGTTGAAATTCCAAAACTCAAAAACCACATGGACACTGGATATACAGTATTTTTTACATTACTGGTTCAAGGACAACCTGCAGAAGACAGTTCATTTTGTAACGGGTTTCCCCAACATAAAAAGAAATGCAACACTGTTTTTGTCAATCACACATATATTGATTATCACCTTGAAATCAATAGAACGAGAGGGAGGAGGTTACACGTCCTGTTAAAACAAACGAACACAGCTCAAAAACCACACGGAATAGAGAATCATGTGAATCACGTTGTCCTCTAAACATTAGAGGTTAGAGAACAACGTGGAAAGATACCTAGCTACTTTTGGAATTGTTGCATTTTGATTCAAATGGGTCACCAACGCAGTGCGTACACTTTTATTTTTGTTAGTCACTTCCATCGATATCATCTTGAAATAAATGGTACAGGGGGCAACGTTTGGGGTGTATGCGCTGTTTAAACTAACACTATTCAAACGCCACATGGAATCTGAGAATACTTTTTACATGACTGGTTAGAAGAGAATTTGTTGAAGACATGTCAGATGGAGATTCGAGGAGGCTGCCGAAACTGGACAGAAACAAAACAGTTTTAACCAACGAATCACGACCCGGCATAGGATGTCAACACTGACAAGGTTTGGCTATTATTTAAGTGATAGTTTGACTCTCAAACCAGTGTAGGCCTATTGGTGTGCTGCCATCGACTGTTATAAAAAGAGCTCACCGAATGTTCTGTGCAATTTAGTTTAAACATTATAACGGCGTTCAAAATCCTGCAATGGAGAGGCATGTTTAACACAATCAACGGTCCCAAACCAAATATAGTTCATTAAAATTATTATTATTATTAAATTATTAATCTGTTTAAAGAAATCGATGTAATGTATTCGTGATGACTGTGAACTTGTATATTAACATCATGAATCTGAAGCAAAAATTGTATGTAGTGAAATTGCGAGCGTGTGTAATGTAGTAACACAAACTGTCCACATTTGGGAAATTGGCGTAATATAAAGTTCACATGACAAAAAAAATCTGTATTATAATTTAGAATGATAGTAAATGAAGCACACTCAAAGTGTTTTACAACAATGACATTCACTTTTGACTACTTTAACCATGGAGAGAGTTTTAATATACTCCTAAGCAAAATGGAATGTGCGTTCTAGACTAGAGCTTCCCCCAACCATAGGGTCATGGCTAGAAGATTTCCAGCTTTTGTCAAATGAACGTCAAAAGTTATTATTTTTGCATTTTATGTTGCATTTTAGCTAACCTTAACCCAAACCCCTTTCCTAACCTTAACCCAATTATCCTAACCTGCTACGTTAATGATCCTAACCTGCTGAGTAAGTTCTCATAACCAGCTACTAAAATTCAAATCTGATGTTAATTTGGCAAAAACTGGATCCCTTCTAGCCATGACCCTTCCGTTCCCCTTCCATAGTGACTGGCCAGCAGCCTGAACCTTTGACGTTCCGATTCATTTCATGACATTTACTTTTGGCATGAGACCCTGTCGAACTGGAAAGAGTCCCTTAAGGGTCTTTCAAAAGACAATTGTGGAACCTTTCAACAATCACTTACTTTTTCATTAATTTGTTCAGGTTCCTCGCCATGCTTAATGCAATGTTGTTTTTATGTAGGCTATTGAACCTCTTTGGAAAATGAGTTTTCTTGACCATTGAATGCACGCCATGCTTTCATCCGGAAGTAGGTCTACGCTCATACCTTATCAATAAAACAACTGAATCATATACATCAACGAAGTATAAGGCATCTGCCTTATTGGTGCGTCCACTCTCAAGGCTGTGAATTGGGGTCAATTGAAGTTAAATTTCCCATTATCTAGAAACAAAACATTTTTCAATTAATGTAGGTATTGCCTTTCAACTGTCAAACCCTGGTAAAGGGAAGAACTGAGCCAGCAACATAAAATCAAGAGGAACACCCATGCCACACAAACATCTCAGCGAATTAAGAGGTCTAAACTATTCAGAAACCAATCTCTAACGGTTCAAAACAAGTCAAATGTGAGTTGCCGTGAAATCGAACATGTTCGAGGGCGCCTCGAAAGTCTCAGTAGGGGGTCCTCGCGGTGAAGTGGTTTGAAGAGAGGGGCGGCAGGTAGCCTAGTGGCTACAGCGTTGGACCAGTAACCGAAAGGTTGCACGAGGAAATTAACCCACTGTGCCTAGGCCGTTATTGAAAATAAGAACTTGTTCTTAACTGACTCGCCTAGTTAAATGAAGGTTATGCACAATCAAATGAATGTTTGCCTGTGTGTGTTAGAGATGCTCATCATAAATAATTACCAACAGAGATGTAGTCAGCATCCTTTTGCGCTTTGGCTCCTAGCCTACGTCAGAGGCAGGACTGTTAGTGTTATCTTATTGACAATTTACATCATAGGCCTAATCTGTTGATATTTTTGCAAATACATTGGTGCTGAACGTTCTTATTGGCCTTCATGCGCGTGTCGTTGGCTCGTCTGATAATGCGTTTTCAAATATATGGCACTTGCCACTTGCGGAGGGGATGGTTTACAAAACCCTTTTCATCCACCAAGACAGGTTAAAGGGCAGTAGCAATATAAACAGTCATCTTTTTTCGGAGGACTGAAAATAATCTCAACGATCGTCGTTAATCACAAACCAAACCAAACATTATTTTTTATCGTGTCCTTTTTGTCTTAGTAAAAAAAAAACACTGAAGGGGCAACGAAAACACTGGGTCTCGAATATAATCGGACACCGTGCGTAACTGGAAAAGGCTATGGACTTAATGACATTATTGATTTAGCGATCATCACATCTCCGCAATCTGGAGTGGATAGTTGGTCCAAGGCCGTGTGACCCATTCCCGATAACCACCCGGACATTTGAACAAATGTTTCATTCGAAATGGCTCCATCATCACACTCACGAATTAATGGCTATTACTTTGTACCATGTTGCTTCAGTCTGATTTAGATTCATTGACGTTACATCACTCTTGCCTCGTGTTCTCTTCAATAGCCTATAGGCCATGCAAGTAAAAAGTTATGTTACGTCCTCATCAATATTTTACGTATGCTGAGTGGCGATTTTAGCATGTAAATCTTGGTGGGGCAAAAAAAAAAGAAAGTGGGATGCATGCCAGCAAAGCCACAACAAAACCCGAAACAATACGTTAATTGCACTATAACGGTGACAAACGGTGCCCACAAACGGTTAGGGCCTACATAAAGATTTCCCAACAGCAGAGTCCCAACAGCAGTCCCAACACCTTACCAGTGCTACACCTGGCTATCAGCAGAGCCTTGTCTGGCAGCGAAACAGTTAATTCAGCCTCATTTACTGCCTTAATTAATAATCATAGCTGATGTGTCTGACTTGCTTAAACACATATGGTTTCCACTGACAATTGAGATGTACAAACTATAAGGGGACAAACGTGGATAAGAGGCAATATGTAATTTCGATTAAGACATTAATGAGCGAGCTAGGACAGAAGTAGTCAATATAACTATTTGTTCAGCCCTTTTGAAATAAACAACCACATAATTCAGAACATGGGCCGTTCTTACGGTGTTCTCCCTCTACACCAAGTAGAACCGTAGGATAAATAAAGGGGACATATAAGCAGACAATGAAAGCTCTTACAATATTTGATGATTACATTTCTCTAACACGGGTTACTACATGCACCACCAAGTCAGAAAGGTAGGCGAAATTAAGAGGGGAAAATACACAAAATTAGGCACATGGGTTACTAATAGCTTACTACACAACATACACTTAGTATTACTTTCTTAGCTAAAGTACACATATCTCCCTGGCATATCACATCATTTACGCAGCAGCATACAATACATTTTTGGACTCAAATTATTGTGCTGTGATCACATGAAGGTGGTGCAGCAGTCCTTAATGGGCAAATTTTGTCATCAAACTTTGTCCTCAAAGTCTGGCATTCTCTGGATTTATGGTGCTTTCAAGACAACTGGGAACGCGGAAATAAACAAGGTCGAATCATGAGGACATCAGTGATCTTCAGGTCGTAGCTCTAAAATAGAGGCCAGAGTTCCAGATTTACAATGCCAAGTTGGATGACCGTTCAAAACGTATTTTCCCAGTCAGAGCTCGTTTTTTTTTCAAGCTCCTAGTTGTCCTGAAGTCACTGAAGTCAGATTTCCCAGTTTCCAAGTTAACAGTTGTTTTGAGCTTGGCACAAATCATGCTTCATTGACAACATGGCCAATGTTGAATGTTTATAATTTTAAGCTTGGAAAAGAGACCCTTAATCGCAGATTTGGGACCTTACAGTGATTTGGGACCACACTCTGAATACATGGCTAGTGATTGCTTTGCAATGCTGATTACTTCCAATACACTCATTGTTGAATTTGCGATTTCCAACTTGTTGTGTAATGTTTATGTCCAATGGCCGATGAGCGCCGATATGTTTTATCTATAATTTCGATAATTTTTTTATCCATTATTTCTATTCATATGACAACGATTAAAAAGGATTTGCCAGTTGAATGTCGACTTGAAAGTATGATGTCAGTCTAATCAAAGCTACTGTAGATATAACGGGATTTGGCGTCATTTTATCTGTGGCCAATGACCTTGAGCCTTCTTGGATGGGCACTTCTAATGTAACTCTATGGCAGCACCCAAGGGCCTTACATTTTCTAGCTCTACCCTCAGACTTGGCGGTGACGTAGTGTCCCCATGAGTGACAGAACACTGAGCCAATCATGGCACAACTAGAGAACATTAACAACCCCTACGCTGGCTGCCGCACCACCACAGAAAGCACTAAGTTAGGCTGAAACACCTGCAGTTTGGAGCTGAAAGCAAAAAAGAGACGATGTTTGTATGCAGCTTTAATAACTCAATTATTACTATTATAATTTTTGTAATTGTTTGCAAACTGATATGTGAAACGTATTAATGCCAAAATAACATGCAAAACAGGCAAGCACCCCCAAGAAATATATATGCAATATATACAGTTGAAGTCGGAAGTTTACAAACACCTTAGCCAAGCATATTAAACTCAGTTTTTCACAATTCCTGACATTTAATCCTAGTAAAAAATCCCTGTCTTAGGTCAATTAGGATCACCACTTTATTTTAAGAATGTGAAATGTCATAATAATAGTAGAGAAAATGATTTATTTCAGCTTTTATTTCTTTCATCACATTCCCAGTGGGTCAGAGGTTTACATGCACTCAATTAGTATTTGGTAGCATTGCCTTTAAATTGTTTGACTTGGGTCAAACATTTTGGGTAGCCTTCCACAAGCTTCCCACAATAAGTTGGGTGAATTTTGGCCCATTCCTCCTGACAGAGCTGGTTTGTAGGCCTCCCTGCTCGCACACACTTTTTCAGTTCTGCCCACACATTTTCTATGGGATTGAGGTCAAAACTTTGTGATGACCACTCCAATAACTTGACTTTGTTGTCCTTAAGCCATTTTGCCACAACTTTGGAAGTATGCTTGGGGTCATTGTCCATTTGGAAGACCCATTTGCGACCAAGCTTTAACTTCCTGACTGATGTATTGAGATGTTGCTTCAATATATTCACGTGATTTTCCATCCTCATGATGCCATCTATTTTGTGAAGTACACCAGGTCATTATGGCCAAACAGTTCTATTTTTGTTTCATCAGACCAGAGGACATTTCTCCAAAAAGTACGATCTTTGTCCCCATGTGCAGTTGCAAAGCGTAGTCTGGCTTTTTGATGGTGGTTTTGGAGCAGTGGCTTCCTTGCTGAGCGGCCTTTCAGGTTATGTCGATATAGGACTCGTTTTACTGTAGATACAGATAGTTTTGTACCTGTTTCCTCCAGCATCTTCACAAGGTCCTTTGCTGTTGTTCTGGGATTGATTTGCACTTTTTGCACCAAAGTACATTCATCTCTAGGAGACACTCCTTCCTGAGTGGTATGACGGCTACATGGTCCCTTGGTGTTTATAGTTGCGTACTGTTGTTTGTACTGATGAACATGGTACCTTCAGGTGTTTGGAAATTGCTCCCAAGGATGAACCAGACTTGTGGAGGTCTACAATTTTTTTTCTGGGTTCTTGGCTGATTTCTTTTGATTTTCCCATGATGTCAAGCAAAGAGGCACTGAGTTTGAAGGTATGCCTTGAAATACATCCACAGGCACACCTCCAATTGACTCAAATTATGTCAATTAGCCTATCAGAAGCTTCTAAAGCCATGACATCATTTTCTGGAATTTTCCAAGCTGTTTAAATGCACAGTCAACTTAGTGTATGTAAACTTCTGACCCACTGGAATTGTGAGTGAAATAATCTGTCTGTAAACAATTGTTGGAAAAAGTACTTGTGTCATGCACAAAGTAGATGTCCTAACTTGCCAAAACTATAGTTTGTTAACAAGAAATTTGTGGAGAGGTTGAACGAGTTTTAATGACTCCAACCTAAGTGTATGTAAACTTCCGACTTCAACTGTATATATATTTATATATTTATATGTATATAATTTGTTTTTAGCTAAAAATGTGGGGCTCAAAACAGACTGCCCTGAATTACTGGTCGCCACTGCGTATGTCTATGGCTTAAATGGACTGATCAGACATGGGAAAACATGCGAAAGCACGACAATAACTTACAGAGATCTATGATCGGTCAATGATTTCCGTCCACATGTATTTCTGTGATACTGCGTAATTAGGCAGAATAAAAGTGTATTCAAACACACGGTTTTAACGAATAGTCTAGACCTGATTTATTTAATATATTCTTGGCAAATACCTACCAGAAATCTGTAGGCTATGCAAACCACAAGAATAAATTGAACGGGTATCTTCGCTAATGTTTGCGCATAAGGGCTATATCCTATCTAAAAGGCCACCCTTGCCCTGATATTTAATTACCAGTGTAATTTACATTTACGCAATCAACTAGTTATTTTATCATTGAATGGATGTAGCCTAGTCAAACAATTGAAGTAGCCGCTTTTGCCGCAGTAAGGCAGCATACAGACAAAATATGTCTGTCATGTGACAAATCCCTCATAACGAAGCATGAACCTCGAAGATTTCCAGATGCGCGATGCATATAACCCGAGAATACTAGCCTATGGGTATGATGAAGGCTCTATTATGCATGCATAGGCTGTCAATGGAGCATAAAAAAACTATTCTCAGCACCATGTTCGTTTATAAGCTGCTTGTTAACTGACATTGCGTTGTGGTGGCATATATTATAGTATTTGCCCAGGCTTTATGAATGCATAATAAACCATGTTTGACCAGTAAAATGTTACAAAAGTCTAAAAGAAGTAACGGTCAAGCATGCAGTAATACCTGTATTTCCGCAAGGGGTTACATTCTTCGACAAAACAAGTTCCATTTAGATGCCTGAAAAACAAAATAACAATGTACATTCACCATCATATTATTTACACAGGGTCGTCATTGTAACCTTCTCATCTGTAGCCTATTGACAAATTCACTTTAATCAGGGATAATATTGGCCTATAGCATTGGCTCCACTGAATAGCGTTTACGCACGTTTCCTTTTGCTTAGTAGAAATGAAAATATAACGACACAAATTCGTGCACAACTTGTGAAATACGCTCAATAATAGAGTCTTGGCTGAGTCTTTGGCCACACTTATTCATAATAATAGAGTCCCTTTTGGCTGAGTCTTTGGCTACACTTATTCAAAATAATAGAGTCCTTTTTGGCTGAGTCTTTGGCTACACTTATTCATAATAATAGAGTCCTTTTTGGCTGTCTTTGGCTACACTTATTCATCCATTGGAATTATGCTGAAGTTTTAAAAGAGTCAGAGATACCGTTGCAAAAGTTGATCTTTAACGTGATGTAAACACATAACCTCTTTTATCTTCACACACACACACACACACACACACACACACACACACACACACACACACACACACACACACACACACACACACACACACACACACACACACACACACACACACACACACACACACACACACACACACACACACTGTCAGATTAGTAACATAATAGGAGTACATTCACTGATTAAGAGGTATTTTTTATTACATCCTCTTATGATATGAGGTTGTATTTCTTCTGACAACTCACCTCTCATGTAATATTGTTATTTCTCAAACGTCTTCTAGTCGGAGCCTATTGTCATCCATGTACTCATTCATAAAAACATTATTCAATTCAACATTTTATCGCAACACCCCACCTATATTCCCTGCCAAGGTTTGTAATCTTCTCCTACAAAAGCCAATGCATGCCCATGCGTAATACTCAAAACACAGGAGGTTGGTGGAACCTTAATTGGGGAGGACGGCTCTTGGTAATAGCTGGAGCGAAATCGGTGGAATGGTATCAAATACTTCAAACATATGGTTTGCATGTGTTTGATGCCATTCCATCTGCTCCGTTTCAGCTGTTATTGTGAGCCGTCCTTCCCTCAAAAGCCTCCACTGGCTCGAAGCCTATGCATCCTCCACTTGACATAGACCGGAGAGGCCTTGTACACTTGGACACAATAAGAGCATGCAATCCGAGTCACTGTCTTATAATTTGGGGGGACCAAGTGGCGCAGCGTTCTAAGGCACTGTATCGATTTAACTGACTTGCCAGATTAAATTAAAAAAAATACAAATTAACACATACCAAGGCATATATTTTCCGCACAACTCGAATAGCCTACTCACCAGTTAATTCCCAGAAAATAAACAAACAAATCTTTACTATGTCCCCATGCAGGTGTGAAATAGATCCACGTAAGTGCGGGCATATGCTGTGTCCAAGTACGCGCTTTGGTAGCTTCTCTGCGTCGCTTCGTGTTTTCTTCTGGAGACCTTTCTCTTGTCCCGGTGACGTCACGGCGGCGAACCACACGACAGCAATGCGCATTTAGCCTACGGTGAGGAGATGTGCAAGCAGCTGATCTTTTTGAAGGCTGAGAAAACCCTAAACAAATGGTTTTGAATATCAATATGTTTCGTGAATTCCTTTGATTTTTTTTTGTATTTCTGGTGGAGAAGATATAGGCTATAGCCAATAGCCTTCCTCGACATGGGGAAAATAGGGTTTATTTTGTATAGGCTTTCTAGCCTACTCTACATTTTGAACAAAATACTAACAATATAACATATGCAAGCACTTAAAATGCATTTTGGAAAGATAATATAATGTAAAAAATCTATTTATAGTTTTAGGGCTGTTTTCTTTTCTTATTTCGCTCGGTTCGGGTAGCTATAGTTCCATTAGAATTGCGCATTAAATAACAATTCTCACTGAAAATGAATTATGCTTCCAGCACATGCACGTATTGCTTTAAAAGCTTCATTTATCATTTGCGACTATTTAAACCACATTTTATTACACGACATTTACCCTCCTTTTCAAACCAGTTGCAAACGTTAAGGTACATACTAATAAGGTACACGGCCATTAAATAGGTTTTTCATTTGATTTAACTTGTTCACAATGCAAAATGTCATAACGCATGCAGCTCATCATTTCCCTTTTAAATACATTTTCATTTTTATGAATGAGCCACTGGTATTTGTATGCCTATGTGAATTTACCCTCAACATTTCTTTAGGCAGCCTATATTCTCATCAGTATAGCAGAAAATAAACATTTGCTCAGCATTAATGCTAGAACAGAATTTTGGCTCCCGAGTGGCGCAGCGGTCTAAGGCACTGCATTTCAGTGCAAGAGGTGTTACTACAGTCCCTGGTTCAAATCCAGGCTGTGTCACATCTGGCCGTGATTGGGAGTCCCATAGGGCGGTGCACAATTGGCCCGGGGTACGCCGTCATTGAAAATAATCATTTGTTCTTAATTAACTGACTTGCCTAGTTAAATAAAGGTTATATTTTACGAAGCTCGGCTATTGTCAGCAGCCTGCTGTCTAGCCTTATAAGCTATACACGTATTCATGTTCTTTATGAAATGATTGCTATTATACATTTTCAAAGTATTTAAAAGAACATATTAAATGTAGCCCAATGAAAGGTAATAACTCGTTTATTTATTAGGCATTAAGAGCAGAGAAACCTGTTTTGAATTTGAAATAAATATTAACACAGGCCTAATTAATGAATCCTTATACTGGTTGTATGTATAGGCTAATTTGACTAATCTGCCAGTATCTCCTGTTTAGATTAATAATCGAAATCAAAAGAATATCGGGAAAAAAACCGTTTGAGTCATTTTACTATCGAGTATATGGGCTAATAGACCTTGTTACATGTGTACACTGGAGTGGAGGCATGGCTAGTTGGGGTGAGGATCCCCTGTCTAAAGATTCAAACCGGAAACTTTTTGAGATGGGAGGGTTTCAATTTTTAACCTTTTTAATAATATACTGTGGCGTTGGCAGCCTATCAGATTGGAGGCGTGGCTTCAGATAGTTATTTCTGGTCCCCCATTAGCATAAATGTCATTCCTGTTCATTATGTTATGTTTGTATACTGCAAAGTAAAATGTTGATTGAATGTTTATGCATATTACATGTTCTAATATGGTATTATCTTTGCTGGTACATACACTATTAAAGTGGTAACTATTCCAACTTTGGTATTTGCAGACAGTAGGCTCTACACCACCGTTAGCCTTATTGAAGCTACAAAACTGTCATCATTCAACCTTAACATGTGATGACAATACAACAGAAAAGATGAACAGGAATGACATCTACTCTAAAGGGTGGCCAAATTATTATTATTTTTTATAACTCCAGGGTTCCTCGAAGAACCAGTTGCAACGTTAAACCATTTAGGGGATATTTTGTGATTTTGGCAATTATCTACTTCCCCAGAGTCAGATGAACTTGTGGATACCATTTTTATGTATCCGCGTGCAGTTTTCAAGGAAGTTGCTAACTAGCGTTAGTGCAACGACTGTAAGTCTATGGGTATCTGTTAGCATGTATGGCTCATGAAACTAACTCTTCATACTAGACACAGATACATAAAAATGGTATCCACAAGTTTATCTGACTCTGGTGAAGTACAGTAGATGAAGGGCATCATTGCCAAATTCTCGAAGTATCCCTTTAAAGGTTCCTCCAAGAACCCCTTAATTACTTATTCAGGCTAGGGTCTATTTTTCTCCACTTCCTGTCTGACTGACATGCCCAAAGTAAACATCCTGTTGCTCAGGCTCTGATGCATGTAATTGGTACCATTGGAAAGAAGACACTCTGAAGTTTGTAGAAATGTTAAAATAATGTAGGAGACTATAACACAATATATATAGTAGGAGAAAATCCAAAGACAAACCAACCGGAATGTTCTTTTTTTGAGAGCCCATGCTCTTACAATGGAAAGTATAGGGGCATATCCAAATCCAGCTCCCAGATTGCAAATCCTATGGCTTCCACTAGATGTCAAAAGTCTTTGATCAAGGTTTCATGCATTTTTCTTCCAAAACCAGGAAGAATAATGAGTTTTAGTACTGGGACTCAGAGTTGGAAATCAGTCTGTGTGTGCGATGAAGAGGACTCGCACGTGCTAATATCGCTTTCCTATTTTACATACTTCTTTCCGTATGAAATATTATAGTTTAATTACATTTTAGGGTACCTGAGGATTAGATAGAAACGTATTTTGACTTGTTTTAACAAATTTTAGCGGTAGCTTTCTGGATTCCTTTCTCTGCATGTTGAACGAGTGGATTACTCAAATCGATGGCGCCATCAACTTTTTGGGATATAAAGAAGAACTTTAACTAACAAAACAACACTACATGTTATAGCTGGGACCCTTTGGATTGCAAATCAGAGGAAGATTTTCAAAAAGTAAGTGAATATTTAATTGCTATTTGTGAATTTATGAAACCTGTGCTGGTTGAAAAATATTTTGATGTGGGGCGCTGTCCTCAAACAATCACATGGCATGCTTTTGCTGTAAAGTCTATTGTAAATCAGACAATGCAGTTAGATTAACAATAATTTAAGCTTTTAACTGATATGAGACACTTGTATGTACCTAAATGTTTAATATCCATCATTTATTTGAACTGCGCCCCCTCCAATTTCAACGGAAGTTGTCGACAGGTGTCCCGCTAGCAGGACGCCTAGACGTAAGAAGTTTTTAACTAACCGAAGATGCAAATATGAACCATTGACTAGTAATCTCTATCGACTAGCATCTTTAGGGTCCCACTAGTCACCACAAATTCTAAGAGTGTACCTCATTCAGAAATCGGAATAAATTGGAGCTAGTGAGCTTTCATAAGCCGATTGTGCATTTTCTTGAAAGCAATCCAAACTCAAATGTGTACATTTATGCTATCGAATAGTGAGGGCATACAGCAATTACTTGAAATAATTGTTTATAGCTCAAGACTATATGCCTACATGTGCGGATCTGTAATCACATAAAATAATTAGGGCTATTTATTAGTGAGTCCGCCAGATCAGAGGCAGTAGGGATGACCAGGGATGTTCTCTTGATAAGTGTGTGAATTGGACCATTTCCCTGTCAAATTTTAACGAGTACTTTTGGGTGTCAGGGAAAATGTATGGAATAAAAAGTACATTATTTTCTTTAGGAATGTAGTAAAAGTAAAAGTTGGAAAGAATATTAATAGTAAAGTACAGATACCCCATAAAACTACTTAAGTAGTACTTTAACATATTTTTTACTTAAGTACTTTACACCACTGGCTATGCATGAACCAAAGCACGCTCTGTGAGAACACTTCCAGGAGGATTAGGCCAGAGCTCTTGGGACGAGGGAGTCCCTCCAGGACAGAAGGGGAATAGAGAAGCACAACCATTTCTAATTCTGTCTCAATAGTAGACCTCCTCACTCTATTCTCACATCTGCATGAACGACTGATTTTTTTAGGAGCGTTGGGTTACTCTGTGCAAAATGGACGTGCCGACACTTGCGCCGTACAATGACGTAATCCATAGATAATTCCACGGGACCTCGAGTTGCCGTTTGTAGCAGCGCTTGTCTTTAGCGTCACACAACTCAAGTGATTACCTTTACACTCCACATCGTCACCATAAGCACATAACCCTTCAACTTCCTATTTCTGTGCCTGGCGTTGATTTGCATAATGATAATGTGTCAATAACATATCAAAACATATCAGATCAGGTTTTCTTTGATTTTATATTTCGTTTTGGATGATGGATTGCCCTGGCACATGTAGCCTATATTGATGATGCTACTACTACTACTACTACAAGCCTACTACTACTAGTACTACTAATACTAATGATAACTGTTATTATTAATATTATTACTAGCTTATATTTTCCTAGTGCCTGGCAATAAGCAGTAAAATTAACCTAGAAAACTTTCTGATATACTTTCCCTGTAGAAATATGAACAAAGAATGACCCATCCAGTATTTGACCCTGTGCAGTTTGTACGCAACTGTGGTCAGCCAGACAATGGTGTGTGTATATTTGTCTACCTGTCAGACACGCATTGCAAAATGATGAGTCCTGTGACATATAACTATAATTAAGCAGCAAATGCAGTAATTACGCAGTGACTGGGAGGTAAGTGCTACTCTGGAGGTGAAACAGTGTGTGTGTCCCAAATGGAACCATATTCCTTTTTATAGTGCACTACTTTTGATCAGAGCCCTATGGGAGCCTTATGGGCCCTGGTCAAAAGTAGTGCACTTTATAGGGAATAGGGATCCATTTGGGACAGACACAGTGCATTCATCTCCTCTCCTGTGTGAATAGATAGAGGATTTAGCCCATTTGGTGTGGTGGCTGGAACCAGCCCTGCTGTTGCCTGACTTCAGGTGGTGGTTGTGACCCCATGAAGTATATAGGTTTTGTCAATAACAGAGCTAGTCATACACACTCCAGAAGTAGACTACATAACAAGCTGCACCCCATAGTCTGTGTGTGTGTCTGTGTGTCTGTGTGTGTGTGTGTGTGTGTGTGTGTGTGTGTGTGTGTGTGTGTGTGTGTGTGTGTGTGTGTGTGTGTGTGTGTGTGTGTGTGTGTGTGTGTGTGTGTGTGCGTGCGTATGTGTGTGTCAACATATATTACACTGTTGTCAGGGTTAGGTAGGTTACTTTCTAAATGTTATCCGTTACAGTTACTAGTTACCTGTCCAAAATTGTAATCAGTAACGTAACTTTTGGAGTACCCAAACTCTGTAATGTAATCTGATTACTTTCACCTTAAGAGGCATTAGAAGAAGACAAAAAATATCCATGAAACACATTTGGTGTGTCATCATAGTGGTCTCTGACGTGCTCAGACTTGCTCAAGTGGAACAAACTTAAACGTGCACCTTTTTTCAATGTTCAGATACACAGTATGTCATTGAGAAAGAGAAAGGTGTCATAATGTATCTTTTTTCTCCAAAACATCCTTACTTAATTTAAAAGTAATCCAATAAGTCATCTCGTTTTTGAAAAGTATTTGTAATGTGTTTACATTTTCTTTGCTGGCAACATAACTGATTACAGTTACATTTTTTTTTGTAAACAGTTACTCCCAATCCTGACTGCGGTCTGGTCATGCCTGGGGTTCTGGCATTAATACACTTTTATAGATAAAAGGGTTGCAAAAGTGTTCTTTGTGGAGGGATAGGATTCTACCAAGAACTGTTTTGATCTGAAGAACCCTTTTTTGAAGGGTTCTTTGTAAGGTAAAGGGTTCTACATAGAACCTTTAACATCCGAATAACTGTTATTGGGAGAAAGGTTTCATTGATGATTCTTTGGAAGGCAATAAAGATTATTTGGAAGGGTAGAAGGGTTCTACATAGAACCATATATCATATTTCCCAGCATGCTCTTTTGCCGGGTGATTTAAAGAATTGTTTGTTTTAATATTTGTTTTTGCATGTACATTGATTGGTTGATAAATGTTATGCTACACAAAGATAAATAACATACATTTTTCTAAACTAATTCAATCTGTTAGTAGGTGGACGTATTGCACCCGTTACTGGGATGGTTGTTCCAGTTGAAATTATTGAGGTAGTCTCAGGGAAAAAATGTCCCTACCCTGGCAGTCATTGTGAATGCAGGTTGGGGGTGATTTAAAAAAAATAGGAATAACACAGCATTTTGCAAGCAGACCACTGTGTTTGGGTTTAACTTCAAAGAAAGGCCTTATGATGTTTGCAATTTTTGTCATAAAGAATAACATTTTAAAGGTTAATAAGGCTGGTGGAACCATTCATAGACAGTTCTAGGAAGAATCCTCCAAAGACAAAATAGTTCTCCGTAGAGCCATTCATAGAGGGTTCTAGGCAGAACCCTTCATAGAGGTTTCTAGGTAGACCCATATACAGTACCATATACAAATACCTACATAGAGGGTTCATAGAGGGTTCTGACCCCCCCCCCCCCCCCCCCCCCCCCCCCACCCCCCACTACACGTGGTCTGCAGTTGTGAGGCCGGTTGGACCATAATTGTCTAAAACGATGTTGATGGCGGCTTATGGTAGAGAAATTAACATTCACTTATCTCACAACAGCTCTGGTCGACATTCCTGCAGTCAGCATGGCAATTGCAGTGGCCTTTTATTGTCCCCAGCACAAGGTGCACTTGTGTAACAATCATGCTGTTTAATCATATTCTAATTGATATGCCACACCTGTTAGGTGGATGGATTATCTTGACAAAGGATCAAATGCTCACTAACAGGGATGTTAACACATTTGTGCAAAACATTTGAGAGAAGCCTTTGGTCCGTGTGGAAAATTTCTGGGATCTTTTATTTCAGCTCATGAAACATGAGACCAACACTTTACATGTTTCTATATTTTTTCAGTGTAGTAAGGAACTCACCTCACCTGGTTGTCTAGTTCTTAATTGAAAGGAAATAACAAAAACCTGCAGACACTCGGCCCTCTGTGGAATTACTTTGGCCCCCCCTGCCCCATGGGGACAAACCAAAGAACCCTATATGGTTCTATTTAGCACCTTTTTTGTAAGAGTGTAGATCTGATGTACTGTATCAAACAGTTCTCTCACCGTAGGATCAAATAATCAAAACATTGAGGCCAATCACAGCTCATAGCATTAATTCCAAGTTTTGTTTCCGTTATGTGAGGACCAGAGAGGAGGTGCATAGTCCAGATTCTGTCAAATCAATCATGGTCATGCGATTGACACTGGGTAGCTTTTCTGGCGTTAGCTGGCCTAAAGCTAACTCAGAACAGAGTCACTCAAAGAAAGACAGACAAGCATATTTTACATCATAGGGTTTCTTTATGGATATCCACTTCAAAATGATGCTAGCGCAGAGTGATGTCATTCACCTGTTTGCTCTGTTAATAGTCACCGGAGTCCCTTGAAGTGTGTTGAAAACGGCGACGTCAGAATTTCCAATGGGCTCTGAAGTTAGCGTTGCTTTGATTACACGGGGCTCGGAGATGTGCAACACAAACAGGTCCGGTACGTAGATCATCTCAAGAAAAGACCAGCGTCCTTTATCAGTTTCTTTCCAAACTTCCTTCGTCTCCCTGGCTTTGCTACGATCCAAATCAGACTTCCAATGTTTCTATCAGAACATAAACCCAACGCAACTAAGAGGGAATCTACCAGAAACACAGACAGTAACACCACCAGCTCTGTGAAGTTGCCACCCCATATCCTATATGTCCCCCAACTCTGTATACAGTATGTGCATCAGCATCTCTACTATATGGTAATATAAACTGAATGGGAGTCACAGGTCTGTTTTGTAGTCAGGCACACGTATAGCAACAGTACAGTGTGCTGTAATATGGGCGGCCTCCCACAGAGGATTAAAACCATTATTTCATCAACAGAGTTTGGTATAGGAGGGAATACAGAACTGGGACATCTCATTCCTAGTCAGCTATGAGATACAGGACATTTATGCTGATATTGGTTGCACAAAAACAAGGTCGTTTTTCATCTTCTGGATGGACTGATGGCTTTAGCACACTCTTGATATATTGTTTTATTTACCCGCGCGCCAACATCTGGTTTGTAACTTCTTGCATGGCACACAGTGCACCGGAATTGGCTGCTGCTCTGTGGGCTCTGATATTTATGGTAGAGGCTTATTGGTCTCGACTGTGTTTGGGATAGCATTGCCCAGCTCCATCCTACTTAGATCCCTACTACCCCCCACCCCACCTCTCCACACACATCCTCCAGTCCCCACTCCACCTAAAAAGAGGAAAGTGTCCCCTACCCTTTCCCTCTCTCTTTCTATCTTTGGCTTTGTCACTGAAGTGGTATCTTTGGCTCTGTCACTTTGCTTGTCATTCGGCCCCTGGTTGAACACAACAACACATTCCCTGTTTCTGTGTGTCTAGGGACTACCGTCTCTCACTCTCCACTCCCCTCTCTCTCTCACTTTACCTTGCCCCCATCCCCTCCTCCATTTCTCAGTCTACCTACCACTTTCCCCCTCCCCTCCATCCGTCTCTCCTTCACCTCTCCATTTTCAGAGCCTGCTGCAGTGGGAAAATGAGTTCCCAGTAGCTCTGTGTAGCTCTGCAGATTCTCATCATGTTGTTTTCTACGTGGACAGACTGACACCCACTCTGAACCCGCTCTGAACATGGGAGGGCAACAACTCAGGCCCTGAGAACTGTCAGAGGTGCTTAAAGGAGGGCAGTCAGGCTCTGGTGTTGTGCTAGAAGTCTGATATGTGTCTCAGGACCATTGACAGGAGATCTGAGAATGAGACAGAGGCATCCAGCCAGGGAAATCCAGCCCGAGGCTCGCCTCTGCCTATAGGTCATTTGTATTCTCTGAGACAGCAATATTTATTATGTCAACATTACCGTTCCCAAAAATACATTTTGACGTTTTTGGGGGACAAACACGGAGACAAAGTGAGCGGCCTGCACTGCCACAGGTCCGTGCAGCTCTGGGAAGGATGACTGGCCGCGGGGGAGTCACCAGCGCATGAGTAATTTCACTTCAGGAGCCCTGAAAAGGTGAGCAGGCTGGGGCCGCATTGTGAATCGTCACACAAGAACGAGGGACTGTCAAAAGACAAACAAAAAAGGAGGGAGAAATGATTCAAAAGCCTTCAGAGCCTGCTCAGTGAAACCAAGGCGTGCCATGACAGAGAGCAAACATTCAGGAAGAGGGACCATCAAGAAGAGACACAGGTGGAAACCTGCAAAGGGCCGTGCGGACAGGATAAATCAGTGCGTTAGAAGATCTCCTCTCACAATAATACATGTGAAAACAAACATTTCTGTTTTCAGTCAATGAAGACAGCCAGACCGATGGCCAACATTTACCTCGTTAGTAAGTAGGACACAGGTTTGGAGGTTGCCCAGTATTCTTTGAAAAGCATTAGGGGACATTTTTGGCAGAAGAAATGTAAAACATGTATTTTGTTCTGTGGAACCAATGCTCAGGGCAGTTTACGTCATTCAAGGAATGAAATGACGTAAGAATAGTATAGCTGTGAATCGTTTCCATATGCATAAGTGAAATATAACCCATTATGTTCATGAATTGCATGTTCTACAAAGAACACGTGTTCATTCTTTTTCTTGACACACATAGCCTATTGTGTTTCGATAGGTACAACGGCCTATTGTGATGTGGTCATAACCTATGGTAATATCCTGTATCTCCAGGTCACAGAGTTGAAATCACCCGACTTATTCATAATTTAACTCAAAGGAGAGTTCATTCATCAGAACAAGTGGAATGTACATAGGTTACCCAACGGAAGTGGCATATTCTTGGCTTACTCGTGACATGAATCATTAATTAGAAAACGGTGTTTATTTACAGACCCGAATGAAACCTCACCATGTATTTGATCAGTGACACCACCCATGTTTGTCCACTAACAATAAATCAATGGCATATTGAATTTTCTCACAACACAATGCTTCTCATTGTGACCGGCATCACGTTGGTCGGAGCCAATGGTCATGTATCATGTCCAAACAAGTCATCCATGGATGTGTCCCAAGTGGCAACCTATTCCCACCCTATAGCCCTATGCACCCTAGCCATTTGGGAAGCACACAATGTGTTTTTCAGAAGGACACAGGTAAAAACTCACATTCCTGCCCTTTTCCAAGTGAAAGGTATTCAGGAAAAGACGTCGGCCAGAAGACAATTTACAGCCCGGCCCGGGAATTCCACATGTTCCAGAACTGGGAATGGGAGTGGAAAAGCCAGAGCAATGAACAACCATGGCATTTTTATCTTGATTGTCAGATAAAATAGTATCTGCACCCATAAAGCTGTTCATAAGAGTCTTTAGCAGGAGGCACTTTACCTCCTTCTGCTTTCTGGCCTCTGATAAAAATCACCCAAACACGGCATCATTAAGAGGGCCAATAAAAGCACACAGAGACATGGCGCCTGGGAATGAGCCACTCTCTTCTTTCTCTTCCTTTCCCTCTTATCCATTCTCTCCATACTTATGCTTACTCTCTCTCCCCTTTCTTTCCCAGGGCACCCAGGCAGCCAGGTCAGGCACACACCTAGCAGACCAGACCAAAGGGAGAGGGGCTGGGAGGGGGGGGGGACCTCTGTGACTGGTTAGCCTCACCGGGAAAAGGTCAGAGCTGTTTCCCACCACAACACACGCACAGGGAGACAGGCAACTCCACAGCTCCATATATGGCCCCAGGTTCAGCTCCTTTCATGGGTCAGGGAGTACCACATTGACGTCGGCTTCATGGTGCCCCCTCTTAAAAATGATAAACGAAATAATTCAAAATATTTAGTTAAAGTGAAAACATTGTAACTCTACCCCAGTGATAAAGCAGGTGTGGGTGGCTATTGTTAGACTGCTGCGATATATGCTGTGATATATGCTGTGAATAGAGATGGGCAGTATTTATGTTACATGTATTTGAAATAAATATTTCAATTACTTTTGAGTATTTTGTCATTTGTATGTCACCGGCCTAAACTACATCCAATATATTTGGTAACAAGATACCTTCGAGATCTGTAATTGTATTTAATTTATTTTTGACAATGCTTTTCCATAACACTATTTTATAGCGGTTCACAATTGTGTGGCCCCCATTCCTCCTGCGTTGTTATCAGAAGTCTTATGGCACTATGGTTAGATAAGAGTGTCTGCTAAATGAGTGAAATGTAAATATAAAAATGAACACTTGCAAAGCATGCTGAGTATTATCCCAAATGAGCTCCACCCCAAAACAAGACCAATAATAATACCCAGTGTGCTTTGCAATTGTTAATTTTCACAAATATAGATTGGTCATTTATCAGACACTCTTATCCAGAGCAACGTACAGTCAGTGCATTCAACTAAGGGGAATGAACAATCACAAATCACAGTCATTGCAAGTAAAACGTTTTTTTGTTAGCGTTACTGAGTATGTATGTATTTTGTATTTTGATAAATACAGGTACATTGATGTATTTGGTCATTTCTAAATACAATGCTTTGCAAATTTATTTTGTAATTTATTTTGATTCATTCCAGCTAGCACATTTGGTTCCTTGAAGGTTGTGGGAATGTACGTTTTTGGTTTCCCATTGGTAAAACTGAACATGAAAATTTCACCTGTTATGGAAATGTTTATTTTTTGGTAGCAGGGAGGTTCTAAGAACGTTTTACTTTGGTTCCTTGAAAGTTTTCCTGGGAGGTTTTATTAACGTTCTGAGAATGGAAAATAATAGGTTATTCTGAGGTTTTTGAATAACTTCCTTAAAACTTTCAGTAAATGGCTCAAGACTTGTAATAACAGTGCTATCTTATTTTGGGGTAACTAGTTTGAAATCCAAGCACTGATAGGACACATGGAAATGAATTTCCTTAGGCAACAATCATGCAAACACATTTCTTGTGACATGCCATTAGTGAGATTTGAACACATGATGTTCAGTTTCTTATCCACGGAAGTTGTCCACTGCACCACCAGGATGGAGCCAACATGCCCGGTTTTTTACACCTACAAAGCTGTTCATTTTAGTCTATTCAAACAGACCCCGTTTCAAAGGACAAAAGCACTCATTAGGATCAGGTGTGGCCAACACACCTGAACACACTAAACAAGATCAAGGATAGAGTTTTGTTGATTCTTAGAATGTTCTCTGAACATTACTAAAGTTCCCTTAACGTTCTCAAAACTATTTGAGAACATGACTTTAAATCGAACCATGAGGAAACGTTACACTAAAGTGCTGAAAATCCCACAGAAGAACATTGCTAAGAAACATTCTTTGAACTATTTGAGAACATTCCCAATGTCAAACCAGTTAGAAAAAGTTCCTACAATATTACCAAAATTGAAATGAAATGTAACCATGTTTGAACTTTTAGGAAATGTTCTATTAAAGTAATGAAATACAAGGAAAACACAAGCCAAGAAACTATCCTGCACCATTCCCAGAAAGTGGTGGAAAAGGTTGTATGCGAAATAACAATAGGACAACCACGCTCTCACCAAGCTCTAAGAAAAACGTGGTTCTCAGAACGTTGTGCGCTAGCTAGGATTGGTCTTTATAGAGTATATTGTGCAACAAGACACATAACAAGATACATTTTGCCCATCTTTGGGTGTGAAGTTGTGCTGAGAGTCCTGAAATACCATAGTTGGCTTCGCTCTGACGGCTGTGCATGTGTGGGTGGGTGGGGGGGCCAATGCTTTCTTAGGTAAGGTGCCCAAACACGACAGCTTGTTCACCGGCATAGTTGTCGCTTTTGTCTTGCCTGTCCGTGAGAAACAAAAGACAGAGAGTATTAGCGCTGTGTGTTCCTTTGACTTTGTGTGTTTGTCTTTGTGTGTCTGTTTGTTACTAGGCGTGTTTGTGTTCACGTGCAAACGTGTGTGACACATTTGTTTTCAGGAGTTGCAGACAATACCCACAGCAGATGAGTGGACTTTTAGCCACCCAGACTAACTGGCCAGCTGGACTATTGTTTTACACGACTGCTGCTCGCTGTTTATTAACTATGCATAGTTACTTTACAAATGACCTAGACTAACCTGTACCCTCGCACATTGACTTGGTACCGGTACCCCCTGTATATAGCCTCCACATTGTTATGTAATTTTCTTGTCTTACTTTTTGATTTTATCATTGAAAAAAAAAAAAAACGTTTATTTTTTAAATATTTTCTGAACTCTATTTCTTGAACTGCATTGTTGGTTAAAGGGCTTGTAAGTAAGCATTTCACTGTTGTATTCGGCGCATGTGACAAATACAAATTGATTTGATGGTTCTAGATAGCACCTCAGTTTTGTAAGTTGAGCATTGTCGTTTAAACAGCACATTTGAATGAGCGATCCCTTTGAGTTGCTTGACAGTATGCAGCGTCATGCAACGTCAATGTGGACACAGGGGTTTGATGGCATGTGAGCAACCGTTGTTCCATCGGAGAAAATTGCCACATGCCAAACTGCCTTTCAGAGCCATGTGTAGAAAGGGATTTGAGTTTCAAATTATTCCACATGCATGTTACACCCCCACAATTTGATCTTTGCAACTTCACATAGGCGGTATAGCATATCACAATTATATTTGCATTGAATTCAATACTCAGAATTTGCTTGCCAGGAATTAATTTAAAAGGTTTGTAGAGGAAAAACCATAATACCTGTGCCATTGAAATTTAATTCCTAACTTAATTTCAAGGGCTAATGCCCTTGTCTGTCTGGTGCATTCTACCAGGTATAGACAAGTAGTTCTCAAACATCTCCTCGGGACCCTCAGACGTTTGTGTTGTAGCCCTGAACTAACTCACCTGATTCACCTAGGGCCCGATTCAGACTTAGGATATGTGTGCCTTTCTTACGCACGCCTTTCCTGTGCACTTCTTAGTAGTTTGTATTCAGACTTACATTATTCAGGTGCATAACAGGCTTTTCAGGCGTGGTTCCCTTGCGAGTGCTGAATAAATGTCATTCAACCACTGAAAACCCTCCCACTTGCTGGCCAACAGATTTTCTCATGGAGTTTTCGTTCAATAGGATTTTCAGTACATTTATCTAAAGCCATCCATTTAAATGTGGTGTACCTTTCATTTGAATTTTCTCACCAGACTAACTAGAATATATGAAGAGAACGGTTCAGTTCAATCCATTAAAATACATGCATATTCGTCTCCTTTTCAGCACCAATTGGTATATTTAAAAAAAAAACTCTGAGCTTGTATATCATTTAGGGTTAGAAAAGTACTTATGAATAATAATAAACAGGTTTGGAGAGCCTTTACGCACAAACTATATTGGTGAATAAAAAATACCGTGGTTTGATTCATCCTGAAAGTTGCCATATTCAGTTGTTCAGTCCATGAAATCCTGGAAGCGTAGAAAAGTGTAAAATAGGGGTTGAACAGTAGGCCTATAGATCTACCATAATAATCCTCAATAATAATGGAACTGTGATGACAACGGTCGTCGTCGTGAACTGTGCGCAAGACTCCAGGTTTAAAATATGTATGGTCTGCATACCATAACGGTAACCATAATGTCTGCATACCAAATTGGCTACATGTCCAAAATTATTGTTAGCCTAATATGATCCACTATCGCTAGCGATCCTCAGAAACAACCACACAAACGTGACAGAGGAAAGAAAGGTAAACAAACGGTGTAATGGAATGATGCAAAATGCAAGTTAACTAACACTAAAGTGGTGACAGTTATAAGTGAATGTAGGACGGTGGCTACTGACAGAGAATAATATTTAATATGATACAAATTGTAAAAAATACAGTGAAAAGTCTGGGCATATACAGTTGAAGTCGGAAGTTTACATACACCTTAGCCAAATACATTTAAACTCAATTTTAAACATTTCCTGACATTTACTCCTACTAAAAATTCCCTGTCTTAGGTCAGTTAGGATCACCACTTCATTTAAAGAATGTGAAATGTCAGAATAATAGTAGAGATAATGATTTATTTCAGCTTTTATTTCTTTCATCACTTTCCCAGTGGGTCAGAAGTTTACATACACTCAATTAGTATTTGGTAGCATTGCCTTTACATTGTTTACCTTGGGTCAAACATTTCGGGTAGCCTTCCCCAAGCTTCCCACAGTAAGTTGGGTGAATTTTGGCCCATTCCTCCTGACAGAGCTGGTGTAACTGAGTCAGGTTTGTAAGGCCTCCTTGCCCGCACACGCTTTTTCAGTTCTGCGCACAAATTTTCTATAGGATTGAGATCAGGGCTTTGTGATGGCCCCTCCAATACCTTGACTTTGTTGTCCTTAAGCCATTTTGCCACAACTTTGGAAGCATGCTTGGGGTCATTGTCCATTTGGAAGACCCATTTGCGACCAAGCTTTAACTTCCTAACTGATGTCTTGAGATGTTGCTTCAATATATCCACATAATTTTCCATCCTCATAATGCCATCTATTTTTTTGAAGTGCACCAGTCCCTCCTGCAGCAAAGCACCCCATGGTGTTCTTCGGCTTGCAAGCCTCCCCCTTTTTCCTCCAAACATAACGATGGTCATTATGGCCAAACAGTTCTATTTTTGTTTCATCAGACCAGAGGACATTTCTCCAAAAAGTAAGATCTTTGTCCCCATGTGCAGTTGCAAACCGTAGTCTGGCTTTATTATGGCGGGTTTGGAGCAGTGGCTTCTTCCTTGCTGAGCGGCCTTCGATATAGGACTCATTTTACTGTGGATATAGATACTTTGTACCTGTTTCCTCCAGCATCGTCACAAGGTCCTTTGCTTTTGTTCTGGGATTGATTTGCACTTTTCGCACCAACGTACGTTCATCTCTAGGAGACAGAACGCGTCTCCTTCCTGAGCGGTATGACGGCTGCGTGGTCCCATGGTGTTTTTACTTGCGTACTATTGTTTGTACAGATGAACGTGGTACCTTCAGGCATTTGGTAATTGCTCACAAGGATGAACCAGACTTGTGGCTTCTAAAGCCATGACATAATTTTCTGGAGTTTTCCAAGCTTTTTAAAGGCACAGTCAACTTAGTGTGGGAGATCTATCGACGTGCCCTTGAGCAGGGCGTTGACCCTTGTTGCTCCTGTGGGTCGCTCTGGAAAGGAGTCTGTTAGATGGAATGTAATATAAATGTTGAACGGCTTCACTGCAAGTAGATTGTATGTTTTAATATTCAATAATTAAAATAAATAATAATACAAAAAAGTTAGATATAATTAAAGTATTATATAAAATAAAATGAATCTCTGGATAAACTATTTAATGTTAGCTAAATTTAGTAATGCATAAATTGGCAACATTTCTTAACTGGACAATTCTGTGAACTGTCTTCTGCAAGTTTTAAAATGACACAATATCTGTTAGCAAAACTGTCAGCTAGAGATGACGTGCAGGAGCTTGCTGGGATTTGTAGTTTTGCATGCTGTCTACTTTTGATGCTAATTAGCAATTTCAAATATGAGAGTAAATAGAGCCGAATATATTGATAAAAGTCACCTTGCCCGAGAGATATTTACATGGTTATCAAACCGTTACGCCAGGGTAAGCCTGCACGAAACACAGCCTTTATTTTAAGTGTTTATATGAATGGTGGAAAAACGATTGGAACCATTTCCCTGTTTGACCACTAGGCTTTATGGCACCTCCACTGTGGAGCTCTATACACTAATAAACTAGCAGATATTCTGATTGCTCAGAGCAGAGGAGCAGCAAAAGTGTAGCTGTATGAGGAGCACACTATCCAGACCAGTCTGCAAGTTAAGCTGAATGCCGACCTTACTAATGCTCTTGTGGCTGAATGGAAGCAAGTCCCCACAGCAATGTCCCACTATATGTTGGGACATTGCTGTGGGGACTTGCTTCCATTCAGCCACAAGAGCATTAGTAATGTCGGCAGAGATGTTGGGCAGTTGCCTGGCTCACAGTCGGCGTTCCAATTCATCCCAAAGGTGTTCAATGGGGTTGAGGTCAGGGCTCTGTACAGGCTATTCAAGTTCTTCCAC
Source organism: Salvelinus namaycush (assembly GCF_016432855.1). Taxonomy (NCBI): domain Eukaryota; kingdom Metazoa; phylum Chordata; class Actinopteri; order Salmoniformes; family Salmonidae; genus Salvelinus; species Salvelinus namaycush. Next base: position 7,709,959 of record NC_052327.1, read on the forward strand.
ACCGATCTCTGCAAATAATTTCTGTAGGGATCTTGCTTTGTACACGGGAGCATTGTCATGCTGAAAAAGAAAGGCTTTTCCCAAACTGTTGCAACAAAGTTGGAAGCACAGAACCGTCTAGAATGTCATTGTATGCTCTAGCATTAAGATTTCCCTTCACTGGAACTAAGGGGCCTAGCCCGAAACACGAAAAACAGCCCCAGACCATTATTCCTCCTCCACCAAACTTTACAGTTGGCACTATGCATTCGGGTAGGTAGCGTTCTACTGGCATTCGCCAAACCCAGATTCGTCCGTCGGACTGTCACATGGTGAAGCTGATTCATCACTCCAGAGAATGCGTTTCCACTGCTCCAGAGTCCATTGGCGGCAAGCTTTACACCACTCCAGCCGACGCTTGGCATTGTGCATGGTGATCATAGGCTTTTGTGCGGCTGCTCGGCCACGGAAACCCATTTCATGAAGCTCCCGATGAACAGATGTGCTGATGTTGCTTCCAGAGGCAGTTTGGAACTCACTGAGTGTTGCAACCGAGGATAGACGATTTTCACGCGCTACGCACTTCAGCACTCGGTGGTCCCGTCCTGTGAGCTTGTGTGGCCTACCACTGCCGGGCTGAGCCGTTGTTGCTCCTAGACATTTCCATTTCACAATATCCGCGCTTACAGTTAACCAGGGCAGCTCAAGCAGGGCAGAAATTTGACAAACTGACTTGTTAAGGTGACAGTGCCACGTTAAGGTGACAGTGCTACCTATGACAGTGCCACGTTGGAAGTCACTGAGCTCTTCAGTAAGCCCATTCTACTGCCAATGTTTGACTATGGGTGTGGCTGAAATAGCCTAATTCACTCATTTTAAAGGGGTGTCCACATACTTTAGCATATATAGTGTAATAACCTGATCATTTGAACAACAACCTGTAAAATGTAGGCCCTTATTGATGTGTGCATTGATCGCAGCGATCTTATGAGCTGCGCAACATATAGTGATAGCTACTTTCCTGATGCTACACGAAACAAATTAACGTCCGCATAGCGACTGAAATCATATCGAATCACCACTATAAGCACCATCTCGTGCTCATTATCATTGCTACACACTCACTGTATATAAAAACATACCCTGTATGCTTCCCTAGTTTACTTCCTCCCTGTACGGCCAAGCAATGCTTCTCTGTGATGGGGTGTGTTCACAGCCGACTCGAAATCTGGTATTGTAAACAAACAAGTAGGCTATATGATAGTCTACTTCCGAGCCTAAGTCTACTCCCGAGGCTAATTATACTTAGTTAACTAGTTTGTAGCCGGCTATTGACTGACAACAACAGAGCAACAACATGCTGATCCTCGCAGTCAATGACATCCCTGCAGCTGCCAAACATTGAAACATGAGCATATTGAACGATGCAAGTGAGGTTTAACACAGCTAGCGAGCATTCGCAAAGAAAATATTATATCAGAAAACAGCGGCGTAGCGAGAAATAGCTAGTTACGGCTGCAGTGTCGATGCAGAAAAAGAAGCCAGCGCATAGTAGCAGTAGAAGCAAGGGGCAGCAGGATGAGACCCAGTCAGCTTAAAAAATCTGTCTCCGCTTAATTTAAAGTAATGTTCTAACATTGTTTTGAGAACGATAAGAATCAACGTTCTTCTGTGAGAATTTCAGTACTTCAGCATAACGTTTCCTATAAGTTTCCTCGTGGTTTTATTTAAAGTCATGTTCTCAAATTGTTTCTGGAAACATTTCCATAAAAACACAAAACTTTAGCAACATTTAGAGAACATTCGAAAAATGTTATTTAAAAACATATACATTCCGTTCTCAGCATCAAGAAAACTCTCTCTACCTCTATCTTGTTAAGTGTATTCAGGTGTGTTGGCCGCACCCACTAATTTGCCATACCTGATCTTAATGAGTGCTTGTTTCCTTTGAAATGGAGTCTGTTTAAATCAAGGATTGGAACCGGTTCTATACTGTTCCAGAACCGAACCACTATTTTAAAAGCATGGGAACTGGTTAGTAACATTATTTTATGTTCCAGGCATTTTTTCATTAGTCCCACAAAAATCGCAACAAAGCGCCTATGCAAGTAATCTGAGTAATCACTCAGAAACGTATTCCAGCATCTGCCTGCCAGGTGGAAATCTTTGCCGGTGTGTGTGCGTGTAGGCTACCTGCCCTGCCCTTCTGAAGCATAGGTTACTACTGTAGCCTGCTGACATCGTTACAAGCATGATTCAGAAATTAGAGAAAGGTGTTTGAAAGACAATTCTAACTTTTTCAATGCTAGTTAATTAAGGATACTATACTTATCACGTTTCACACTGGATTTATTAACTAGAGAAATTCAAGGCAAACTTTCTCCATCCTCTCTCGCTCTCTCCTCAACCGCAACATTTCAGTTGCATCTCGCCCCTACACTGTGACTGGCAGCACAGTGTGTGTGTTTGTCTTTCGTTATGAATAAACCATGCTGTTATGACAATTTGCTCTTACTGACTTTCCTATACAGATTATATCGCTTATCTGCTCCATAGCAAGCTGCTCTGATTTGTATGAGTTATAAAAACATGGCATGCTAGCTCCATCCTTGTGGTGCAGTGGACTATTTCCATGGACAGAGAACAGAAGATCATAGGTTTGAATCTAACTGATGCTGTGCCACATTAAAAAATAAAATATGCTTGCATTTGTATTTGTATTTATTATGGATCCAAAACAGCAGCTACTCTACTCTTCCTGGGGTCCAGCAGTTTATACAATTTAAAAAATATTACAATATCTTCACAGATTTCACAACACACTGTGTGCCCTCAGGCCCCTACTCCATCACTACCACATATCTACAGTACTAAATCCATGTGAATGTATGGTGCGTATGTTATCGTGTTTATGTATGCATGTGTCTGTGCCAATGTTTGTGTAACTTCACAGCCCCCGCTGTTCCATAAGCTGTTTTTTTAATCTGTTTTTAAAATCAAATTTTACTGCTTGAGTCAGTTACTTGATATGGAATAGAGTTCCATGTTGTCATGGCTCTTTGTAGTACTATAGTCTGTTCTGGACTTGAGGACTGTGAAGAGACCTCTTGTGGCATGTCTTGTGGGGTATGCATGGGTGTCCGAGCTGTGTGCCAGTAGTTTAGACAGACAGCTCTGTGCACTCAACATGTCATTACCTCTCATAAATAAAAGTAGTGATGAAGTCAATCTCTCCTCCACTTTCAGCCAAGAGAGATTGACATGCATATTATTAATATTAGCTCTCTGTGTACATCGAAGGGCCAGCCGTGCTGCCCTGTTCTGAGCCAATTGCAATTTGACTACTGAGCCAATTGCAAAAAGTCATTTTTTGTGGCACCTGACCATACGACTGAACAGTAGTCAAGGTGCGACACAACTAGGGCCTGTAGGACCTGCCTTGTTGATAGTGTTAAGAAGGCAAAGCATCGCTTTATTATAGACAGACTTCTCCCCATCTGAGCTACTACTGCATCAATATGTTTAGACCATAACAGTTTCCAATCTAGGGTTACTCCAAGCAGTTTAGTCATCTCAACTAGCTCAATTTCCACATGATTTATTACAAGATTTAGTAGAGGTTTAGGGATTAGTGAGTGTTTTGTTCCAAATACAATGCTTTCAGTTTTAGAAATATTTAGGGCTAACTTATTCCTTGCCACCCATTCTGAAACTAACTGCAACTCTTTGTTAAGTGTTACAGTCATTTCAGTTGCTGTAGTAGCTGACGTGTATAGTGTTGAGTCATCCGCATACATAGACACCCTGGCTTTACTCAAAGTCAGTGGCATGTCGTTAGTAAAAATTGAAAAAAGCAAGGGGCCTGAACAGCTACCCTGGGGAATTCCTTATTCTAACTAGATTATATTTTAGGGGCTTCCATTAAAGAACACCCTCTGTGTTCTGTTAGACAAGTAACTCTTTATCCACATTATAGCAGGGGGTGTAAAGCCATAAAACATACGTTTTTCCAGCAGCAAACTATGATTGATAATGTCAAAAGCTGCACTGAAGTCTAACAAGACAGCCACCACAATCATTTTATCATCAATTTCTCTCAGCCAATCATCAGTCATTTGTGTAAGTGCTGTGCTTGCTGAGTGTCCTTCCCTAATAGCATGCAGAAATTCTGTTGTTCATTTGTTTACTGTGAAATTGTAAGGCCTGGGTGTCGGAGTGCGAAGTCAAGCGCAGGAAACAGCAGGTGCAATAACAAATGTTCTTTAATGAACACGGAGAAACTAGGCCACCCTACTAACACACTGGGTGTACTCCTCAAACAACCCCAGACACGGGGGAAACGAACACAGTCCAGTAAACACGTTGAACGAAACAAACACCACTCTTACTAACAAACAATCCCGCACAAAGAAACGTGCGGGCCGGCTGACTAATAAGCCCAACTAATTACACCCTAATACAAAACAGGTGAACCCAATAAACACATAGGGAGGGGGAGAAAAGGATCAGTGGCAGCTAATAGGCCAGTGACGACGACCGCCGAGCGCCACCCGAACGGGAAGGAGAGCCTGCCTCGGTCGAAGTCGTGACAGAAATAGCATTGCATCTGGTCAAACACCATTTTTTCCAGAAGTTTACTCAAGGTTGGTAACCGTTTGATTGGTCGACTATTTGAGCCAGTAAAGGGGTCTTTTCTATTCTTGGGTAGCGGAATGACTTTAGCTTCCCTCCAGGCCTGAGGGCAAACACTTTCTAGTAGGCTTAAGTTGAGGATATGGCAAATAGGAATGACAATATCGTCTGCTATTATCCTCAGTAATTTTCCATCCAGATCGTCAGATCCTGGTGGCTTGTCATTGTTGATAGACCATTTTTTTAAAACCTCTTCCACACTGACTTTACGGAATTCAAAAGTACAATTCTTGTCTTTCATAATTTGGTCCGATATACTTAGATGTGTAGTGTCAGTGTTTGTTGCTGGCTTGTCATCCCTAAGTTTGCTTATCTTGCCAATGAAAAAGTCATTAAAGTAGTTTGCAATATCAGTGGGCTTTGTGATGAATGAGTCATCTGATTCAATTAATGAAAAAGCAGAGTTGGCTTTTTTTCCCAAAAATTTCATATAAGGTGCCCCAAAGCATTTTACTATAATTCTTTATATAATTTATCTTTGTTTCATAGTGTAGTTTATTTTTCTCTTTATTTAGTTTAGTCACATGATTTCTTAATTTGCAGTATGTTTGCCAATCAGTTGGGCTGCCATACTTAATTGCCATACCTTTTGCCTCATTCCTCTCATCCACAGAATTTTTTAATTAATCATCAATCCAAGGGGATTTAACAGTTTTTACAGTCATTTTCATAATGGGTGTGTGCTTATTAGTAACTGGAATAAGTAGTTTCATAAATGCGTCAGGTGCAGCGTCTGGTTGCTCCTCATTACACACCACAGACCAGCAAATATTATTTACATCATCAACATATGAATCACTACAAAACTTATTGTATGACCTCTTATACAATATATTAGGCCCAGCCTTTGGAACTTTGGTTTTCCTAGATATGGATACTATATTGTGATCACTACATCCTATGGATTTGGATAGTGCTTTAAAGCAAATAGCTGCAGCGTTAGTAAAGATGTGATCAATGCATGTTGATGATTTGATTCCTGTGCTGTTTGTAACTACCCTGGTATGTTGACTGATAACCTGAACCAGGTTGCAGGCGCTGGTTACAGTTTGAAGGTTTTTTTCCTGAGTGGGCCGCTTGATGATAGCCAGTCAATATTTAAATCACCCAGAAAATATACTTCTCGGTTGATATCACATACATTATCAAGCATTTCACACATTATCCAGATACTGACTGTTAGCACTTGGTGGTCTATAGCAGCTTCCCACAAGAATGGGCTTTAGGTGAGGCATGATGAATGCCTAAGCATATTACTTTCCATGCTTAGAGTTCAAAACAGTTAACCTAAACTAACAGTGTTATTAAAAGTCCTATTGAAACACGTTATCAGAACGTTATTTAATTACCTTCAAATGACCTATAATTAATAAAACCTCCCAGGAAACTTCAGGGAATCATAGTAAAACGTTCAAAGAATCTCCCTGCAACCTAAAAATGTACATTCCCAGAACGGCGGGATTTTCACTTCAGTTCTCTTTTACCGGTCAAGAAACGTATGGCTTCGTTCCCAGAACCAATGGGAAACCAAAAACGTACGTTCCCAAAACCTCCAAGGATCCAAAATGTGCTAGCTGGAAATGTCGGTGCACATAGAAAGGAGTCCTCCCATTGGGCACAGACGTCAGTTCAACGTCTAGTTTTTATTTACATTTGGTTGAGTTGTCAACTAACGTGAATTCAACATGAAATCAACAAAATATTTCCCTGTGTCATTGGATAAAGGTTAAAAGTTGTGTGAATTAAAAACATTTTTTTATTTTTTTATTTTTTTTAAGTTGATGACTTTTTCAAAAATCCAATCAGTTTTCCACATTGATTCAATGTCATCACATTACATTTTTTGGTTGAAATGATGTGAAAACAATGCTGATTCAACCAGTTTTTGCCCAGTGGGATGCATGCATTCAGGTGCGTGTTCTGCCTCAGATTTTCTTCACAATAAACAAACATAGGCTCATTCTGTTCAGAACACAAGGTTTGACACCATGTCATCTTGTAACTGTAACATAGTGACCATAAACGTTGACACTGTGTGAGTTGGATGATATAGAAATGTGAAGTGCACATTGGGATGTCTGGCCTACGTGTATGACATCAAAGCGGTATTTATTATAATCCTCAACTTATCTTTCAAAATACAGTTCTCTAAATTTACAGCATTTCCTCACTCAGACAAGAAAACATTTGCAAAAGTTGCCCAATTAGCGGGAGGGATGGGGGCAACTTGTTCCATGCGGTGCTCAGGTTCAGGATGGCTGTCAGTCAAAACCCATAGAGTGCTGTGAAGAGCAGAGTCTGAGTTCTGACGTAATTTATAGCGTGTTACTGTACAGCCACTGCGTTCCAATTTAGCCACTTATCAGTGCCCAAATCTGTAATTTTCAACCCATATATGAGTACAAGTGTAAAGGCTTAAGAGTCATGTCTCCCAGACTTTTATAACTACTAACAGTTCCCCCTGTCCCTTGTCCCGAGGCGATTCGGCTACGCAGACTATAGGCAAATAGTCCGCTGGGCCCACGGAATTCAGGAAACCTCTGCCAGCCTGAGTTGTGTCTGCTATCAGCCGACAGTTCTCTGATGAAAGAGGCAATTATAGATGGTTCCAATGGCCCAATTTGGATGATGATTGAAAATAAAAATGTTTTAATTAAATAACTCTGTTTTGCAATCTAACAACAAGTAATGGCAATATCATTGAGTGTCAATGTCAATTTCACTAACTAATTAGCCTTTTAGAAGTGCTATGTAGTTGCTATGTTAAAAATCAGACAGCATGCAGACTACTTTGTAAACATTTTAGAGCGTACAATTCAAACATTTTAATGAACAGTGAGTGGCATTCCCATGTGTAATATGAATATAATAATGCCCCAACACAAGATAGAGGTGGTTGTTTACCTAGAAGACTTGCACAGATGAAACAGTACATGTTGTTCAGTGGTTGTACATCAACTGATTTCCATAGTGTCGTACCATTGGTTCACCATGAGGTGTCGTATTACTCATACTGTCGTGGCTAGAACATAGCAATTACATTTTTTAAATTCATGAATATCACATATCAAACTAGTGTTACCAACTACTAGTAGTGGGCAGCAGGGTTTGAGTGAATCAAATAGGTGCTTTACAGATACCCAGTCTAAAAGTCCAAAGAGCAAGCGATGCAGAGGCAGAAGCACAGTGGCTCGGAAAATCTCCCTAGAAGGCAGGAACCTATGAAGAAACCTACAGAGGAATCAGGCTCAGAGGGGTAGCCAGTCCTCTTAAGGTTGTGGTGGTTAGAGATGGTAAAGTCAGGTCAGGGGTCCACAGCTGCATTCGGGAACAGCAGCACTGGATAAGCAGCACGGACAGAAATCATCAGTCCAGGGTGTCCTCGTGCACTAGCCTTGGGGTCATGCCCTCCGGGAGGGCCACACTGAAGGGGAGACAGAGAGAGGGGGGGGTTAGGGCTGCTGGTCTACATCAATCCCTGAAGGGGAAGAATACAAAAAACAGTGGAACAGTCTTTGTGGTCCATATTTGAATTGAAGGATACTTAGGAGATGTAAACATCCCACTAATGAACCACTAACGTACATACCTTCATCTAAGCAGTTGTGCGTGCTAAAGGTACAATCCTAAATCAATCCCTCGACCTTACGTCATATGCACTTGTGGAGTTCTGAAAGAATTTGACAAGTGTGAGCAGTATAGAAAACGTCCATCTAGCCCATCAGTGAACAATTGGAGCTTTTACCATGTTGCTTACACCTGTCAAATCCTCTCAGATCTCTGCACAAATGTCAGGTTTCAACATAAACATTCAAAAGATAAAAAACAACAGGGCTGACACCAAAATCAACATCAACCACACTGCTTTGGAAGAGATAGAGGAGTTAATTTATCTTGGGACCACAAAGACCAAAGATGGCGATTCCATGAGCGATGTGACCACCAGTCTCAGTAAAAGGAACCAGGCCTTTGCCTTGCTAAGACCAGTATGGAGAATCAAGAACTTCAGCCAATCACTCAAAATCTGCATCTTCCAAAGCAATGTCCTCAGTGCTCTCCAATATGTGTCAGAATGTTGGAAAATTACAGTCACTATAGCATAACAACTGGAAACATGTAAAAAGGACACACTCAGGACATCTACTTTGTGCATGACGTTTGAAATGATAGATTTATATTATTTTCTATGCATATAATGATGACAACGATCCCAATTTAAAACTTTACGCCTGCTCTATAGTAGACATAGAATCTACGCTCAGATATTGCACGTGGTGCAACAGGTATCATTTTTAAGTCCGGCATAGAGCACAACTTGAGTTACTGTGACTTACTTACAATCAGCTTTTGCAACTGGCCCCTGATGTTAACGTTTAAACACTGAGGTAAACACTAACACTCAGGCACTATTTAAAATAAATAAAACAAGTGCAATAAAATCTTACTCAGATTCAGAAGTGTTCTATGTATGTAGAATTCTTCTGGCTTTCCAAACAATCATCAAAGAACCCTTTCTTCCAAAAACCGGTCTTAGGAGGAAAATTGTTCTAAGTTGAACGCTTTGCTTTACAAAGAACTCTTGTCTTCCAAAAAGGGTTCTTCAGATAAAAATAGATCTTGGTAGAACCCGATCTCTCCGCAAATAGCTATTTTGGAGAAAAATAATTCTAAGAGTGCACGTCTCTTTTGGGCATTCTGGCTTTCTCTTCCCATCTGGTGTCCAGCATAGGGCAATCACAAGATGCATCTGATAGTAATCTGCATGTCCCGGCCATCGCCATCTCCTTTTCTTCACTATCAGGCTCAAGGGTGTTGTTGCGTCTGTCTTTTTGTGGAGTTCAGTTGTTGTGATTTTATTGGGCCAGTATATCCTCAGGGTCCTTTGGAGTAACCGACTTGCCAAAACTCTAGTTTGTTAATTAACAAGAAATTTGTGGAGTGGTTGAAAAACGAGTTAATGACTTCAACCTAAGTGTATATAAACGTCCGACTTCAACTGTATACACACTTCATAATTCCTACTAATGCGTATCAAAGCAGGATAGTGGAGGTATACGACATAAATGATGTAGTACAATAGAGAAATCATGCACAAAGTACCCTACACAATCGCAAAGCACTTGAAATATAATCACATGCACGCTGCACACAGCCTATTTTCAACGGAATATCATCTGCAGGCAGCAACAGTGTGCAGCTCTCAACTGGTTTTGGCATGGAGCAGCTCACAGAAGAATGACATCAGTAGCCGGTAGGGTAGGAAAGACGTTTCGACTTATGGTGTCTGCTAGTAAATTCTAACTAAGGTAAACCAGGTATTGAAAAAGTTCAGTCAGAAATGTTGGTTAGTAGGCTATTTGTGATGCGCAATTGTCATCATGTGCTGTTTGCATCAGGGGCGTAGACATGGATGGGCCTGGGATGAGCCTGGGTGGATTACTTCCCATTGGAAAAATACATTTCACATTTTGCACACAAAGTAACCTGTGACCTAAAGATTAAAGTGGAACTGACAGTGTTTTAACTACTTTGCAGTATTGAAATAAAATAATTTCAGTCAAAAAATATAAAATTCACAGTTTAAGCTACAAAACCAACTTTATAAGAGGTTTTAATAGATTATATTTGACTGTAAATTCCATGACGTACACTAAGGCATTGTTGGCTGAATAGATGGATGCAGTTCAATGCTTGATTAATGTAATTCAGCAATAAATTTCTTGGTAGTCCAAAAAATATTGCTATCAGGTTATAAATCGCAGCTGGCCTGGTACAATGTTTGCTGCCTCCATTCGGGATGCACTGTTTCAGCTTCAATGACTCAATATTCTGGACAAAAACGGACGAATAAACTAAGGCTGGGAATGTCAATACAATCAAACTAGCAAGGGCAATGATCACAAGTCAGTCATAAAGTGGCAAATAGGATAGCGTATCTAATTATGTAGCAAGCTAAAAACACGGAGCCTAACGTTGGCTAGATTTCTAGCTAGCTAGTTAGCTGCTTGGAGGATTTCATGCCATTGGAGGACTGGGTGAGCACCTGACTTTTTCCCCTGATATCGTTTGTCGGTGGCTCTACAGAAATCCCAAATATTCTAAGATACCGGTGTCATTTGGTTAGCTAGCAAGGACTTGAACGACTGTTATCCAGATAGCATATCTCTTGCGTATTCGCAAATTCACTATGGCCATCTACTCCGATTTCAGAGCACTCTCCTCTGAGTGTGCCAGAGCGCAGAACAACTGATGAATTTACGAATGCGCAACACCCGCTAGATATGACAGGTGTCAGTAGAAGTTGGTAAAAAAAGTAATAGTTAGTTAAGAACACTCTAGATAACATGTAAATAGCCGAACCAACTCTGCCACAGCGAGTAAAATGATCAGAGTGAGGCATTCTCTCGTTTGTGTCTGGATGTACAGTAGCTAGCTAGCAAGCTAGCCAACTTTAGCCAGTTATCTTGGGTGCTTGGTTGGGACAAGGATGCATTGGCAGGCAAGCTGCAGAAGGACGAGGAGGCTCCAATTCCCCATCGTTTATCAATGCAATTTTGATGGCGAACTAGCTGGAAAAGTTTGAGAGAGCTCATTTTGCTCTGGCTAGCATTAGTTGTTGATATTGTTGTTGATGTGCATAGCTAAGGGAGAGAGAGCCTACCTTTTCATGGTTGATTGATCAATAGGACTGTAAAGATCCCAAATGTAAGAGCACTCCCGTGGTGTTTACATATTTTACAGAAATCCATTTCGGTGTATTTTGTGGCTTTTGGCGAATGTGTTCTAATGATCTAAAGTTGGGCTGTTGCAACTGCCTATAAACACACAGTCCAGTTTAAAGTGAATGATGGCAGGCCTTGTGGCAAATGGCTTGTTTGTATAAAGCCTACTGTACCTCTGATTGGCTATTACGCATCTATTTTCACATATATTGATATATTTGGTAAATATTTTTTTACATGTACTTGGAAATCTTTTGTCAAATATATTCCAACATTTGGCAAATTATACTACAATGAAACTTTAGTCAACTCTTTGTTATCACAAGCCACGCCTCTGAGTACTCTAATAGGCTGCCGTAATATATTTTGTCAAAATGCATTTTTAATGTACTTGACACATCAAAAGCACAAACATGCATTTAAATTACCAAGAAAATGACCACATTATCAATCGTGTAGTGACTCCATTTCTTTCATGTGCATACGACAAATAAACAAACGAACTTGACGAGAGCACTGCCACCAACGTCCAACGGGAATTTTCTGGTGTTTTGCCGTGAAAAACTAGGCGGATCAAGCATAACATGTCTACCCTGTTACCCCCCAAAAATTAAAAGGAGGATTCATGGCTGATTTAACTAGTACTTGCCAGTTGGAGGACCGTTCAAGAGGATTTTTTCACAGATATGGTAAATTCCCACTTCCCACTTGGTTACGAATTCACTATAACACCACTAACCATCCATCCACTGTAGAGTGTATAATATCACTTATTGGAAGCTGTCACGCCTACTCCCGCTCCCCCTCTCCATAGCTCAACGTCGCCGGTCTACTAACCACCGGCCCTGGCAACCATTATTACACACACCTGCTCCCCATCATTATGTACACCTGTACTTCATCCTCACCTTGATTACCTTCCCTTTATTTAGCCCTCAGTAGCCTCAGTCATCAGGCAGTATTGATTTGTTCTGATTCACGGTCTGTACACGTCTCATGTTTTGCTTATATTTTTAATACTCCCCTTCTGCACCTGCTTCCTGACTCCCAGTGTATATGTGCCAAATGACCTAGATCTACAATTTGACATATTGTGGAGCTGTAACGGCTTTCCTCCTCTTCAGACGAGGAGTACGAAGGATCGGACCAATGTGCAGCGTGGTAAGTGTCCATTATATTTTAATACAAACTGAACACGACAAAAATACAAAAATAACAACGTGAATGAATAATGAAAACCGAAACAGTCCTGAAAATGTGAAACTAACACAGGAAACAATCACCCACAACACACAATGAAAAACAGGCTACCTAAATATGGCTCCCAATCAGAGACAACGATAAACAGCTGCCTCTGATTGGGAACCACACCAGGCCAAACACCTAGAAATATAACCCACAGAACAAAACATAGAAAAACAACATAGAATGCCCACCCCAACTCACGCCCTGACCAAACTAAAGACATAAAAAAGGAACTAAGGTCACGTGACAGGAGCATTGTACAATTTATAGCTTTTGTTTAAATCGATAAAGTATGTAAAACAGATTATACTTTTTATTGAGATTTTTTCATTATTTAATTAAGCACTGTTTTATTTTTTCTTGAGATGGGAAAATGTGTTTTTTATGAAGTTGAACATGTGCTCTTTATGACAGAATGTTGCAATTAGGTGAAATCAAACATTTCCTTTTTACTTACCATCACAATTTAAATAATATCACTGCCAATGGCTTGGCAGGCATCATAGTAGGGGTGCTGAGGGTGCTGCAGCACCCCCTGATAAATCACAATTCAAAAAAGAATGAATAATAAAAAACAGGCCTTTATTACTCGCCAGCAGAGCGGGGAGAGAAAACAAATCTGCAGCTCCCCACCCCAAAGCATCTTCCCACGGCCAAGTCAGGTATTACATGCATTTGAGCAAAGATGCAAATGTACAGTTCCAGTCAAAAGTTGACACATGTACTCATTCAAGGGTTTTTCTTTATTTTTACTATTTTCTACATTGTAGAATACTAGTGAAGACGTCAAAACTATGGAATAACACATATGGAATCATGTAGAAACCAAAAAAGGGTTAAACAAATCTAAATAGATTTTAGATTCTTCAAAGTAGCCACCCTTTGCCTTGATGACTACATAGGCCGACTGTTTTCACCACACAATAATAATAATTACTGTCATGCCCTGATCTGTTTCACCTGTCCTTGTGATTGTCTCCACCCCCTCCTGGTGTCGCTGATTTTCCCCAGTGTATTTATCCCTGTGTTTCCTGCCTCCACGTGCCAGTTAGTCTTGTATGTTTCCAAGTCAACCAGCGGGTTTTCCCCAATCTCTTTCTTTTTGCATTTCTCCTTTTTCTAGTCCTCCCTGTTTTGACCCTTGCCTGTTTCTGAACTTTGTACCCGCCTGCCTGACCATTCATGCCACTCTGTACCTCCTGGACTCTGATCTGGTTTTGACCTTTTGCCTGTCCACGACCATTGTTTTGCCTACCCCTTTTGGATGAATAAATATTGTAAGACTCTAACCATCTGCCTCCTGTGTCTGCATCTGGGTCTCACCTTGTGTCATGATAATTACAGGAAATACACATCTTTATTTCCTCAGATTGTGATTACTATGAACTGTAATAATAACCAATCTCACAATCGATTGCTGAAAACAGATCAATCTCTTTGGTTTAGTACTAATGTTTTTGTCATATGAGCCAGTCAGTAGTGGGACTTAGAACATAGATGTAATTTTCAAACCACAGTGGCTAGAAGCAAATCGGTTGCTCCTCCCATAAGTCTCTGGCCTCACATGAAATCATGGATTTGAGGGTTAAGCTAACATTCAAATGAAATCCAACCCCTGTCGCTGTTTAGAAACCAATGTGAGGCGGTGACTCGTTGAAATGATCCGGTCAAAGTGTCAAAGTTTCCTTTCCATATTGGCCATCTACTGAAATAACTTTCTCACAGAGATATACGTTGATAAATGGCTATGACAGGTTATCATCTATCGACAGACACATGTAGTATACCCAAGTTCATTGAGGTTTGTCTGTTAGAAGAGTGCAAATGGTACATGTCGCCGTGGTTATTGTCCCAGTTCCATTGATTTCAATATCAATGAGTGATTAATTTGCACGCGTTATTGATTACAGTAGACCAAGCTTATCAATTCCAGTCTTAAATGACCCCTTGGTAAATATTGGTGTGTGTGTGCAGTTTGGAAGATACTAATTTAGCAAAATACAAGTACTCTGAACAGAAGTGTGACACTTTTATTTATTGGTCTTCAAAATATCACAACTTATTTCAGCATATTGATTATGAATTTGGACATCTAAAACTAGTGTTTTGACACTTGGCCATCAAAGTAAACACCATGGCAACAGTACTTTCTTTTTTTTGACCATGGCAATGGTACTTTTAACATACTTTTTCAACAGAATTCTACTTTATCAGGTAAAAACTACTGAATGAACTCAAACATGCTATGACTTAATGAAATTAGTAAAATTGTGACAATACATTTGTCTGGCTATTTATAACTAGTTGCCCTCAAAGCTGCATGTTTGTACAGTTTTTGCCAGGGCAGAATAAAGTTGAGCAAGCTTAGCTAACTTAGAAGCCAGATAGTTTTATCTTATCTTTGAAATGTGTAATTCCAAGCAGGAAGCCTGCTTTTAGTAGCTAAGTAGCTAGTTTGCTATCTTAACATTGTACACTAGAATATTGCAGCTATTAGCTAACTAGCTAGGTTATCTAGCTAATGTAGGAAGATAGCTGGCAAATAGAGTCAAATATTGCATTCAGTATCTAATCATAGGTAAAACCATGTGCTCTAACAAGAAAAGGGGTAAAACTTGTTACTATCGAATTTACGTTTTCTGCTGCAAACAATTTCTTTGCTGTCAACTATATAGTTCATTTTCTGACCAGTCAGTCTTGCTCACCAGCGTCCTCTCCATGTTGAGCTCCCGCCTCTGCCCCGTTTTGATTGGACACCTGACTGAACCAATCGTAATAGTTGACTCAGCCCCTGGTACAGATGTCAGATGTGGCCTCCCTCTTCTCTTTCTTTCTACTCTCTATCCTTGTCTCTCTCCATGCTCTCTCTCCCTGCCACTCTCCTTGCTTCTCTCCTTGCTTCTCAGCCTGTTTCTCTCCCTGCCTTTATCCATTCCTTCTCTCTGCTCTCCCTCTCCCTGCTCACTCTCCCTGCCTCTCTCTTCCTATCCTCTCTATCTCTCTCTGCCTATCTTTCTCCCTGCTCCTTATTCCTGCCTTCCGTTCCCCTCTCTCTCTGAGCTGCGTAAAGGTAGCAGCTGGGTCTGTCTCCTGGTTGTTTAGCTCAGGTCGAGGGTCCCCGGCTTGGCTAAAACCACCAAGCCCAAGTTGGCGGCTGTCGAGGCTGACAGGCTTTGATCAGGCTGCGCTGGGTGTCTAGGCCTGCGTGGGGACCCACGACTGATTGCTTAAGGTCAGGTCCGGAGGATTAGTGAGCTCTGCAGTTTCCCCTCCTTTAGCGGAGCTCCGAGCTACCATCCTTTTAAAATGTTGTTTTGTTCCTCCCTTCTCATCTATGTCCTACTCTTTTGGGTTGTTGATGCTCTGATATCACGTAGCATGGGGTCCCGTTATTTACCTTGCCAGAACTATGCATTGAAATTGATTTTACATTTCAATGTATTACTGTACAAAACTATAAATGCAACATGTAAAGTGTTGGGCCCGTGTTTCATGGTGTTGGTCCCATATTCCCAAGTATCGAAGGCCATTGGAATGCACAGAGATACCGTGATGAGATCCTGAGGCCCGTTGTCGTGAAGTAAAAGTCCCGAAATTTACCGTACGCACAAAAAAAGCTTATTTCTGTAAAATTGTAATTTTATTGATGGCAATTTGAATGCACAGAGAAACCGTGCCGAGATCCTGAGGCCCGTGTTTCGCGCTGCATGATTCAAACGGCAGTCACGCCAGACATTGACTGGTTTTCTGATCCACGCCCCTACCTTTTTTTTAAGGTATCTGTGACCAACAGATGCATATCTGTATTCCCAGTCGTGTGAAATCCATAGATTAGGACCTAATGGATTTATTTCAGTTGACTGATTTCCTAATATGAACTGTAACTCAGTAAACTACAATAATATTGTAACTTGCGTATATATTTTTGTTCAGTGTAATGCCTTCTCTGTAATGACCACTTGTTGTAGTTTTATCAGCATATCGTCAAGCACCCAGTACCATTATAGAGGTGTGTTGGGGTTGCAGCAGGTCAGTCTGTGGAGATCTGAGTGGACTGCTGGACAGAGGTCAGACAAACACAGCTGGCGATCTCCTCTTGATTCATTCAAAAGCACTCTCTCTGCCTTTTCTGTTCTCTCTCTACTGCGCCCCTGTCCTGTCTGCTTTGAGAGGAATGGTCCCTCCATGCCCAGATAAATCACATCTCCACATTGTTGTCAATAAATCAACCCCTCAGTCTCTTTCTATGTCTTTGTCTGTCTCTTGTTTTTCACTCATTCTTTCTCTTTGGCTTTTGGTCTTTCCTTTTCTTTGTCTGTTGGTCTACATTTTTGTTTGTCTGTTTAATACCTACTCTCTCTCTCTTTATTTTCTCCTCCTGTGCTAAATTATTCCGCTGTTCAGTTACCTCTGGTTCGTAAGCCATTCCTATGGCGAAAATGTATGGGTTTTGTGATAAATACCGAAAATAAGGTCCGAGATTAAAATCATATCAAAATGTTACTTGTCACATTTGTATTTTATTTTTTTATTTCACCTTTATTTAACCAGGTAGGCAAGTTGAGAACAAGTTTTCCAAATACAACAGGTGTAGACTTTACCGTGAATGCTTACTTACAAGCCCTTAACCAACAATGTTGTTCAAGAAATAGAGTTAAGAAAATATTTACTAAATAAACTAAGGTAAAAAAAAAGATCACTCAAAAAGTAACACAAGAAATGTACATAACAATAACGAGGCTATATACTGGGGGTACCGGTACCAAGTCAATGTTGGGGGGTGCAGGTTAGCCGAGGTAATTTGCGAAGTGACCATGCATAGATAATAAACAGTGAGTAAAAACAAGGGGGTTCAATGTAAATAGTCCGGGTATCAGGAATCAAGGTAAGACCCAAGTGCAGACTGTGTGAAGTAACAATGTTTATTGTAACATCAGTGGCAGGCAAACGACAGGTCAAGGCAGGCAGGGGTTGATAATTCAGAGGAGAGACCAAGGTACAGGACGGTAGGCAGGCTCAGGATAGGCAGATGTTGGTAATCCAGAGGTGGAACAAAGGTACAGGACGGAGCTCAGGGTCAGGGACAGGCAGAGTGGTCAGGCGGGCAGATACAGGGTCAGGGACAGGCAGAGTGGTCAGGCGGGCAGATACAGGGTCAGGACAGGCAGAGTGGTCAGGCGGGCAGATACAGGGTCAGGGACAGGCAGAGTGGTCAGGCGGGCAGATACAGGGTCAGGACAGGCAGAGTGGTCAGGCGGGCAGATACAGGGTCAGGACAGGCAGAGTGGTCAGGCGGGCAGATACAGGGTCAGGGACAGGCAGAGTGGTCAGGCGGGCAGATACAGGGTCAGGACAGGCAGAGTGGTCAGGCGGGCAGATACAGGGTCAGGGACAGGCAGAGTGGTCAGGCTGGCAGATACAGGGTCAGGACAGGCAGAGTGGTCAGGCGGGCAGATACAGGGTCAGGGACAGGCAGAGTGGTCAGGCGGGCAGATACAGGGTCAGGATAGGCAAGGGTAAAAACCAGGAGGACAAGAAAAAGAGAGGCTGGGAAAAGCCAGAGCTAACAGGACAAATGCTGGTAAGCTTGACAAACAAGACGAACTGGCACAGACAGACAGAAAACACAGGTATAAATACCCAGAGGATAAGTAGGGAAGATGGGCAACACCTGCAGAGAGTGGAGACAAACACAAGGACAGGTGAGACAGATCAGGGCGTGACACCGGGTGGCCATTTGATTAGTTGTTCAGCAGTCTTAACCTCTACGGGACCAGTGTCTCTATACCGGGACGGTTGAGCTAACGTGCGCTAATGTGATTAGCATGACGTTGTAATTAACAGTAAACTTTCCAGGACATGTCTTACATGGGCAGAAAGCTTTAATTGTTGTTAATCTAACTGCACTGCCCAATTTACAGTAGCTATTACAGTGAAAAAAATACCATGCTATTGTTTAAGGAGAGTGCACAACAACAAAAAACGTATCATGGCAACTGGTTTGATACATTCACCTCTGAAGGTAAATAATGTACTTACATTCAGTAATCTTGCTCCAGAGATCAAATGCTCCAGAGATAAAATGAAGCATCGTTTTGTTTGCTAAAATACATTTTTATATTCGTAATTAGGAACTGGGGTCTACAGTTTGAACCCCTGCTGTCTCTGGCTGCACACCCACTCCACGCCCACCCCGCACGGCCATCTAGATGTGTGAAAGTTAGTGTATAAGCTAATGATCCAGCATGTATGACATTCCTGGGAGTGTGTAAACTTACATTTTGTATTACCATATCATTTTTGCAAATTCTCTATAGTTATGTACTAGAAAATGTATCAATTGACCAATTTGGCACATTTGGGCAGACTTGATACAAAATATTGTCCAGTATTGCAATGCTTCACTGGATCAATCTGAAACTTTGCACACACACTGTTGCCATATTGTGGCCAAACTAAATTGTGTCGAAACTGAAATATTATATTATGTCCTTTCTCTTGCCTTTTAAAGATGATGAAAAAAAAGAAAACACATTTTATTATCTTTTACCAGATCTAATGTGTTATATTCTCCTACATTAATTTGGCATTTCCACAAACTTCAAAGTGTTTCCTTCAAATGGTATCAAGAATATGCATATACTTGCTTCAGGTCCTGAGCTACATGCAGTTAGATTTGGGTATGTCATTTTAGGCCAAAATTGGGTGTGATCCTTAAGAGGTTTTAAGGAAACTTTTGGTCCTAGACTTGTCTCTCCGGTACCACTTGCCGTGCGATAGCAGAGAACAGTCTATCACTTGTGTGACTGGAGTCTTTGACAATTTTTTGGGCCTTCCTCTAACACTGCCTAGTATGTAGGTCCTGGATGTCAGGAGGCTTGGTCAAAGTGATGTACTGGGCCGTACACACTACCCTCTGTAGCGCCTTGCCGTCAGATGCCGAGCAATTGCCATACCAGGCATCGATGCAACCGGTCAGGAAGCTCTTGATGGTGCAGCTGTTTAACTTTTTGAGGATCTTGGGACCCATGGCAAACCTTTTCAGCCTCCTGAGGGGGAATAGTTGTTGTTGTGCCCTCTTCACGTCTGTCTTGGTGTGTTTGGACCATGATAGTTTGTTGGTGATGTGGACACCAAGGAACTTGAAACTCTCAACCCGCTCCACTTCAGTTCCGTCAATTTTAATGGGGGCCTGTTCGGCCCTCCTTTTCCCATAGTCCACGATCAGCTTAGGAGATCTTATTTGTTCTATGAGATAATATCAGTCAATTACCGTGACCTTTATTAATTATGAGACCTTTATGTGCTTTATGTTGGGTTTTATATTACATAAGTTCCCATAGAACAAAACATATATGCTCTCCACAGACCTTATTTTAGGTGTTTATAAAAAAGTACAAACAATTTAAAATGCCATTTTCCACATAGGCTTTGTCCAAAACAATGCCTTTACTTTTTCTCTCTATCGCGGAAAATAAACGTTTTTTTCTCTATGCTCATTATCTATTTTCCTGCGTGCATATGACAGACAGTTGGTGGTCTAAGCATGTCTCTGGAGCACTGAGGTATAAGCTCTGGAGCCGCTGAGCCAGAGAATCCTGCTGTAGGACTCATTACAGCCAGCACTAGCAGGTCAAACGAATGACTCAAATAACAGAGTCACTCAGAAAAACAAATCATGACTCTCAAATCAGTAAAAAAAAGTAATTCAAAAATAACTAATTGTTCGCAAACTGCACATCCCCACTAAGCTCACAAGAACCCAGCCAAGAGGTTCTCCTTCTGCAGAAGGATCATGACATTAATGCACAGGGGGGATTGTGTTATCCGAACCGTCCACTCGGAGACGGCTCCGAGTCTTTATGGATGAGTGTCCAGTTATTCCCTTGGTATATGTAACAAGGGCCAGACGGTTTCCCTACAGCCTTCTATGGGCTATTACAGCGACCACATTTTAATAACAGAAGATGTCTTAAAAACTACTTAGGGATATTTGTCCCGCTAACTTCCTGTGAAACTGGAGGGCGTGCAATTCAAATAAATAATCATAAATATTATGGATATTAAACATTTAGGTATTGTAACGTTCGTTCTCCTCCTCGTCTGAGGAGGAGCAAGGATCGGACCAATATGCAGCGAGGTATGAAGACATAATGATTTATTTAAAGAAAGACGAACACAAAAAAACTCTTAACAAACTACAAAACAATAAACGACGTAAACAGACCTGAACATGAGAACTTACAGACAACGAAGAACGCACGAACAGGAACAAACTCACAAACGAAACAGTCCCGTGTGGCATAAACAGTAACACAGGAACAATCACCCACAAACAAACAGTGTGAACAGCCTACCTTAATATGGTTCTCAATCAGAGGAAACGTGAAACACCTGCCCCTGATTGAGAACCATATCAGGCTAATTGAAAAGAACCCAACATAGAAACACATAACATAGAATGCCCACCCAGCTCACGTCCTGACCATACTAAACAAAGACAAAATAAAGGAAATAAGGTCAGGAACGTGACAGGTATATACAGTGGGGAGAACAAGTATTTGATACACTGCCGATTTTGCAGGTTTTCCTACTTACAAAGCATGTAGAGGTCTGTAATTTTTATCATAGGTACACTTCAACTGTGAGAGACGGAATCTAAAACAAAAATCCAGAAAATTACATTGTATGATTTTTAAGTAATTAATTTGCATTTTATTGCATGACATAAGTATTTGATCACCTACCAACCAGTAAGTATTCCGGCTCTCACAGACCTGTTAGTTTTTCTTTAAGAAGCCCTCCTGTTCTCCACTCATTACCTGTATTAACTGCACCTGTTTTAACTCATTACCTGTATAAAAGACACCTGTCCACACACTCAATCAAAAAGACTCCAACCGCTCCACAATGGCCAAGACCAGAGAGCTGTGTAAGGACATCAGGGATAAAATTGTAGACCTGCACAAGGCTGGGATGGGCTACAGGACAATAGGCAAGAAGCTTGGTGAGAAGGAAACAACTGTTGGCGCAATTATTAGAAAATGGAAGAAGTTCAAGATGACGGTCAATCACCCTCGGTCTGGGGCTCCATGCAAGATCTCACCTCGTGGGGCATCAATGATCATGAGGAAGGTGAGGGATCAGCCCAGAACTACACGGCAGGACCTGGTCAATGACCTGAAGAGAGCTGGGACCACAGTCTCAAAGAAAACCATTAGTAACACACTACGCCGTCATGGATTAAAATCCTGCAGCGCGCGCAAGGTCCTCCTGCTCAAGCCAGCGCATGTCCAGGCCCGTCTGAAGTTTGCCAATGACCATCTGGATGATCCAGAGGAAGAATGGGAGAAGGTCATGTGGTCTGATGAGACAAAAAGAGCTTTTTGGTCTAAACTAAACTTGGAGGAAGAAGAAGGGTGAGTACAACCCCAAGAACACCATCCCAACCGTGAAGCATGGAGGTGGAAACATCATTCTTTGGGGATGCTTTTCTGCAAAGGGGACAGGACGACTGCACCGTATTGAGGGGAGGATGGATGGGGCCATGTATCGCGAGATCTTGGCCAACAACCTCCTTCCCTCAGTAAGAGCATTGAAGATGGGTCATGGCTGGGTCTTCCAGCATGACAACGACCCGAAACACACAGCCAGGGCAACTAAGGAGTGGCTCCGTAAGAAGCATCTCAAGGTCCTGGAGTGGCCTAGCCAGTCTCCAGACCTGAACCCAATAGAAAATCTTTGGAGGGAGCTGAAAGTCCGTATTGCCCAGCGACAGCCCCGAAACCTGAAGGATCTGGAGAAGGTCTGTATGGAGGAGTGGGCCAACCTGGTTAAGAACTACAGGAAACGTATGATCTATGTAATTGCAAACAAATGTTTCTGTACCAAATATTAAGTTCTGCTTTTCTGATGTATCAAATACTTATGTCATGCAATAAAATGCAAATTACTTAAATCATACAATGTGATTGTCTGGATTTTTGTTTTAGATTCCGTCTCTCGCAGTTGAAGTGTACCTATGATAACAATTACAGACCTCTACATGCTTTGTAAGTAGGAAAATCTGCAAAATCTGCAGTGTATCAAATACTTGTTCTCCCCACTGTATAAGTGTTTTATATCGGCTGAAAGCTTAAATTCTTGTTAATCTAACTGCACTGTCCGATTTACAGTATCTATTACAGCGAAAACATGCCATGCGATTGTTTGAGAATGGCACCCCACATCAAAATATTTCCCCACCAGCACAGGTTTCATACATTCATAAATAAAGATTAAATATTCACTAACTTTTTGAAAATCTTCCTCTGATTTGTCATCCAAAGGGTCCCAGCTTTAACATGAGCTAGACGCAGAGCTCCCCTATCTGTTGGCGCCATCTTGCCTTTGAGTGTTTTTCAGTGGAATTTGATATGCTAAGTGAATTCACTTTAAATTCAGTTGTCTATACAAGAAATGTAGATTGTAATTGAAATGCAATACGTTGGCCAAATTGCCTGACGTGAACATGTGGATACTGAATAACTTAATTTCAATGTTTTTCTTAGATGAGGTACATCTATTAACAGCATTTGTTGAAACTCCTATTATATCAAAACACACATACACACACTAACTATTCACAAAATCATTGCTTCACTATTATGAATAAAACCAGACCAGAAAATAAATCATCTATTTGATCTACTTCCCTACTTTTTCATGACTGTCCAGGCATCTATATTTCCAAAGAGACAGTCTTTTTAGCTCCAGACCAGACCCAGCGCTGGTTTTGGCCAAACACCTTTGCATGTGAGTTACAATCACCAACACAGAGAAGCTGTTAAAGCACTCGGAGAAAGGCCGGCAGTATATAAAGTCCAATCTCCATAAGCCAGCCCTTAAATTAGACTTTTGGTGCTATGTTAAGTAAAACCTGAAGGTCTATGCCATGCCGGAGCCAAGCAACTCAGAAAGATATACTGTGACATCAAAGCTGTTCTTTGCACCCCACAAAACCTCACTTTTTTTTTTTTAAATCCAAGGATCTCAGCAGTGTGTGTGTGTGTGTGTGTGTTGTGAAGAAAAGAGAGACCCTTTGGCTGGGTTAATATCTTGGCTCCAGCTTGTACACATTAGATGAAGGCCTCTCTGGGTTACAAGATGAATTGCCAGTGTCTTGAACGGGACTCTGGCCCTTATGAATTATGACGGTATTCTTGAAAAGAATTTGAAAAAGAATTTGTCATTAAATATAATCACCTGAGAGAAGGCATGGTGGGTAGTTGATTGGGATCCACGAGATCAGACCCAAAGTGAATTCTTAGCCATTGAAGGGATTTCAGGTGAGCCCTTTGCTTCACATGAGCATGTAAAGAAATGGAAACGCAAATGCCCCTAAGACGTGTGTCATGCTACACGTGTAAAACCCAACATTCGGATTCTGACAAGATTACTTTGGTCAGAGAAAGAAATAGAACGAAATAAGTGTAACGTTTGTGGTTTGAAGGAGACCAAGGCGCAGCGTAATTTGTGGTCATCATATTTATTTAAATGAGAACCAGCAACAAAATAACAAAGTGAAACCAAAACGAACGTACCGTTCCGTAGGCTACAAGAGCTGTACAAAAAACAAGATCCCACAACATAGGTGGGAAAAAAGGGTAACTAAGTATGATTCCCAATCAGAGACAACGATAGACAGCTGCCTCTGATTGGGAACCACACTCGGCCAAACACAAAGAAACACAAAACATAGAATGCCCAGCCCACATCATACCCTGACCTCACCAAATAGAGAAATAAAATGGCTCTCTAAGGTCAGGGCGTGACAATAAGCCCAATATTTTGAAATCATCTGAGGACTGAATTTGCCAGTTTTGTAACACAAGAATAATGGGTTTCATGCCAACTTTATAAAACTGGAGTGAACCCTCCATCATATTATTTAACTTTAATTTAATATAACTTAAACAGATTGAGCTGTTGTTATCATAAGATGGAGAGGGAATTTAGATGTGTCACCACTGTATAAAAAATTGCTGTTTAGAAATTATATACAATCTCAAAACAACCTATGATAAACTGAATTTTCAAAAGGGGTCATAATTTTATTTTATTTTGATTATTTTTGTTTGGTAGTTTAGGTTGTAGAAAAATATTGCCGTAAGACATTCATTCCTATAATAAATATAATTAAAATGTATTACTTTAAAAAAAAATTACTTTATTTTATTTAACCTTTAACCTAGTTAACCTTAACTAGGCAAGTCAGTTAAGGAGAAATAACTATTTAAAATGACGGCCTACCAAAAGGCAAAAGGTCTCCTGCGGGGACGGGGGCATGGGATTAAAAAATAAATATATAAATACAATATAAATGTTGGACAAAACACACATCACAACAAAAGAGACAACACAACACTACGTAAAGAGAGACCTAAGACAACAACATAGCAAGGCAGCAACACATGACAACACAGCATGGTAGCAACACAACATAACAACAACATGGTAGCAACACAACATAGTAGCAGCACAAAACATGGTACAAACATTATTGGGCACAGACAACAGCACAAAGGGCAAGAAGGTAGAGACAATAATACATCACACAAAGCAGCCACAACTGTCAGTAAGAGTGTCCATGATTGAGTCTTTGAATGAAAAGATTGAGATAAAACTGTCCAGTTTAAGTGTTTGTTGAAGTTCGTTCCAGTCGCTAGCTGCAGTGAACTGAAAAGAGGATGTGTGTGCTTTGGGGACCTTTAACAGAATGTGACTGGCAGAATGGGTGTTGTATGTGGGGAATGAGGGCTGCAGTAGATATCTCAGATAGAGGGGAGTGAGGCCTAAGAGGGTTTTATAATAAGCATCAACCAGTGGGTCTTGCGAAGGGTATACAGAGACGACCAGTTTACAGAGGAGTATAGAGTGCAGTGATGTGTCCTACAAGGAGCATTGGTGGCAAATCTGATGGCCGAATGGTAAAGAACATCTAGCCACTCGAGAGCACCCTTACCTGCCGATCAATAAATTATGTCTCCGTAATCTAGCATGGGTAGGATGGTCATCTGAATCAGGGTTACATTGGCAGCTGGGGTGAAAGAGGAGCGATTACGATAGAGGAAACCAAGTCTAGATTTAACTTTAGCCTGCAGCTTTGATATGTGCTGAGAGAAGGACAGTGCACCGTTTAGCCATACTCCCAAGTACTTGTATGAGGTGACCACATCAAGCTCTGAACCTTCAGTGGTAGTAATAACACCTGTTGGAAGAGGGGCATTCTTCTTACAAAACCACAAGACCTTTGTTTTGGAGGTGTTCAGAACAAGGTTAATGGTAGAGAAAGCTTGTTGGACACTAAGAAAGCTTTGTTGTAGAGCATTTATCACAAAATCCGGGGAGGGGCCAGCTGAGTATAAGACGTTATCATCTGCATATAAATGGATGAGAGAGCTTCTTACTGCCTGAGCTATGTTGTTGATGTAAATTGAGAAGAGCGTGGGGACTAGGATCGAGCCTTGGGGTACTCCCTTGGTGACAAGCAGTGGCTGAGACAGCAGATTTTCTGACTTTATACACTGCACTCTTTGCGAGAGGTAGTTAGCAAACCAGACCAAAGACTCCCAGAGACACCAATACTCCTTAGCCGGCCCACAAGAATGGAATGGTCTACCGTATCAAAAGCATTGGCCAAGTCAATAAAAATAGCAGCACAACATTGCTTAGAATCAAGGGCAATGGTGACATCATTGAGGACCTTTAAGGTTGCAGTGAAACATCCATAACCTGAGCAGAAACCAGATTGCATACCAGAGAGAATACTAGACATCAATAAAGACAGTCAGTCGACTATTGACAAGTTTTTCCAACACTTTTGATAAACAGGGAAAAATAGAAAAATAGAATCAGCTTGATCCTTCCTTGCAATGGGAACCTCCCCAGAAAGGAGAGACAGGTTAAAACATTTGGAGATAGGCTTGGCGATGATAGGGGAAGCAACCTTAAAGAAGAAAGGGTCTAAACCATCTGACCCAGATGTTTTTTGGGGGTCAAGTTTAAGGAGCTCCTTTAGCCCCTCGGACTCAGTGACTGCCTGCAGGGAGAAACTTTGTAGCTGGGCAGGGGAAAAAAGAGGAGAAGCATCGGGATAGTCGCATTAGAAGGGGAGGGAGATGACGAAATGTTGGACGGGCAAGGAGGCATGGCTGAGTCAAATAGGAATCCTGACTTAATGAAGTGGTGATTAAAGAGCTCAGTCATGTGCTTCTTGTCAGTAACAACCACATCATCAACATTAAGGGACATGGGAAGCTGTGAAGAGGAGGGTTTATTCTCCAGGTCTTTAACCGTTTTCCAGAACTTCTTGGGGTTAGACCCACAGAGAGAGAACTGCTCCTTAAAGTAACTAACTTTGGCCTTCCGGATAGACTGAGTGCACTTATTTCTCATTAGCCTGAACGATAGCCAGTCAGCTTGAGTATGCGTGTGTCGAGCCTTTCACCAAATGCAATTCTTGAGGTGGAGTAACTCTGCAATATCACGGTCGAACCACTGGCTGAACCTGTTTTAAATTGTACTTTTCTTTATGGGGGCATGTTTGTTAACAATACCACTGAAAATATAAAAAAAGAAGGTCCAAGCGTCTTCGACAGAGGGCATCAAGCTGATTCTATACCATTTTACAGAGGCCAGTTCATGAAGGAAGGCTTACACATTAAAGCTTTTTAGTAAGAGTCTATGACAAATCAGGACAGGTCTTCACTGAGCAGCCATTACAAACACAGGTTCTAAAACAGTGATCACTAAGGTCATTACAGAAAACACCAGACTGATACCTATCAGGATTTTTTTTGTGAGGATAACATCGAGGAGAGTAGCCTTTTCTGGATGTTTGGATTCATACCTTGTGGGATTGGTGATGATCTGAGAAAGATTTAGGGAGTCCCATTGCTTTAGGACTTGGTCAGGTGGTTTAAGCATGTCCCAGTTTAGGTCACCTAGCAGGACAAATTCAGACTTAGTGTAAGGGGCCAAGAGAGAGCTTAGGGGTACAGGCCGGTGCTGATGGAGGACGATAGCACCCAGCAACAGTCAACAAAGAGCTATTTGAAAGTTGAATGCTTAAAACCAGCAAATCAAATTGTTTGGGACAGACTTGGTGGAGACAACCGAGCACTGAAGTTGATCCTTGGTAAAGATTGCCACTCCCCCACCTTTGGAAGATCTGTCTTGCCGAAAAGGGTATAACCAGAAAGGTTAACATCAGTATTCAAAACACTCTTTCTTAACCACGTCTCAGTAATGACCAACACATCTGGATTGGAGCTGTGAACCCACACTTTCAATAAATCCATTTTAGGTAATAAGCTTCTAGTGTTAACGTGCAGAAAATCCAGGCTTTTACGAGAGCAGAAATCAGTGAAGCAGATATCGGAGCACAAGTCACAATTGAGGCTAGCAACAGTAGATGGGCCAGGGTGTACGTGCACATTTCCAGATATCATCAACAGTAATACAATCAAGGCACGGCATAGTACAGTGAGAGCTCTGCAATGCTGATGTATGACATCTGAATGTGCATCAGATGGCAACAAGATCATATTGTACAGCAATTTCATCAGATAACATGAATACAAAGCCGGTGAGAGGTGGTTAGAATAGGATGGAAGGCCAAAAGTCTGTGTAAGTAAGTCAGTGTGGGAACAAACATAGTCTGTCCCATGGTTGGGTAAAGAACGTTTATAGTCAACAAAGTATGAAGGAGTCATGAGGCAAATAGCAAAATAGCAAAATGCACAAGAAAAAAATTCAATCTTTAACAACTTGGGGCTAGCCATCGTAAGTTCAGAGTCACTCGCCCCAACAGTGCTTGTGTGCTGGAGGCGAGCGAAAGCTCGGGAGAGAGGGGTGAGTGTGGTGGATGTAACTGTACCAAACAGGGGGAGACAGGCCAGGGATGACGGTGAACAGATCGCCGGGTGGAATCCAAGCAGTAGTGCAGCAGGAGTAGGTGTCACACCCACTTGGGAGACGCTTTTATTTCAATTCTTGGGCCGACTCTCTTCTCTGTATATATCAATGATGTCGCTCTTGCTGCTGGTGAGTCTCTGATCCACCTCTACGCAGACGACACCATTCTGTATACTTCTGGCCCTTCTTTGGACACTGTGTTAACAACCCTCCAGACGAGCTTCAATGCCATACAACTCTCCTTCCGTGGCCTCCAACTGCTCTTAAATACAAGTAAAACTAAATGCATGCTCTTCAACCGATCGCTGCCTGCACCTGCCCGCCCGTCCAGCATTACTACTCTGGACGGTTCTGACTTAGAATATGTGGACAACTACAAATACCTAGGTGTCTGGTTAGACTGTAAACTCTCCTTCCAGACTCACATAAAACATCTCCAATCCAAAGTTAAATCTAGAATTGGCTTCCTATTTCGCAACAAAGCATTCTTCACTCATCCAGCAAAACATACCTTCGTAAAACTGACCATCATACCGATCCTCGACTTCGGCGATGTCATTTACAAAATAACCTCCAACACCCTACTCAACAAATTGGATGCAGTCTATCACAGTGCCATCCGTTTTGTCACCAAAGCCCCATATGCTACCCACCACTGCGACCTGTTCGCTCTCGTTGGCTGGCCCTCGCTTAATACTCGTCGCCAAACCCACTGGCTCCAGGTCATCTACAAGACCCTGCTCGGTAAAGTCCCGCCTTCTCTGCTCGCTGGTCACCATAGCTGCACCCACCCGTAGCACACGTTTCAGCAGGTATATCTCACTTGTCACCTCCAAAGCCAATTCCTCCTTTGGCCGCCTCTCCTTCCAGTTCTCTGCTGCCAATGACTGGAACGAACTACAAAAATCTCTGAAACTGGAAACATTTATCTCCCTCACTAGCTTTAAGCACCAGCTGTCAGAGCAGCTCACAGATCACTGCACCTGTACATAACCCATCTGTAAATAGCCCAAACAACTACCTCTTCCCCTACTGTATTTTTTTTTTTTTTTTATCCTTTGCACCCCAGTATTTCTACTTTGCACACTCATCTACTGTCAAATCTACCATTCCAGTGTTTTAATTGCTATATTGTATTTACTTCGCCACCATGGCCTCTTTATTGCCTTTACCTCCCTTATCTCACCTCATTTGCTCACATTGTATATAGCCTTATTTTTCTACTGTATTATTGACTGTATGTTTGTTTTACTCCATGTGTAACTCTGTGTTGTTGTATGTGTCGAACTTCTTTGCTTTATCTTGGCCAGGTCGCAGTTGTAAATGAGAACTTGTTCTCAACTTGCCTACCTGGTTAAATAAAGGTGAAATAAAATGTAAAAATAAAAAATATCAACCAACTACTAGCTAGTTACAAGGCTACGTTGTTATCATTTAGTAATGTTGTACTGTAGCCTACTGCACCCCATATCAACCAACTACTAGCTAGTTACAAGGCTACGTTGTTATCATTTAGTAATGTTGTACTGTATTCTATTGCACCCCATATCAACCAACTTGCCAACTAGTAGTGACAAGTCTATATTGTTGTCCTTCAGTAAACACTGTAACGGTACTGTAGCCTACTGTACATCACATTATTATCCACCTAGCTAGCCAGTTGATAGCTTAGCTAGCTGAAGCCAAAAGAAACAACCAACGACATCAACAGGCTTTTTAACAAAACATCTATCTAGATAGCTAGTATGATTTCATGTAAAACAACTTTACAGATGATTACAAAGTTTGAAAGTAAAGTTGACTTAACGGTGTGCTGCTCTTGGAAACTAGATGGAGGCATCCATCATAGCCGGTTTGCTAGCGCCTTTTGCGTCGTTAACATTAGCTAGCTAGCAGCGCTAGCATGTTTGCTATCAAAGTATCTATCCAACAAGAATGTTGAGGTCAAAAACAAAATGTTAAGCCACAATGACTTAGTAAAATAAGTCAAATCGGACTGAAATAATTAATGTAAGCCGTCATTGTACAATCAAAGTATTACATACAGAGTCAGTAGCTGAAAAATAAAGACGAACAAGAAAATACAACATTTGTCACCACCGATTAGCGTAACATTGTCACTATAAATATATCGACAAAGCGAGAGGCAGTGAGAGAGAGAAAGCGAAAGAAAGAGAGAGGGAGGGAGAGAGGGAGAAACAGAGGGGAAGAGATGTTTAATCCTGCCTTTGTTTGTCTCAATGTGCATTTGTTGTCAAACACAGGTGTGTGAGAGAGATGGAGACAGAGAGAAAAATAGAGGGAGATGTTTAATCATGTTTTATGTTAAGGCAAAGTCTTTTATTTCTCTCCCATGACTAACAGCCGGGCTCTGTCTGATAAGGTGAAGCACTGTACCACCCAGGGAGTGTTCATATCCAGCCAGTCAGCCAGCCAGCCAGCCAACCAGCCATCAAGAGAAACCATCTCTTTCTCATAAATATCACTAAGGTGTGGCACCACACACTGTACAGAGCATTGGGTTTTAGACAGTTACACAGTTCAACTTCACCATACATCACTGGTCTACTGTAGACCAAGGAATGAATATTGTATTCAGTTTTTAGCCTCCCAGTTTAATACGACAAATATGAACGTTTTGGCTAATCTGGAACTTCTCTATCCAGGTTGATTATCAGATTATTGTGTATTGTCCCTTAAATAAATGCTAAATGAAGGTTAAAGGGTGCCATGATGATAAGGGATGTTATCCAGGCGAAAGTAGTCAAAGTGTCTGTAACAGATCACAAATATGAACAAGAGAATGTACGAAAATGTATGCACTAAGTCGCTCTGTAGAAGAACTTCTGCTAAATGACTAAAATGTCAAATGTATTCCTTTCCCAGTGGTCAGACAATAGTGACAATAGCCAGGGTATTTGTTTAGCTCTGTTCCGTGTTATTCAGTGTGACACACACATGCATGCACACACAAATTCACACGAGCATGTACGCAATCACGCACGCACACACACAGGTTCAAATAAAATACCTTTGTGAATATTTCCACACAGTCGTTATTTACATGTTGTTATGGTACCCCTTCAGTCCCTTGCTGTTATGTTGTGTGAGATCTTCCACACCCCGCGCACCATGCCAAATACCTCGGTAAGGGGGTGTGGTGGTTGAAATGAATTGATGTGTCAAACAAATCCTGTTCAACTTTGCTTACTCCGTTTCCATTTGTCTCAATGGACCTTGATGAATAGGCCATGTTTGTCCTTGAGCCATTCAATGCTATAATAACTTCCAAAACAGTTTAGTGCAAGTTCAATGCCTCTGAATGGCAGGCGGGGCCAGTGACGCGAAAACTTGTCGGAGTCCACACTCATGTGTCTCTCTCTAACTCTCTACACCTCCTGCCAAAAGTTCAGCCAGCGTGTCAGAGACAAGTGTTTGAAACTGTAAGAACAGTGAAGACTGTGCATCTGTGAGATGCACGACTGACAATCTTAACCCTGCTGTGTAAAACACCCATGAACCGTTTGAATGGCAGGAAAACAATTCTCTCACGACTGTAGTCCAAACAAGGTTCTCACTCTCATCTCACTTTTGCCACGAACCACTGCTGTGATTGGTACTGTAGTTCTTTTCCTGTACGAACAAGAGTACTGCTCCCTGTTCCTTGTAGAGGAACTTGATGTGGACACAGCAGCTCTCCAAAACGTTTACTTAAAAGATGTACCGCCTCGAGTTGTTGTTGTAGTAGATCTTTCTGGGCACTGCAGTTTCTCCTAATAAAACATTGAGCTGCCATCTTGTTTAGTTGTTGCCTCAACAAGTACAGACAAACTTCTCTCATTTAGAAATTGTTTGATGAAATCTGCCCGCCGCTGGCCTTGACCATTTCCACTCTGAAATATTTATACGACACTTTGCACCCTCATTGCGTTTACATTAGGACAATGAGTATAAACGAAGCGCGATGGTGAATGTTTTATGAATGTATATCCCTTGGTGTGGTGTACTCAGTCCTTTGGACTCATCAGACCAAAGGACAGATTTCCGCCAGTCTAATGTTCATTGCTCCTGTCTCTTGGCCCAAGCAAGTCTCTTCTTCTCATTGGTGTCCTTTAGTAGTGGTTTCTTTACAGCAATTCGACCATGAAGGCCTGATTCACACAGTCTCCTCTGAACAGTTGATGTTGAGATGTGTCTGTTACTTGAACTCTGTGAAGCATTTATTTGGGCCTCATTCTGAGGTGCAGTTAACTCTAATTAACGTATTCTCTGCAGCAGAGGTAACGCTGGGTCTTCCTTTCCTGTGGCGGTCCTTATGAGAGGCAGTTTCATCATAGCGCTTGATGGATTTTGCGACTGCACTTGAAGAAACTTTCAAAGTTCTTGATATTTTGAAGATTGACTGACCTTCATGTCTTAAAGTAATGATGCACTGTTATTTCTCTTTGCTTAATATGGATAATATGGACTTGGTCTTTTACTAAATAGAGCTATCTTCTGTATGCCACCCCTACCTAATCGCAACACAACTAATTGGTTCAAACGCATTAAAATGGAAAGAAATTCCACAAATGAACTTTCCACAAGGCACACCTGTTAATTTAAATGCATTCCAGGTGACTACCTCATGAAGCTGGGTGTGAGAATGCCAAGAGTGTGCAAAGCTGTCATTAAGGCAAAGGGTAGCTACTTTGAAGAATCTAAAATCTAAAATATATTTTGATTTGTTTAACACTTTTTTGGTTACTACATGATTCCATATGTGTTATTTCATAGTGTTGATGTCTTCACTATTATTCCACAATATAGAAAGTAGTAAAAATAAAGAAAAACCCTTGAATGAGTAGGTTTGTCCAAACTGGTACTGTATATCAAGCAAGTATTTTCATATTCCACAAGCATCATCAGATGAACGGTTTTGTACAGATAATTATGCTGGTAAACACTCAAATACATTTCTTCTTTTTTTTATCACAAAGTTGTGCACTGGGGCTTTACTAGTCCTGTATTAGCAGACAATATAGACAATCTTCAGCACCCCCACCCCCCCCCCCAAACTGCTGCCCATAAGGAAAAAGTGGACACACGAACACAGAGAGACAGGCCTGATATTGATCCCCAGTCACTCTTTTTAAAGTTAAGTAGTTAAGGCCAACTAATTACAACTGTACATTCTGTCTTACCCGCTGTTCTTACACTCTTTCTGTCTGCCTCCCTTCTCTGTGTGTGATGAAATGCCCCACAGGGTCATCTGTCTGTCATCGACGTGACAACAACAACCAACCACAC
Organism: Salvelinus namaycush; assembly: GCF_016432855.1. Taxonomy (NCBI): domain Eukaryota; kingdom Metazoa; phylum Chordata; class Actinopteri; order Salmoniformes; family Salmonidae; genus Salvelinus; species Salvelinus namaycush. The sequence goes on from NC_052327.1 coordinate 7,743,843, forward strand.
ACTCAACAGCAGACACACCGGAGAGAGGAAAAACTCCTGAAACATTTATGGGAGTGAGTAGAGAAAGGTTGGCGACAGCGAGATGGACCTTATTTGGATCAGGCTAGTAGTGGGTGGGATGGTAGATTAGTGTAGTAGTAGTGAAAGTCTCTCTGAAATGCTTTGGCATTAGGTATTGGCCGGGAATTTCCACATCAGCACATCCCTAATCAACTAAAACTATATATAAAGTATAACAATAATGGACCTCTAGCCTATATTTTAAAATAACGTCCCCTTATCTGGCCGCAAAATAGCTTTTGACAAGCAAATCGGTCCTACGTTGAATTTATAAATCCCAATGTGGCCCTCGAGACAAAATTATTGCCCACCCCAGTTCTATGTGGGCAGTTAGACTTTTGATTCCGCATTGTTCACCTAAAAGAGCCGGCTCAGAACAGTTCTACGTTCCGTGGCTATGATTTTGTTAAATAGACATGGGGGGGGGGGGGCTCTGCCTGGGGCCTCCAAATCACTAAGTCCACCCCTGCAAAAGCTCCACACCCCCTCCATAACCTAAAGCTCCATGCCCTTAATCTCCTCTCTCTGATGTCTCCTTCAGTTTCACATCCCCTCACATCACCTCACCTCAGAGACCAGACCAGGGGCCAGAGCCAGGGTCAACTGGACCTGAACTTGTGACTCCACCCTAGGACAGAGACTCACCTGCAACAACACATCTGCCATGCTGATCCTCAACACTGGGGCCCATCAGGGATGCATGCTTAGTCCCCTCCTGTACTCCCTGTTCACCAATGACTGTCTGGCCAAGCACGACTCCAACACATCATAAAGTTTGGTAGGCCTGAACACCGACAACGATGAGAAAGCCTATAGGGAGGAGGTCAGAGACCTACCAGCGTGGTGCCAGGTCAACAACCTCTCTCTCTCAATGTGAGCAAGACAAAGGAGCTGATTGTGGACTGAAGTGGAGTGGGTCGAGAGTTTCAAGTTCCTTGGTGTCCACATCATCAACAAACTATCATGGTCCAAACACACCAAGACAGTTGTGAAGAGGGCACGTCAACACCTTTTCCCACTCAGGAGACTAAAAATATTTGGCATGGGTCCCCAGATCCTCAAAATGTTTTACAGCTGCACCATTGAGAGCATCCTGACCGGTTGCATCACTGCCTGGATTTGCAACAGCTCGGCCTCCGACCGCAAGGCACTACAGTGGGTAGTGCGTACGGCCCAGTACATCACTGGGGCCAAGCTTCCTGCCATCCAGGACCTCTATACCAGGTAGTGTCAGAAGAAGGCCCAAAAAATTGTCAAAGACTCCAGCCACCCAAGTCATAGACTGTTCTCTCTGCTACCGCACAGCAAGTGGTACCGGAGCACCAAGTATAGGTCCAAGAGGCTTCTAAACAGCTTCTACCCCCAACCCATAAGACTGCTGAACAACTAATCAAATGGCCACCCGGACTGTTTACATTGACCCCCCGCCCCGCCCCGCCCCGCCCCGCCCCGCCCCGCCCCGCCCCGCCCCGCCCCCCTTTGTTTTACACTGCTGCTACTTGCTGTGTATTATCTATGCATAGTCACTTTACAAATTACCTCGACTAACCTGTACACCCCTACATTGACTCGGTACCGGTACCCCCTGTATATAGCCTCCACATTGACTCGGTACCAGTACCCCCTGTATATAGTCTTGTTATTGTTATGTACATTTCCTGTGTTACCTTTTGATTGCTTTGATATCTTTTACTTTAATTTATTTAGTAAATATTTTCTTAACTCTTAACTTGAACTGCATTGTTGGTTAAGGGCTTTTAAGTAAGCATTTCACGGTACCTGTTGTATTTGGCGCATGAAACAAACAAAATTGGATTTGATTTGACATGCCCTAAAGAGCTGCTCATCCATCCACCATGTTGGCTCATCTCTCAATCTCACTGAGTCACGTTCAGCTTTGCTGGACTTGCATCGTCAGGGTCTGATGCTTTGTGAGTCATAAATACAAATTGTCAAAATAACAAAGTCTGTCACATAAAGTTGTTAAACAGAATATCCAGTGTTTAAGTAATGGTCGCTTATGAGTTGTTGGTGTTCAATGGTGTATTCATTAGACTCTCTGACTGCAGGGAGCATAGGTCCTTGCACCCGTGTATCGACTACCGGGACCTCAATGACATCACGGTAAAAAATCGTTACCCTCTACCACTCATCTCCTCGGCATTCAAGCCTCTCCAGGGGCAAACATCTTTTCAAAGTTGGACCTTCGGAACGTCTACCACCTAGTTCGGATACGGGAAGGAGACGAGTGGAAGACAGCCTTTAACACGGCTAGCGGACACAATGAGTACTTGGTTATGCCATTTGGTCTGACCAACGCTCCCGCAGTGTTCCAGGCCCTGGTCAACGATGTGCTCCGTGACATGTTAAAACTGCTTTGTGTTTGTCAACCTCGACGACATCCCTCTCAGCTCAAGAGCATGTTCTCCACGACTGACAAGTCCTCCATCGCCTCCTGGAGAACCAGCTGTTTGACAAAGCGGAGAAATATTAATTCCATCGCTCCACTATCGGTTAATATGTTCGGTTAACAGGTTAACCACATAACATCCAAACAATTACACACAAAGACATGATGTGAAACAGAGGGCTAAATACATGTAGATGATTAGGGGGAATGAAAACCAGGTGTGTATGGAACAAGACAAGACATATGAAAAATGGAGCGGCGATGGCTAGAAAGCCGGTGACGTCGATCGCCGAATGAACAAGGAAAGAAGCCAATTTTGGCAGAAGTCGTGACAGTACCCCCCCCCCCCTCCCTTGATGACACCGGCCTCGGGGACTACCCGGAGGCGACTCCCGCAGCAGTTCAGGATCCAAAAGATCTGCAACCGGAACCCAGCACCTCTCCTCCGGACCGTACCCCTCCCACTCCACGAGGTACTGAAGGCCCCCCACCCGACACCTATAATCCAGGATGGCACGAATGATGTCCAAAGGGGGCGGAGGGACCTCCCGCACCTCAGATTCCTGGAGCGGACCAGCCACCACCGGCCTTAGGAGAGACACATGGAACAAGGGGTTAATAGATAGTCAGAGGGAAGCTGTAATCTGTAACATACCTCGTTCACCCTCCTCAGGACTTTAAATGGCCCCACAAACCGCAGGCCCAGCTTCCGGCAGGGCAGGCGGAGGTGCAGGTTACGGGTCCTGAGCCAGACCCGGTCCCCCGGTGCGAACACCAGGGTCTCACTGCGGTGACAGTCCACGCTGGTTTTCTGGCGACGCGCGGCCTGCTAGAGGTGTACACGGGCAGTCTCCCATGTCTCCTCCGCGCGCCTAAACCAGTCGTCCACCGCAGGAGTCTCGGTCTGACCCTGATGCCACGGCGCCAGAACCGGCTGGTACCCCAATACACACTGAAAGGGGGAGAGGTTAGTGGAGTTAGTGGAGTTCACTACAATTTGGCCTGACTGAATTGTTAAATATCACACAGGTTCTCCAGTCGTTAGAGCACGTAGGCCGTGCACAAATATTGTGTAATGTATTTCAGCCTTTACACAAGATTTATCAACAACTACAAAAATGTCCATTAATTATAATCCACATAATTCATATTCCTGTTACTGCAGGATTATTTTCCTGCTATAGCAAACTGGCTCAAATTAAGATCCTGCATCTGTATCGTTTTACTCAAATGGCCGAGGCAATTCTATAGTCCTATGTTTAATTAATACGTGAAATAAAATTAATTCAGTTAGTCATTTAGCATACGGTCAAAAAAAAAAAGATTTCGATCATTGGGAAGATTCTCCGATTCTCTGATTCTCAGCCAGTCTAAGTTGAGTGCTTAAATTGAGTGCTAAATTGAGTGCTTAGCTCTCACAGTCTGTCTGTCAGTCAGATGTCTGAGAATCAGAACATGAACATCTCTGTCTGTCAAAACAACGTATGTCTTTGAGTGTCTGTGTTAAACAAGCCCACCCTTGGAGAGACAAATCCTCCCAATGGAAAGCATGCTAAGAACAGGCACCCAGGGAAATCACAGGTCTTCGTGTCAGGCACCCAGGGAAATCACAGGTCTTTGTGTCATACACACACACACACACACACACACACACACACACACACACACACATACATACATACATACATACATACATACATACATACATACATACATACATACATACATACATACATACATACATACATACATACATACATACATATCCATGACCAGGCCCCTCCTATCCGTATGGGCTGGGGACTGGGGAGCAACCAGGAGGTAATTGGCATGGCCTGGTTCCAATTAGGCTACATGGATATGGATCCCTGGATCAGCGAAGAAGAGAATTTACTATAGGTAATTCCAATGGTGTGTACTTTCTCTCATGATTGTATAGAGAAAGTGTTTTATTTTGTGTGGAGCCATGACGTTCATTGTCAATGTTTTTCATTCAGTAATGATATACATTTTGTTGCTTAGAGAACCCATTTTCTTTTATCAAAAATAGGTCAACATACTGTACATGTTCAAATAATCCTGCTTTCAACAAAAGGTTAAAGGTAAATATAATTATCGCTATTATTGTTTCCTGTTAATCCAACAGAATGGCAAAGGATGTTTTCTTTTTGGCCATGCTTACTTTGATGATCTGTAGTTGAATGATCTATCCAGTACATTTTCTGTACACTGTACTCCACTGATACTGTATAGCCCAGTCAAGCCAGTTAGTGTGTACTGTATCCACCTCCCATGATGACTATGTACCTTAGGCTACAGCAGTTAAGGCCTTCCCACACCGTACGTCGGATTCAGTCTTTTATGATTATTACACGTCAAACTGTCTGATGTTCCCAAATTAAAATCTTGATATCAACCTGGCCAGATGCTATGATTTGCTTCAGTTCTGTCTCATTCTGTGATTGGCCTGCGAGGCGACGTTAGCCGACGGAGGCTTCGTCAACTGCAACAGTGTACTTGATCTGGGCATGTGCCAGCACCAGCAGCACGAGCCTCCCAAGTGAGTTCGGAAAAACTGAAAGTATGCATCTCTGAAATAGTTTTCACATACAAACTTTAAAACCAGTTAAATCTAACTAAATGTAATCTAAAATGTAACCTAAGAAATCCCCAAAAGTAATTATTTATCATGAGAGGGCCATGAACAATAACTAGTAATGCTGCATACTCCAAGAAAGGTCCAAATCTCACCTTTCTGGTAAATATTGTTATAAATTGCTGAGGTGAAGTCACTTTTGAGGACACAAGCTCAAGTACAAAGTAAAAATATGCAAAAAGTATATACAAAATATATATTTTATGACGTATTTCCTTGAAATGACTTATGTTTTCTAAATATAGTGTAATACAATTATGAAATGGCTACTGTAAGATTTCACCTTCATTAAAACTGTGAAATACATATTTGTATGTTTTAGTGTTAGAGAAAATGTGCATATTTCCTAAAGCATATGCTTTGTCAGTGGCTGTGATGTATGGTTCAGCCAAGAGATAGACAGGTGGTGTAACGTTCGTCGTCGGAATGAGAAGGATCGGACCAAAGCGCAGCGTGGTAAGCGTTCATGATTATTTATTTAAACTGAACACAGACAAAATAACAAAATGGAACAACATGAAACAGTTCTGTCTGGTACAGACACAAAACAGAAAACAACTACCCACAAAACACAGGTGGGAAAAAGCTGCCTAAGTATGGTTCTCAATCAGAGACAACGATAGACAGCTGCCTCTGATTGAGAACCACACCCGTCCAAACACAAAGAAATACAAAACATAGAAAATGAACATAGAATGCCCACCCAAATCACACCAAACCAAAATAGAGACATAAAAAGCTCTCTACGGTCAGGGCGTGACAATCGGAAGTGCGAATGAAATGGTAAGAGGGACATCCCATTTCCAAGTGGTGTCAGATTTTACATCCTACGTCACACAGGCGGAAAATATACACTCCTGTGTCCGTGAGAACCAGCGCTACCAGGAAATGCAAGCTATTTCGATCTACGTTGTCCACAGATCGATTTTTAAGCGAACATGTCGGTCGGAACTGGTACCGGGACCACGCAGGTCCTCTAAACAGGGGACTTTACCTCTAAGAGGATGAGAGAGAGAATCAAATAAGAATCAAATAAGCTTCTCAAAAATAACATGGTCGCTGTGGTAGAACGTATATTTTGATTGGAGAATTTTGTGCATTTATCAAAATCCCATCAGGTAGCCTGATTTCAGATGTGTCATGTGAACAAGATTAGTAGGGAATTCATTATTTTTGCAAAGCATGTAAATGTTTATATCAAACTATTATATAAATCTGACTATTTCGAATAATCGTATTATTGTGTGCATATTCAGTGCCGGACGTTTTCCCTTTGGTCAGTCACCAGGATCAGCCACACTACACGATAAAGGCAAAAGAATTCTGACACCTTGCCAGAACTTTGTTGGAGCCTAAGGTCCCATGTAGTGGTACTTAATAGTCAGACCTAGACCCTTTCACACTGAACGAGCCAAGACGTCCAACAATCGTTTACCACCTAAGAATTTGCCCACAAGGTGGACATCTTGTCTGGGACGGCAAAATTGTGGCATAATATGGTTAAAATTGTAGTCTGGGCGGGCCTTTAGACATGACACAACCTGTGGTGCTTATAAAGGCAGGTCTTTCCCAGCGGCAGGCTGCAGCTAGAATGAACAAACAGAGGCTCTCATCCAGAACATCAAACAGTGATTGTGAGGGAGAACCAGGGTAGAGGTAACCTGGGTTGGTAAAAAGGATGGTTTCTCTCTATGGATCTTCTCTGTCTTCATACGTCAGTGGATATCCATATGAGCTCTGTTTGATTAAAGGACTAAGATGTACAGACACATACAAATACACCAATATGAGTGCATGTACAAAGGCACACACAGATGCATGCACACAAAGAAACATAAACACGAAGACACACACATCAAATCAAATGTTATTTGTCACATGCGCCGAATACAACAGGTGTAGACCCTACAGTGAAATGCTTACTTACGAGCCCCTAACCAACAATGCATTTTAAGAAAAATACCTAAAAAAACAATAAAAGTAATAATTAAAGAGCAGCAGTAAAATAACAATAGCGAGGCTATATACAGGGCGTACCGGTACAGAGTCAATGTGCAGAGAAACCGGTTAGTCAAGGTAATTGAGGTAATATGTACATGTAAGTAGAGCTATTAAAGTGACTATGCACACATGCACAGATTCACTTGCTTAGGCAAATAAACATACAGTTGAACATACAGTCGGAAGTTTACATACACCTCAGCCAAATACATTTAAACTCAGTGTTTCAAAATTCCTGACATTTAAACCTAGTAAAATTCCATGACTCCAGGTCAGTTAGGATCACCACTTTATTTTAAGAATGTGAAATGTCCGAATAATAGTAGAGAGAATGATTTATTTCAGCTTTTATTTCTTTCATCACATTCCCAGTGGGTCAGAAGTTTACAAATACTCAATTAGTGTTTGGTAGCATTGCCTTCAAATTGTTTAACTTAGGTCAAACATTTAGGGTAGCCTTCCACAAGCTTCCCACAATAAGTTGGGTGAATTTTGGCCCATGTTCTGACAGAGCTGGTGTAACTTAGTTAGGTTTGTAGGCCTCCTTGCTCGCAAATTCTGTTCTGTCCGCATATATCCTACGGGATTGAGGTCAGGGCTTTGTGATGGCCACTCCAATACCTTAACTTTGTTGTCCTTAAGCCATTTTGCCACAACTTTGGAAGTATGCTTGGGGTCATTGTCCATTTGGAAGACCCATTTGCGACCAAGCTTTAACTTCCTGACTGATGTCTTGAGATGTTGCTTCAATATATCCACATAATTTTCCATCCTCATGAAGCCATCTATTTTGTGAAGTGCACCAGTCCTTCCTGCAGCAAAGCACCCCGACAACATGATGCTGCCACCCCCGTGCTTCACGGTTGGGATGATGTTCTTCGGATTGCAAGCCTCCCCTTTTCCTCCAAACATAACGATGGTCATTATGGCCAAACAGTTCTTTTTTTGTTTCTTCAGACCAGAGGACATTTCTCCAAAAAGCAGTTGCAAACCGTAGTCTGGCTTTTTTATGGCGGGTTTTGGAGCATTGGCTTCTTCCTTGCTGAGCGGCCTTTCAGGTTATGTCGATATAGGACTTGTTTTACTGTGGATATAGATACTTTGTACCTGTTTCCTCCAGCATCTTCACAAGGTCCTTTGCTGTTGTTCTGGGATTGATTTGCACTTTTCGCACCAACGTACGTTCATCTCTAGGAGACAGAATGCATCCCCTTCCTGAGCGGTATGACGGCTGCGTGGTCCCATGGTGTTTATACTTGCGTACTGTTGTTTGTACAGATGAACGTGGTACCTTCAGGCGATTGGAAATTGCTCCCAAGGATGAACCAGACTTGTGGAGGTCAACAATTGTTTTTCTGAGGTCTTGGCTGATTTCTTTTGATTTTCCCATGATGTCAAGCAAAGAGGCACTGAGTTTGAAGGTAGGCCTTGAAATACATCCACAGGTACACCTCCAATTGACTCAAATTATGTCAATTAGCCTATCAGAAGCTTCTAAAGCCATGACATCATATTCTGGAATTTCCCAAGCTGTTTAAATGCACAGCCAACTTAGTGTATGTAAACTTCTGACCCACTGGAATTGTGATACTGTGAATTGTAAGTGAAATAATCTGTCTGTAAACAATTGTTGGAAAATTTACTTGTGTCATGCACAAAGTAGATGTCCTAACCGACTTGCCATAACTATAGTTTGTTAACAAGAAATTTGTGGAGTGGTTGAAAAACAAGTTTTAATGACTCTAACCTAAGTGTATGTAAACTTCTGACTTCAACTGTATATTGTACACACACATTGTCTGACACGTTTTTGTAATGACTCCACGTAGTGAAGTTGTACTGTTTCAGGTACCATTAACAGACTTAAGTGAATGTTGTCTTTTGAATAAGATCAGTGCTCCTGCATGGTGGTCGTACTGTGAATTTGACTACCAGACGTCTCAAGGTAGAACAGGACCGAACAGGTGAAAGATGACCTCTCCCAGTGTGTCCACATATCCCATCTTCTCTTTACTCATCATCAGATCAATCTACAACTGTATCCCCAATGCCAACACAGGCCCTGCCTATTGAAGATTGAAACACATCAGAGACTCCTAACAGTACCTCCATTCACTCTCAGGACCTCCCTGAGCCGACCACGTTCCTTCAGTCAATGACTCTAACCCTGCGCTAAGACAACAACTAATCAAAATACATCAAAATGTCAAAACCCTATGAAGGGACCGACCTTAAAGACAGAGTGAGGCATGAACAGATCATCGCAAGTTGTACGCACAACTTGATTCCAGATTTGCTAAGATTACACAAAGCTATCCCGTGATTGTCTTCGATAGTGCTGGGCCCAGTGATGTTAGCCACGCGTGAGAGCACACACAAGTGGTGTTTATGTTTCTGTCAGAAGGTCCTGAGCCATTATCTTACCTCAGCCAGTCAACCAGAACAAAACTCTGCTTTGATAAAATAATGCTGTCGTAATGAAGTGTCTGGGGTTGAAATATCTTCTACTGTAGATGTATGTGTGTCATGAGTCATAAGAAGTACAGTTCTTGGAAAGTTATAGTGAGGTTGTCATTGGCAGGTTCTGTCTGTAGCAATAGATTGAATAGGTCAAATTAAATGTTTCTTTATAGTGATATACACTGGGTGTACAAAACATTAAGGACACCTTCCTAATATTATTGTACCCCCACCCCCTCCCGCCCTCAGAACAGCCTCAATGTGCCTGGCACCTACTACCATACCCCCGTTCAAAGGCACTTACATTTTTTGTCTTGCCCATTCACCCTCTGAATGGCACACATAAATCCATGTCTCAGTTGTCTCAAGGATTCAAAATCCTTCTTTAACCCGTCTCCTCCTCTTCATCTACACTGATTGAAGTGGATTTAACTTGTGAGGAGCAGATGTTCATAATGTTTTGTATACTCAGTGTATGCTGTGCTAAGACCGGTAAAGATATGATAATGGGTGTGAGCCCATATGAAGGATAGCCCGAACAGCCTTTGACTCAGTCAATATTTATGCCCATCTATATTCTGAAGTCTACGGAATCACCTCAAACGAAAAGAATGAGCTACCTGACATTTGTCATCGCCTTTTCAATTCATCAATGTTTTTACTGCAACAATGTCTTCAGCAAGTAAACAAAACGATGTCAACCAGGGAATGTGTCACATAGAAACAACATCCGACTCATGTCTCAAGTACCACTGGAACGACCGTGCAGATGTAATGACAAGTGACTAACAGACGAATATCCTGTCTTTGACAGACATCAACCCAGTGAATTCCCATTGAGGCTGGTGAATGTGAATACGGCACCTAACGAATGAGAGAGGCAGGGCTGAGGGTAATGGGGCATCCTTCTTCTGTTACTTTGTTCTGCCACAGTTGCGTGTTGCCGTTGGTTTCCCTCCCTCCTCTGTGTGTGTCTGTGTGTACTGTATCCATCCCAGCAGGCCTGTGTAGGCTGTTATCGCGTGAGAGTGCACCTAGTGGTCGGGGCGTGGTCGCTGTTGCTATAGGGAAACTCCGTCAGGCTGGCCTTTTTATTGAGGTAAACAAAGCTATAATCTTCCCCGGGTCTGCACGTCATTCATCTTCATCATTGAATTGTATACCGTGGCATTGTAATGACAACCACAGTATGTTTAAGGCACTGCGAGGCCCGAGGTGTGTCTGTGTTGCTCGCCTCAGCATCAACGCTGCATCAGACAGTTGGTTGGGACACCTGCGGAGCGCGGCATCACCGCAGTAAAAAGAACTACTGTCTGCCATCAACGCTGCCACTCTAGCATGGAGCAGCTCAAATACTCTCCAGTTGGTCCCATTTACATTTGCTTATATCTGGTAAAACATAAGCAGTCAGACCAAACAAAACATAAACTTACTAATTGTATGTTTAGTAAGCTCTCCGTCAACATAGATGTGCCATTAGATCCATTAGGATCTTGCTGTGGGTCAAGTTTATTGACAGTATGGTTGGTTCTCCCATGGTGGCGCACTGACTCTTCGCAAGCGAGAGAAGGAGTCTAATTCTCAAATCTTCGATGGGCAATCTGAATTTGCCCTGGTGTGTGTCTGCGGGGAGGGAGTAACGATATATGGCAGCTTCATTGAGACGGAGCAGCAGAAACCCATTAGGTTGCCATATGCGAACACACCACAGGCGGCAGGTGGCACCTTAATTGGGGAAGACAGGCGCATAGTAATGGCTGGAATGGAATAGATGGAACGGTATTCAACAGATCAAACACATGGTTTCCATGTATTAGATGCCATTCCATATACTCCATTCCAGCCATTATAATGAGCCGTCCTCCACTCAGCAGCCTCCTGTGGTACACACACATACTGTATACACACACACACACACACACACACAGGCTTGGAGGCACGCACACACACGTGCACACATACAGCACTCTCTGGTCTCGTGGGACCATGTGTGTGGTGAGGGGAATAGAAGGTGAATGCGTGAGTAGTAGAATGAGCTGTTGGTATGAAGGAGTGAGGTAAGGATATGGCTGGTCGGGGGTTCCGGGGAAGGCAGATGAGCAGAGAAATCAGCTCTGGGGTTATCTTCTCTGTCCAAAGATGGAGAATGTGGCTGCCAAAATATGAAAGGTGTGTGTGTGTGTGTGTGTGTGTGTGTGTGTGTGTGTGTGTGTGTGTGTGTGTGTGTGTGTGTGTGTGTGTGTGTGTGTGTGTGTGTGTGTGTGTGTGTGTGTGTGAAACAAGACTAAAGATACCAGATGAGATGTCAAGCAGTATCGAGAGAAAGAACACTTTATTAGTTATGATTAAGCAGCAAGCTTGACATTCATGGCTCAGCACAGTTTGACTTTAAGCGGGCTTTACTTGATCCAACATCCTCCCTGTAGCACACAGCAAAATCAATGGTGTACATTTAACTCTGAAAGTGTTACATTTACACTATGTTCAGTGAACATGAGACCCACTGTACTGGTGTTAAAATAACACTTTTGAAAGTGTTCAAAATATTTAACCTTGTTGCAGGGTTCCCCATTCAACTCTTACGGTGTTCAAAATTAACTTGATTGTGGTGTTTGCGTATCTCTACTGTAGAGGAATATGCAACACCTACAGTGTAAATTATAACCCATGATTTAGAGTAAACTGGACTCACTTTGCTTTGTGCTGACGCTGTTTTCTCAGTGTAAGACATTAACACCTTTAGTGTTACAGTAAATAGTTTTGGGGTGGAATTTTAACACTGTATAATGCAAAGCCTAATTTGCATATTTCCAATGGTTCCTTTTCTTTTCGAGTGATATGTAGAGTTACCACCCATGACTGTATTTGTTAGTGACAGAGACATGGTTGTCACCAATGTAGAACGGTCAGTCATTCTGATTCCCATGTAGAACAGTCATTCTGATTCCCATGTAAAATAGCCTTTTGAGTGTCTAAAATGTAATCTATAATATTTTGGGGGTATATAAATGCTTTTTTTAAAGTACTTTCTCTCATGGCTAACTACCACACAGTTTGAAAAGACAGGCTGTGTGTGGAGCTTATATTCAAGAGCTCGCCTTGACTGACAGCTATTTGAAACGCCTACGTCAAGAAACATGGACGCAGTGTTGCAGGAAAAGAAAATCTCAAACAAATTTGGTGATACACAAAGCAACTCAAACAACATTGAAATTGCATAACTAGCTCGGTTTCCATCCAATCAGCAACAGATTTTCCTCTGAATATTCTAGAATCCACATAAAGAAAAAATGCACCTTTTCCCACCAGTGGTGTGTTTCTACCAAACAGACTTTTTGCAGATAGAAATCGGAGCGTGATGATGTAGTGCACACAAAATGTACTTTTTCGTGTAGGTTTTCATGTACAACATTTTCAACACTACCGATAATTTTGTCTTCAAAATTATTGCGTTAAATGGCAAAATGTGCCCACTCTGGTCTTGGAATGTGAGCTCTAGCCAACAGCTACAGATACTGTGTGGGTATGGATAAGAGCGAGAATATTTGTATTTGTCAAATGGCAGTCAAGTATGGATCATCCTTGTCACCAGAATCAGACCCTCGAGACTTATTGGAAAGGAGCATCAACATCACCATGCACTTTACATTTTTTTTTTTTACTTCCTACTTCCATCACAGCTGTTGTGATTTTTTTTTAGATAGGGCATGACCTCACTCGCATAAAAACAGTGGATGAAAACGGGGTTAATGATATTGACACATTTTTACATATCCTGTGTAGCATGTCTCTTAATGCAATTCTCAGCAGCACTCACAGATTTCTTGACATGACAACTGCCTCAGAGTTTTGACCAAAACTCCCCCCCCCCCTTTTTGTTCCATGCTGGCTGAAGCCCTAGCTAGCCAGCAACTAGCTAACACCAGACACAGATGAAAGGGGAAACATATACATGGAAGTATCTTGGCCATATATGAATAGTGTCAACTTTTAATTATATTTGCTGAACCCTACAGTCAACTTTTGGCACCAGTAGAGTAGCTATCTAGCTATATAGGCAGGTAGTCTAGTGGTGAGAGCGTTGGGCCAGTAACCAAAAGGTTGTTGGATTGAATCCCTGATCTGACAAGGTAAAAGTCTTTCATTCTGCCCCTGAACAAGGCAGTTAAATCCACTGTTCCCCGGTAGGCCGTCATTGTAAATAAGAATTTGTTCTTAACTGACTTGCGTAGTTAAATAAAAAATGTATATATATATAGAGAGAGAGAAACTACGCCCCTCTGCAAACACACCTTCTCTGATGTTGGTTACAAGGCGGTACTTATAAGAGAATATCACTTTACCAGTGGTGTATTAAAATGAGAGTTATGGCGATGTCACCCATCCCTTTTATAATCCCGCTTCCTGAATTCAAGTGATTGAAATAGGGGAGGGGACCAGTACCTCTATGATCAAACATTATCAATATAGACACAACAGGCATTTTTCATCGTTTGGTATTCAAACGTTGATCTGGCTTCATCCAAATGTCATCAAAAAAAAATTTGACTGTTCAGGACCTTTAAACTGGAACAACCATTTCAGTAACGGGTGCAATAAATCTAATTGATTGGATTGGTTTAGAAAAATATAGGTTATTTATCTTTGTATAGCATAAGATTAATCAATCAATGTAAATGCAAACAGACAGATATAAAAAAATATATAAACCCCCCCCAAACAAATCTACCTGCAATAGAGTATGCTGGGAAATATGATAATGATGGCCGTGGTTTTGATGGGACTGTTTTACTCTCCAAAGCAAGGATGGGACACTCTAGTCCTCACACTTTCCCCCGTTCCCTAGCAAACACCGCTGATTAATTCCAAACACCGCTGAGTAATTCCATTCTAAACTGAAGAAAATGATTAGTTGATTGTTGGTGTCAGGTGTCAGGTGTGTTAGCTGGGGCTGGGGAAAAACTGACACCAATCAGGCCCTAGAGGACTGGAGTTGCCTATCCCTGTTCCAAAGTGTAAAACAATAACTCTGGTTATTAACACCAACACTGGGAGTTATTATACACCACTGAGTGTTCATTTCACTCTTACAGAGTGAATTTAACTCCTGAATCAATACTCAAAATGTTACACTGAAAAATCAACACTGGCCAATTTGCTGTGCATAAGTCAGCAATTTAGCTCTGTATCCTTGTTCCTGGAGAGCTACCTCCTGTAGGTTTTCACTCCAACTCCAGTTGTAATGAACCTGATTCAGCTTATCAACCAGCTAATTATTCGAATCAGGTGCTCTAGATTAGGGTTGGAGTGAAAACCTACATGACAGTAGCGCTCCAGGAACAGGGTTGGACCAGATTATGCGCTATAGAACACTACATTTCAATGAGGATCAAACACAGATGTCATGGAAAGACAACAATTACAAAGCCTACAGTATAGAAAGCACATTACAACCATTTACCGGATCTATGATATTCAGTGTGTTGCTACACAGCAAATTGGCCAGTGTTAGTGTTGATTTTTCAGTGTAACTTTTCTAGTGTTGATTCACCAGTTAAATTCAAATTTTCAATCTCAAACCTTACCAAAAAAACTGGGTTCTGGCAAACAGTTGTGGCAAACCTTTGGCCAATTTGTCAGAAATTTGAAGCAAGCTCATATTTCCACATGCAAATTATTTTCAAATCAAATCAAATTTTATTGGTCACATACACATATTTGGCAGCTGTTATTGCGGGTGTAGTGAAATGCTTGTGTTCCTAGCTCCAACAGTGCAGTAGTATCTAACAATTCACAACAATACACACAAACATAAAAGAAAAAGAATGGAATTAAGAAATATATAAATATTAAGATGAGCAATGTCAGAGTGGCTTTGACTAAAATACAGTAGAATAGAATACAGTATATACATATGAGATGAGTAAAGCAGTATGTAAACATTATTAAAGTGA